>NC_056733.1:1212410919-1212763419 GCF_019279795.1 Protopterus annectens | reverse complement strand
TCTTGAGGTTAGGGATGGTCATATAGGTTCATAGGTAGGTACTAGGCTATTGGTCCTAGGGTCTATATAAGCCTAGCCAAACAGTACCCTGGCTTTTGCCATCCAATAATAAACAAATTCAGGCCACCCAATAATAAACAAATTCAGGCCACCCAATAATAAACAAATTCAGGCCTATTTTGCTGCCTGGTTTTAATAATAACAATAAAAATATTTGAGAGTGCTACGATTATAGAGTTCTGTAGTGGTAGTTTTTATATAAAAAGGATTATGTCACATAAATATTATGTTTTTTTCCTAGCCTGAACAACAATCCTATTAGTGAAGAGATGGGTATTGCCCCACAATTTATTTATAGAAAGGGAAGTAATTTAAAAACGAGATTTGAGTATGAGGACTCGTTATTGTATGATGGATTTCATGTTACACAGAAATGGGAAGCCTGCGATCAATGTTAATTCATTAGCAAAACCTTTAAGGGTATATTTTTGAGCATGTAAAACCATTTCTAAGATGTGGATGTATGAGCTGTAATTCCAAAGGTGTCCTGTATATTGCTTACTGTGTTTCATATACAAGTTTTTATGTGTAAAATGGAAAGGAGGCTGACAGAATTTATAAACATGTTTATAATATTAGAAAAAATGATCAGTGAAGTCCATTGAGGAAAAAAATGGAGTTCCTCGAATTAACTTCAGGGGTTTCCCAAAAATACACAAGGGTTCGATAATGTAGTGAACATCAGCCCAGTATTAAAGTTGCAAGAATCTGAATTGTAACTGTGATAATGTTTAATATCAGGTAGTTTTTTATGTCTTTTTATGATTTATATGATCATTAAGATTTAATGGTGGGTGCTGGCTGAGACTTTTTAGGATTAATGTATTTTTGCCTTACAATTTGTTTGTTTAACCATATGACTTTACACTTAAATGTCATATGATTTTTGTGTAGCACGTGATTGCTTTGTATTTATATGGAGGTGGTTGCACCGTGTACTTTTAATTCTGAAGAAGTCCATATAGTAAATGGACAAAAGCATTAAATTGCACAATGTGTTTTATGTTTGATTCTCCAGCTTTATTGGCAGTTCTGAGAGCACTGTTTTTGTTTTTTATGGCCACTTAAACGGATATATTCAGTGATAGTTACTGGAAGAGTGATACATGTATAGTTTGCACCTTCATTATCACTGCTGCTTTTTACTTATTATCTGACAAAGTACAAAGGCATTGTGTGCCTGTCTGTTGATCAGGGTGATGGGTATAATGGGCAATAACAAAGTAAGCATCAAGCCCTGCACTTTTGTCACAAGAATATAACAGATGGCAATCAGACTGCACCACCCTTTTGGAGAAAAAAATATACTGTCCATGGCAATCCTACTCTGGGTAACCTCAGTATACATACATGCATTTGTTTGTGTGTGCATGTATATGAAGTACAACCCTGTTTAGCTAAATGGTTTGTGGATGAAGAGAATTATTAATATAAGAGAGAGTTTCAAATGAGTGAGAGTTATGTACAGTTTTATCTATTAGCAATTGTTAGTAACTGTATGTTACTTTTTTGAGCTTTATTATACTACACAATGCACTTTACTGACGAAGACTGCAGACAATAATAATAATAATAATAAGGTAAACATTTTTTGAAGAAAAAGGACAGCACTGACTTTTACTCTTAAGGTGAAGAGACACCCATAATGCTCTTTGCTATAATTGTTATAATAATAACAAAAAATCGCTGGCAGGTTCCTCTCATTGAATCAACTAACCACATGAAACTGTGTTAATGGACTAGTAGCAGCAGGTTTTCAAAACTACCATATCACACAATCTTTACCTTCTTTCACTGGTGTTAATAATTTCAAGTTTTGCAAAGATCACTTTTGCTTAGCCACTACTACTGTGGTTGACAGAGGTGCTGCCTATATGCTTCTAATGTTGCCTGCATGGATCCTCTTTAGAATATTGATTTTTCAGAATGTCGACTTGCAGTTGGTCGAGATCACATGAGCAATGTTCCAAAATGTCAGACTGTTTGTACTGAGATCACAGTGCAGTGGGGTTTGAGGAATTTGCTCTTTCCCCACTATAGTGCAGTCTCAGAGTTAGCATATATAATTAGCAGGGGATGGGGTAGATGCACATTGAGCTTGCTACAAAAACACAGTTTAGTGTTTTTGTCATTTTCAACATTCTGTAACGTTAGTCATATTGTCTTGACCATATGTGGTTCAGCATTCTGTAATGTTCATGAAACAACAATGAATCCTCTTGCATTACTAAATTACATGCTGATTTCAGTAATTACAAAATGAGATTGCCTTAATTATCTGGTGATATTGTTAGATGCATGAAACGTTTAATGTTTCTGTAAAACTACACTCACAAACAGCAAATCAGCTATCAGTACTGCATCTGTAGGATAGGTCTGTGGTTCAGATAATTCAGAGACTCGATAAATGGGGATATGATGTGTTAAAATATAATTTTTTATATATGATTGTCTTGAACATGTTAAAGGAGTGAAAACAAAAAAGAGCAATTTTTTTTAGATTAAATCTGAAAAGATGAAAAAAAAACAGTTGTTTGCAGGGGATGCAGGTTCCCCTGCACCTACCACCTCCCTATTAATTATACATAGCATCTACAAAATGTATTTATTTATTTTATTTATTTGACATTTGTTTACCGGGGTGGTCTGACTGGGTCTACAGAACCCGTTTTCAGCAGAGACCCAGGGAAGAAAAGCACTACATACAGTACAATACAAATACAGTAAAATCCAATACAATAAAGATTACATTAGAAATACTATACAAAAAATAAGTTGAAAGAACAAACTGCTACAAGATGTTGTAATATATTACTACACATCTAAACAGTTCTGCACAGTTAAAACATTAATTTACAGACAATAATAGTCACTCATCATACATGATGTAGAAATAGCAGCCAGAAAGTTAGTGATGCAGACATATAGCGAGAGACAGTTAAGAAGAATAGAAGCAATAAAGCCTGAGCAACAGCTTAAAGGGGCACTATCTCAGATTTTTTGCTAGAGGAGTTTTATATTTTAGTACTCTATAAGTCACATGTTCACCTAAAGGCAAGGTTTTTAAAGAGCCTATTTAGCCTACTGCAGGTTAGATTACACAACTCTCAGTGGGGGTTGTTAGAGGAAGCGCTTAGAACTTTTGTTCTTTTGTATTCCTCTTCCCCTACTCATGAGCAATTAGATTTGCTGACTGATTCAGTAAAAACAAAATGAAAACTCCAGCAAAGCTAGAGCTTCTACTGAGTGACCTCCCAAACCTCTTGCATCAGAGGCACATGGGATATATGCAAATGACCCTTATGAACATCAAGTATTGTTTGGGATATTTTTGCAGTGACGCTAATGATAATGGACATCAGCTGGGTATAACAGCCTTGTGTTTCTTATGCTTAGTCAAACACTCTGCTTGTGCTGTGCTGACGAGGTCATAAGGCCGAAATATGCATATCCACAGCTAGTGGGGTTTGGCTTTATTGGCCTGAAATTGTCCATTAAAATGACAAAACAAGTCATGGGCATTCAGAATTGCCAACTAGTTGAAATACCTTTGTAAATCACACCATAACTATTTGCTAGTAGTGATTCTGTCCTACTGGATTTCTTTTCTCACTTTTTTCTATCATTCATTGTGGTAAAATTTCCTGAATGTTTGACTGAAGTACAGTTAGTTTACACTGATTAGCATTTGAAAGTTGAAGCAAATGCAGTCCATACATTTCCCATATACTTTTCAGTGCCATTCCTAGTATATCACAGTAGGTAATTACAGGGGTACTTTTACTAAGGCAGTAAAAATTAAGTGCTGCAACCAAAATCTCATGCCCATTGATAACCCTATATTTTGACAAGTTATAGTAGCTATTTTTGTATGTATGTATGTATGTATATATATTCTATGTACGTATGTATGTAACACACAATCCATGTTTATATTCATGTGGTTTAAAAACAGCCTCTAAATGTCTTACTGACAGACTAGAAATTCTAGACATTCTTGAATTTCTATAAATTTCAGATATGCTACATATCTGATAATGCAGGTCTTTTGGTGAAACTATGTATGCAGTGCATATAAGTGTTTCAGAAGTGCACTACTGTCATTGTAAACTCGTATGTTACCTGCTAGAAAACAAACTGGCTAATTAATGGTCATACAAAAGTCTATTAGATGAGAGGTCAGCTCTCTTCGAAAAGACTATTCACTTGTGGTATCCCCAAGTGATCAGTTCCGAGGACCACTTGTCTTTGGTGTTTACTTTTCCAATGTCAAGGCTGACATTAAGGACTTGTAGTGTCACTACCTCACTATCTCACTTCCAGATTTTTCAGGAAGGACTAGCATGCAACAATAAGTTGTGCCTGAAGCACACGCTAAAACTACATGTCAAGAAATGCAACACTAGCGCTATGCTATGTCTTTAGCCAACGCTGACTCAGTCATTAGGGACCTGAGCACCTTCACTGGCAGTGAGTTGTCTTTTGATTTTTATGTACCAACTAATGTTAGAAAACCCTTTTGCCTTATCACCAGGGGCAATTAATAGATTATAATGTCTTTTTTGCAGTGTACTTGTCTAAGCACATGACCTTGAGAGACTGTATTGTTTTCTCATTACAATAATCACGTGTATGTCTTTCTTGAGCTACCCAGACAGCCTTAAAGCTCTTTGGACTTTTTTTCTGTTTTCCCATAGACTCTGGAGAGGTAATCTCTGTCTAACCTATCGCAGTCCACTGTCACCTGCTGCACATCCCCAGAACTAGTAACATCCTATACACCTGCTCAAGATGTCACCTTCCACTATAACATAAATAGGACCTGCTGGCAAGATAACTATAAATCCTAGCAAATCCCCTGTTAACAGGACAGACATCATTTGGATATAAGGCAAAGGAGCTCCCTGACCCTCTTCAAGCATAATCTGGATGCATGGATGGGCAATCACAATTACAACCCAGGTCTGGCCCCAGAAGCTGTCATTGAAAGGGGCCTAAAACTAGATATAAATTAGTCATGTCACTGGGTACTTACAATATGTGTTATTGCGGCCAGGCTACTGATGTTCCTCTGGATCAATATCCTGCTGTTAACCCATGAATCTGGATCAATAGCCTGCTGTTAAACCATGAATCTGGATCAATATCCTGCTGTTAACCCATGAATCTGGATCAATAGCCTGCTGTTAACCCATGAATCTGGATCAATAGCCTGCTGTTAACCCATGAATCTGGATCAATAGCCTGCTGTTAACCCATGAATCTGGATCAATAGCCTGCTGTTAACCCATGAATCTATCTACCTAAATGTGCACACTTCTTTCATTTTGGCATCACCACATGCTAGCAAACCAGTATACTTGACCAGACCCATGAATGGTATTCACAGACCTATTAATCATGTCTGTACATCGGCTGCATGACAGCATCACATAAAACAGTTGTGTGTAGTTCAGGGAAGTGACAAAACCTAAAAACATACACAGATGCAGTATTGTCATCCTGGAAGACCTTAGCATGACATGAATGAGCAACAACATTTACATAAGGCCTGCCAGTACACTTCTGGATGACCCAAACCATACAAACACACCCCAGGCCTGAATGAGAAATAGTCTACTCACACAAAATGTATTGTCTAGACAGCTAGATTACAGATATCATGCCAGTGACAGAACAGTGTCCCCACTCAATATGTCATCTCTGGTGATTGCTGTCATTGCTATGCATTGATGGTAAGTCCTACACCCCATACCTGAATGCAGCAAATGAAAACAATCCAAGTATAGGACTGCCATCACCTTGTCAACTGTCCACAACAGTACACACAAGGTACAAGTGTGTTGATGTCACATTTTAGGTCTATGCAAATGTCTGACATAATGGTGCGGGTCAGTTAAACATTAAAGGATAATGTAGCCATAATGACTTATTATGGAATATAATTTGCCAGGTAGTACAACATTCATACACTGTATACATAGTTTTCTGTCAATTCACTTTCCCAGCAACACAAACAGTTCTGCTGTTATTCTACAGTTTGGAATTATACTTTCAGTATATCTGGGTGCTGACTAGCCAGCATCACATTACTGTACTGTCCTTGTCTTCCACTCTGCTATCCACACCCTCATTTCTGTAACTATCTCTAAATTTAATCAGTAATGTGTTCTGATCATATATATATATATATATATATATATATATATATATATATATATATATATATATATATATATATATATATCTGTGTGTGTGTGTGTGTTGTCTCTAACTTTGTGTGTGTGTGTGTGTGTGTGTGTGTGTGTGTGTGTGTGTGTGTGTGTGTGTGTGTGGGTGTGTGTGTGTGTGTGTGTGTGTATACAATGAATAATAGGTTCATAGGTGTTTACTAGGTTAACAACCACAAGAACCTTTTTAAGCCTAGCCATGCATCCCAAATCTCTGACATGTTCTGATACCCTTGATAAGTGTAAGCGTGGGCCTGGGAGATGAACCATTTCCAGGTTAACTGTTTGCATCAGAGACATAGGTGCCAAACCAGGGATGAATTTCCAGTTTTCCATCCAATTGTCCAAGTTGCGCTTGAATTGGATTAGGGAGAAACTCTGCTTCACATGGATGGGGGGCCTGTTCCATAGATGGGGTAGTCTCTGGGATACATGCCTATCTCTTTTTGTTTTGTGGATATGTAGGAGGTCCATCAGAGTGGGGTCTGACAATACCCTGTATGGATAGATCTCCCCTCAAAAGCCTATAGAAGACAGAATACAGGGATAGGGCCTTAAGGTGGTCTGCAGAGGACATGTTACTTGCACCCTGTATTCTTTTAGTGAGGAACCTCTGTGGGCATTCCAGTTGTTGTATATGCCTGGTTAGGTACATTCGAAAGGGGGCATTGTACTCCATGATAGGTCTGATGAATGCCAAATACAGTGGAACAATGACTTCCTTGGACTTACATTCCATACCTTTGTTGGTATGTAATCATCAATGAATTTGTTCAAAACACAAAACATCGAACAAACTCATTGGTGATTATCATTAACACCACCTAAATCATCTAAAATAGTAATGACAAATGTAAAACATGATTTGTGACTCTGTTTGTACCTGCATATTTACATATGTCTGTTTGTACCTGCATATTTACATATGTATCTCAATATATAATTACAAACACATACATACATATGTGTATGTATACTTGCATGTATATATGTCAGTCTTTATGCTTTTTTTGCCTTAGTAATGTACATGCATACACCTATGTGTATGCATGCACATAAGAAATGTATTCACATATGTATAGATCTTATAATTAACATACATGGTTGATGCTAGCATCCATATTCACACATACCAAAATAAAATATTTTCATGTTCACCCACAAATATGGTGCTTATGAAAGTATATATTAATGACCACACAAATTTTCACACTCGTGTGATTGTGCTACAAATATCTCTGAATTGGACATGCCCTGCATGCATACCTCTCGACTATACAGATTTTTGCAGAGTGTCCAGATTTTTGCCTCATATTTTTGGTCTGTTTCTCATAAAATTGTGTTTTTCTGGCAAATTATTGAGAACTGAAGTCAGAAAATAATGACAGATATTTGATTTTCAGACTTTATACCCTTTGGAAAATGTTATCAATTTTCTAAGTTTGTAAAAGGAATATTTAAAAAATGTCCCTATTGTTGGGCCTTTGTCCCCCCATTATTTATGGCTTTGTCCAGATTTCTTGCTGTAAGAGGTTGAGCGGTATGCCTGCATGATAACACTTACTGCAAAGTTTAGCATTACACACTGTGCTATCTTTAATTTCTGAATACTTGCCTACTGTGTTTTATGTCCTGTAAAAGTACTAACAATGTACACAGATTACATGGTACCTGTAAGCAAATATTTAACTGTGCATTTTAATAAAAAAGTAAAACAACAAATACCATGAATTAAACTTAATCTCTATATGAAATCATTTAATTTACTCCCATTATTCAGCTCTTTGTTTGTTTACATATTAATTTCAGTTTGGTAACCATGTAAGTGGACTGGCTGACAGACACTTTTCAGTCACAACCTGACGTCCATGGTACAAGATACAAACAAAAAATGTAAAATAGAAGAAAGTCAAACAGTTTGGCAAAAGTGGAATTCAAGCACGATGCTAGATAAACATATTAGAAATAGAAGTGAGAGCAAACTAGAGCTATAACTTTGAAGACCAAACTATTAAAATTGGATAGACAAATTCAACATAGTGTGAGGCGATCCGGAAAACTTTGGAAAAAAAAACTGATATAAAGACATTGCACATAATAGAAAATCATTATATACATCTATCTA
The DNA here is from genome assembly GCF_019279795.1 of Protopterus annectens. Classification (NCBI taxonomy): domain Eukaryota; kingdom Metazoa; phylum Chordata; order Ceratodontiformes; family Protopteridae; genus Protopterus; species Protopterus annectens. The sequence continues at coordinate 1,212,755,004 of NC_056733.1, read as the reverse complement.
TCATACACACACACACACACACACACACACAATGTGGTAGGACTGAAAACCTACAAACTAACAAATTGTGTAGAATGTAAACTGTATTTGCCAGCACAACAGATTATAAATGCACTAAATACATTTACAAAATGTTATTCAAAACAGTTTTGGTTGCACAAAGGCAGTGAAAAATTGTGCTAATAGTATCCCGTTAACGTTGATGCTAAAATTAAAGTAAATTATATTGTAAAATAAATATGCACATTGTACACAATGTACTGGGATGAAATAGAATTAAAAACAATGACCTGAGAACACTTTGGCATGAAATTACAGTGTCATTGTATTTGTTATTCATCAAGTCATTAAAGTATGAGGAGAGTCCTCAAGATTGGAGATGTGCACGTGTGCATCCCATATTTAAGGGATAGGGGACGTGGACAGAGCCAGAGTCACAGATACCCATAACTTAAGATTGGAGACGTGCACATGTGCAACCCATATTTAAGGACAGGGGAACAGGAAAAATTGAGAGTCGCAGAGACCCATAACTTAAGATTGGAGATGTGCACATGTGCAACCCATATTTAAGGAACAGGGGAACAACACAAACCCGGAGTCACAGAGACCCATAACTTTACTTTTTTTTTGTGGGAAAACAACGGAGAAGGTTTTTTGCATAATGTATCATGAGAACTGAGAAGACCAGAACTGGAAACTACATATAAGCATGCATATGTTGAAAATAGATCTATAACTACCTGTAGCATGATGTTCTGTAATAATACAATAAAAGTTATAAATGACAAGTGGTGCTGTGGTGTAATTTATACAGACTTAATGTCAGCCTTTGATAAAATCATACACAAAACAAGGGTCAATACATTACAACAACTATTTACTGATGTAATTTTGATAAAATGGTTAGCCGTATGGCTTACAAATAGGACATGACAAAGACACATTAACTGGACAGGTGAATCTCTAGGTTACAGTCAGGGTGTCCTACTGAGCTCTCACTCAGGCCTGTAACTTTTTACATCACGTCTTTCTGATCTATCTTTTTCATTTGTGGTTCTCTATTGTCTGCATGCAGGTAACTTTAAATAGGTAAACAGGTTACGTCTATCACAGATAGGACAAAATAACTCGAGTACTTCAAACCATTTGTGCACAGGAGAATAATAAGTTGATATGTTTATCAACAGCAAAGCCTGTGAGATTTCAGAGAGACTGATTGAAGAATGAATATTTAATACAACATACTGTGATTTAAAATGTGGATTCATTTAATAACCTGGGTATATGGGTAGATCCAGCTTTGTTCTGAGTTTTTTTTTGTTTTTTTTTTTTATCATACCAGTAAATTGTTTAATGATTATTTTTAAAACTATAGGCTGTAAAAACAAAAAATAATGAAAAAAAAAAGATTTATAAAGTCTAGGAAATCAGAAATGATGAAGTGATGGAATATAAGTTACACTAGACCCAAATCAGAGTATTGAATAATTAAAAATCTTATAATAAAATTAGCATAAGTATATTGGAAAGAGCACAGCAAAAATATACCAAGGGCATGCATGGATTTGAAATTTTCACTTATTACAAAACATTAAAATATTTGAACTTTTTACTCCATTTCATATTGATATTTAAGTGGAGACCTTAAGAAGACAGTAATTAGAGACAACTACCTCCAGGAATGTTTAGAGTTATCAAAAAGTAGTAAACAGTCAGTCTGTCTAGGAGACGATACAGGAATGAGAGCTGTAGTAACTTGTTCTCTGTAAGAGTAGCTGACACACGGAATAACATTTCTAATTATAATAAAGTAAGCACTACTTTAGAATTTTTTAAGAATATCTTCTTCAATAAAATGACTGTTCTGGTACATTTTCAAGCTAGAAAGGCATTATTGCCCATGCCTAAAATATTTGTATGTATGTACATGTATGCAAAATGTGTAAATATAAATAAGCTGTTTAATCGACTGACTATGTTACATATACAAGGATGCATTCATTTTTTATTTATGTTTTATTTTTAGGTGTAATGGTATTCTTTAAACTAATATTACAGGCATCTTGCATTGTCGTGATTGATCTCAAAATCTCTGCTTGCAACAAAATATCACATTTGCTCTCAGTTGCAATTTACACTGTTTCACTGTACAACTGTTACATTATATCAGAAATAGCTATGTATGCCTAGATAAGTCATTAGTTACGAAATAGTCATATAAATAAAACCATGTCTTCACATGAGACGTGTGTCTACTTGCTTATTTTTTAAATAAATTAAATGACAGTTTCACATATAATGTGTGTGTCTGTTTCCTTATTTATGTACAGTATGTATGCATAAATGTCAATTAAAATTGTACTGGCTAGTTCTACAGTAAACCGGCACCCATGGGGATTGGTAGATGCCGGATAAATGTAGTTTCTGGTTGCTTGAGAGTTACTATTAAAAATAGGCCTGACTAATACTGCACCCTATACTATTTGTTTGGTTTGACTTGTTCTCAGGTTAGGGAGAGACATTATTCCTATCTTCCCTTTTAAAACTCTAAAACTCTAAAAATGCAAGGTATATTTCTGTTGGGGGGAAACAGAAAGTGCAACACATGAAAATTGTACTGCATTTCTCCAATATTTTTTGCTCGTTGCTTGAGTTCCATTTAACTGAGAATTTACTGTAATTAGAAAAAAATGACTGCCTAGTCAATATGAATATACATGCAAAAAAAATTATTTCTTGTGATTTTGTGATACTTCAGTTATAACTGAAGGCTACATCTCAACCTGTAAGTATAGAGACAAAAGTCTTGAATGAAACATTTTAATTGGCTAAAGTAGCTACCTAAGTCTAACATAAGAGAGTAGTGAATGGTACCTTTACTCAAAAGTGTTAAGATCAATAAGGTGCAAAGCAGAAGGTAGAATCCATATGGCTCTGAGATGACTGGGTACTCCCCATCAAATACCATGTACCATTTCTCTTCCAGCTATCACTAAAGAACAGGTCTTCACCACACTTTCCACATTTAAAAACACTGCATCAATGGGCCCTGGTAGTATCTATGGATGTGTCCTAAACAGCTTCAAACATGACCTGTAAGGCCCACTAGAATCTCTGTTCAACCACAGCCTCCAGACAGCTTTATCCCTATGGAATTAAAGACTACAGCTGTCACCCTACTACACAAAGGTGGACCATCAGCTGATCCAGGGAACTACAGACCCATAGGTTGGTCTAATCTTACATGCAAAGTCATGGAAAGAATTATAATGGACCTGATAAAGACATAGGAAATATTAAAAAAAATTTAAAAAAAGTAAAAAATGGACCCATCCCTGTTTGGTTTTGTCAACGACAGTTAATGCTTACTAAACCTAGTGAACTTCTTTGAGAAGGTCACTAGAGCCAGGGATGAGGGCAAAATATTTTATTTATTTAAAATTTCTTTACCGGAAAAGTTCTATTTGGAATGAGCCAATTTTCACCAGTGGCCTTTGGAGAAAAGCTCCAGATGCATGTCTTTCTAATGTGGGTAGAAAACCAGAGAACCCAGAGGAGACCCACACAAATGCAGCGAGGACATGCAGACTCCACACAGAAGGCACCCCAGCCGAGAATAACCTTGGAGGGAAATGGGCTAGGCTTAAAAGGTAAAGAAGGACTATTAGGCTAGTACTTTGGCATAATGGATAAGATGTTTGCCTTATAGACACAATTTGCAGGGTTTGATTCTCACATTGGTTAATTAGTTAAGCTTAAAATGGGCAACAAAGGCAGTTAGCCTAGTACTAATCTATGAACCTATGCGTCACGGTGGTGAGAAAATTCTTCTACACTTTTGCGGAGGCTCTCAATAAAAATCTCAATAAAAAGCTACCCAAACAGCAGAAACCTCCAAGGCAGAAATGCAGTTGACCACCACAACACAACACTAATCACGAGACACATAACTCTCCTAAACAGTGCGCCACTCAACCAAAGCCACTAAGGCAAAACAGCATGCCCAGCACACTAGTCATAGGTGACTCGATAGTGAGGCACACTGATTTCCCACTCATTAGGTTGAATAAGGAGAAAGTAACAGTCATCTGCCTGTCAGGTGCCAGGATCTGCCATATAACGCACACACCCAGGTCCCTCAACACATTTGTGTTCATTAATGTAACAGATTCATGAAAAACATTATATAGACCAAGAAACCTTGGGCCATTGAGAAAAAGAAGTGAGTGAAAAGTGCAAAAATATAAAGAACAAAATCTAGAGGTTATTGAAAGGTATAAAAGGGAAACCTGGACATGAGAAATAAAGAATGAGAAATCTGATATGGTGCAAAATGTATGCAAAGAAGAAAGCCAAATTAATAAATGCAAAAAAAGCAGCCCCACGAATATTCAAAGAGAAATACAGTTAGGCACCCAGATATGGAAATTTTACAGTGCAAGTAATAAGATTACAAAGGTGGAACATAGAAAAGAAGATTAGTGAAGCACTTTGGATTTGTCAAGGGGAGATCATGCCTGTTAAACTTCTTCAAGACAACCAAAAGGGCCCTAGATGAGGGGAAATCTATGCATACAGTCTACCTAGACCTAGCCAAGTCATTCGATACTATCTCTCACTCTCAGGTGTCATTGACAAACTCTCCCAGATAGACATCAACTCTTATGTCATAAGATGGGTTGTGAACTGGCTAACTGATAGAACCCATACAGTCAAAATAAGGGAATACACCTCCAACAGCAGACCAGTAACCAGTGGAGTTCCACAGGGATTTGTACTGGAACCTCTACTATTCGGAATCTCTAACTCCGAAGTACAAGCTAAAACCAAGGGACTGCGGCTGACAAAGTTTGCTGATGACTGCAAACTGGGTGCGATCTTAGAATTTCCAAACAATATCAACATCCTTCAAGAAGGTCTTACACAAACAAATGATTGGTGCCAAAGTCACAGCCTCAAACTCCATGAAAAAAATGTATTATCATCCCTTTCGGTAAGAGCGATGCTCCTGCAAATTACCACATCAATGGCAATACACTAAGTGTGCACTCAGCAGTGAGAGATCTGGGCCCTCAAATTGACAGCAACCTTGTCTTTGATCACCACATCTCCACAGTGGTAAGAAGGGCATTCTATATGGCTCACCTCAAGGTCTTCAGCAGCTGTCCTATGGGGATTGGCTTAAATCACCTTCACTTTATTCTGTTTCATACATACTACTCAGGTGATCTCTGCCTTGCATATAAGGTGATCTCTGACCCTGCTTTATTGGAAATGCTGCACATCCACAAGTCAAATGGCACACTGGTTATTCACTCTAAAAACCTAAACCTGGTATGTGACATCAATAGAACCTGCTGCTTAGTTGCATTGTTAGCCAGACTTGAGTTACCTACTTGGAATATATATGCAGAGGAATGCCATCTTAGCAAAATATTGTCTTGGTAGGGTTTTTTCTGCATCTCACAAAATTGTTATAACTTCAGAAAAGTGCACAGCAATTATTTACTGAGCTCATCAAAGCTTTACTAAAGAAATGATGCATCTATCTGCATGCGGGGAGATACCAGGTTCGGCTGGTGCCTAGCGCAGGCTCTGGCAACTCATCATACCTCTCAAGCTTTAGAGCAAAATGTCTGGACAAAGCTGTAAATAATAGGGTCAAAGGACCAAAAATACCCCATACCTCTCAAGCTCTTAGAGCAAGAAATCTGCACAAAGCCATAAATAATGGGGGTCAAAGGACCAAAAATACCACATACCTCTCAAGCTCTTACAGCAAGAAATCTGCACAAAGCCATAAATAATGGGGGTCAAAGGACCAAACACAAAAGAATTTAGAATTTGTCAAATAAAGGCAAAAATTTAGCATTTACAATCTTATTTACAAAAACAATGCCTGTAAAGCACTAATCAAATGGCTGTCAAATGCAAAAGTATCAATAGAAATATTTACAAATGCAATAACTTACAATGTTTTGTTAATAGCTAAAGTGAATTTCAGAAATATGACTATCAGTGTTGTTAATATTGTACTTGAGCTGGACTGATTATATCTGAATGGAATCAATGTGAACAGTTAATTTGCATCCATAAAACAGTGGCCGTCATAGTGGCTAACCATATTACCCAAGAGTGTTTTTCTGAATAAAGGGCATTTACTTTCTTTTCTGTCCATTGGTGTCTACAAGTTCCATTTCAGCTGAACAACTTGAGAAAAACACTTCTCTCCACTGCTTAAAGCAAAGACGAACCAGATACATCTCTGCAGGTTTAGATTGATATTTGTAGATTTGAGGGAGAAATAATTTCATCTAACCAAGAGTTGGTTGGGTAGAAGTCAGTAAAGGATTCAGGTGTATATGCCATGAGATTTTTCTAATAGTCAGTGGTGCTCATAGTTATTTGAGAGGAAAGCAAGTGTATAGATTTTTTAAGAGTTGTCTGGGGTATATAGTTGTTTTGACTTGAGTGTAAGGCATTGCATAGAAGGAAATATTCTAGCTTGGGGAGAAGTTACCAGTGTCAAGCACACATCTTGATCTCAAGGTATGCAGGTTAGTTATTAAATAACAGGTTTTAACTTAATTAAGTACCACATTATAAATGATATTAGCACAGTATTGAAATATGAGAGTGGGGTAAAGACACACCCCTCCAATGTATTTTTGATGTTTTACTTGTAAACTTATATTCCTGTGGGGATCATAGAGTTGTAGCAGTTGTGCTGAGTTCAACTTCTGAATTTTTCCAAATATCATAATTGTTGATTTGGGGAAATTTATTGAAAGGTCCTAATTTTACACTTTCAGATTTTTAAGAAGTTATTTTGCAAGACTTTTTTTTTCTCAAATATTTTTTTCTTTTCAATTAAAATAACATTTATATAATCTTTTTAAATATCATTTTAAACTACTATATACAATATTTACAATAGCCTAACTTTCAGTTATATACACTGTATGTTATTAAATATAGAATTAACAGATAAGTTAACAGAGATACAATATTGGTTATTGCAGTGTCCAACAAAGATATAACTTTCTTCCAAGGATTATTTACCAATTGGCTGGGATAGAGTCGTAGTTCTTTGGTTTTTATTTCCATCGATGCAGTTGTCTTCAGTAAAGTGTAGAATTTTTCCGAGGTTGGGGGTGTATTTGAATTCCACCTTCTGGTTATGCATTTTCTAGATATAGCAAGTATTGTCCATAACAAATACATATTTGTCTTATTCAGGTAGGGACCTTCATTTACATTTAGTGTTATCAATACTTTAGTTCAGGTAAAGGAAACACTAAATAAAGCTTGTAAAAAATGATTGATTTCATTCCAGTATGATTTAATTTTATTACGTTCATAAAAAATATGAATCCAGTCTGCTTTATTTGACTTTTCTCACCTCCAGCAAAAAACATTTTTAGTAGTGCTGATCTTTTCAATTCTATCTGGTGTTAAAAATGCTCTATGTAAGCATTTCCAGTTAAATATTTTCCAGTAGTGTGTGTTAGCGGTGTAATTAACTGATAGTAAGATGCTACTTTTAATTTCTTCTGTTAACTGCAATGACTGACCTTTTGCTAAGAACTGCCAGTATGATGGTTTGGGAATTGTTTTATATGTTATTAACTCTTTATAGATTTGAAATGGAATTTTTCTTTTCACAACTATTATATATAAATTCATACAGAAAACTTATTAGATTTGGAATATCTTTAAATGAGGAATTATTAATTAATCTGCATAAATCTTGAGTGTACATTAGAATGCTTTGTAAGGTTAACCAGTCCTGTGTTGGAATATTGAAAGCAGTTTTTATCGTATGTATATCTAAAACATTTAATTTATTTACACATTGAAACCAGCATAAGAATCCATTTTGTTCCCAGGAGGTTATTGTTTCCCTATATATTTTGTGAGGAAAGTTCTTAGTGATGGTAAATGGGGTTAAAAGGTCAAACCAAAGTTTTAGATCTATGTTTGCATTGATATGTTTCCTAAAGGAATTGATGTAATGATTAATCAGTGTTGTTTTAGAATGTTTTGTTATATATAGTATACTTATGCATAGTATGTACCAGGGTTTGTTTGATTTGTCTACTATTAATTTTTTTTAACAGATTAAATTCATTTGTTAATATAACCATTGTTAATTCTTTCCAGTTGGCAAAACAATTTGGGTTTATCCAGTCTATTGTAATTTTAAGCACAAATGCTTTTATGTTTCTATTTCTGGGAAGTTCAATCCTCCTTGTTTCCAGGGTCTAATGTGATGAATTAGAGCTACTCTATTCTTTTTGGGATACCATAAAAATTGTATTAAACATGAGTTTATTTCTTTAAGAATGCATCTTTCAGGAATTAACTGTATTGCTAATGCTACATGTAGTATTTTTGGCAATAAGACCATTTTTATTAATTGCAATACGTCTTCAAAAGTTAATATAATTTTGTTCCACTTTTCTATATATATATTTTTATTGTTTCAATAATGTTTTTATAATTTATTAATATTGTTTCATTTATATTTTTACATAACACTATTCCTAAATAAACTCTTGTGACAACTGGAAAAACAAACTCTTGTAACACGAAAAAGGCACAGGCTCCGCTCTAGTTAGGTTAACTCCAAAAAACTATTCCTAAATAATTTAGCATAAGTTCTTGTTTTCCTATGATAGATTTATCTGTAACTTGTAGGTCTTTCTTCTTAATAAAAATAGATATTTTGATTTTGATCTATTAAAGTGTAGACCTGAAATCTTATAAAATGTCTCCATTACTTCTTCTAGCTCTCCTAATGACTCTGGAGTTTGAGAGGATTAATAAAATATCATCAGCAAAAAGCATTATTTTAGATATGTACGTAGCGTTGTTGCCTCAGAGCAAGAGGTTCTCCTGCTTGATTCTCGGCTGGAGTGCCTTCTGTGAGGAGTCTGCATGTCCTCCCCACAGTTGAGTGGCCTCCGAAAGACATGCGTGAATGGGTGTGCCTTCGCTAAAGGTGGGGCATCGGGCTGGCATCTCGGCACCATAAAAATCTACTGCCAATCATTAGCGGACCAGAGTTCCGCTGTGGCAACCCCTAACCAGAAAAAGCTGAAAAGACAAACAACAACAACTGGTCATGGATTATTGCGTATTATTTCTGCAAGTATTTCTATAGCCAAAGCAAATAAAATAGGAGAAAGGGGGCATCCTTGTTTAGTACCTTTCGTTATATGGTTAGATTCTGAGGTGAAAGGACCTAATTTAATGTAGGCTATGTTAATAATATATATGTTTTTTTTAGTAATAAGATGAAGGGAGTAGGAAATTCAAATAATGCTAAAGTTTTAAATAGATATTCCCAGTTGAAGGAATCAAAGGCTTTTTCTATGTCTAATCCGATTACAAGTGTCTCTCTATCTTCTTTATTCACATAATCTATAAGAGTAAGTACCCTTTTAATACTATCATGTGTGTGCCTGTTATATACAAATCCAGTTTGATCATTATTAATGTCTTTGAAAGTGGGATTTTCATTCTGTTAGCTAGGATTGACATGAATATTTTGTAATCATTATTCAGTAATGATATAGGTCTTTATGAGGTGCAAAGGTCTGATGGTTTATTATCTTTTAGAATTGGTGTTATGAGAGAATATTTCCATGAGGGTGGTATTTTTGCTTCTGACTGGACTTCTAGCAAAGTTTTATGAAAAGGGGAGATTACTGTTGAAGGGAAGAGTTTGTAAATTTCCATAATTATACCATCTATCCCTGGAGCTTTGTTAGATTTACTTTCTTTTATCTTGTCAACAATTTCTTTGTAGGATATAGGCTTTTGTAGGTCTAGTTTTAAGTTTTCAAGAATTTTTTTATATTGATAAGGATTTCCCTTCCCTTTCTTTCCCTTGTTTTATATCAGTACAAATAAAAGAAATTCAGCAAACATAGGTAAACAGAAATAACATTCAGTAGTCCATCTTGTACATGATTTGCAATCCATTAAACAAGTCAGTGACTAACATCACTTTAATAAACATTATAAAGACAAATTAGAAGTAATTTCCTAGCTCTTTAAATTTTCTGATAAAGCAAAAAGTTAACAATAAGCTATTTTAACTAAAAGTATAAAGCATTTCAATTTGCCCTTGCATGTATACATTTCTACTTATATTGTAGTATCAATAGCTGTCTTTGAAATTTGTACAATACTTCACTTCTTCAAATCATTCCTTTTTCAATTCAGGTTTTGTTTTGTCAAAACTGCAACAATATTTCAAAGGCACAATTAATATTTAGACTGATGTTTCAATTAAATAACTTGTCAGTTGGCAATTGAGTTAGTTTAGAATGTATGGTCAGTGCAAATATAGCATGTTGCAAGAATAATATGTATTTTTTGTGTGCTCTAGAGACTGTCATATGCAAGTGACATATATAATGTAGCATATATAGGGCAGATAGCTTATGGATTCAGGTTGTTAAAGTAAATTATGCTTACTAATCAGGCAGTTTCATTTAAATTCACAAGTAATTTGGGAACATTTCAGTTGAATTTCCAGGAATGTGTCGTCCAATGTGAGTAATTGAGTCTACTTTTCCTCATAAACATATGTCACAATTCATTAAACTAAGCAGAGTCTAACATCTGTCTAATAATCATTATAAAGAGAAAGAATAGTAATTTCCTAGCTCTTCAAACTTTCTGATATCGCAAAATGTTGACAGTGAGCTATTTTGGAGGACTAAAAAATTTCAATACTTCCTTGTGAATATACATTTCTACTTTTACTGTAGTGTCAAGAACTGTCTTTGAAATATATGCATTACTTCACTTCTTTCAAGTCATTAATTTTACAGTTCACATTATATTTTGTCAAAATGTCAATAGCATTTCCAGGCACATTTAATATTTAAACTGATATTTTAAATGAATAGCTATCAGTTGCCAAGTGAGTTTGTACAGAGTGTGAGGTAACTGCAAAAATAACATGTCGCAAATATGTATCTTTTCAATGTGCTCGAGAAACTGTTTCAAGTAACATGTAAAATGCAACTTTTACAGTGCAGGGAGCTTGTGGAATCAGAATGTTAAAATTAGTAATACTTTTTAATCAAGCAGCTACATTTCAGTGCACATGTAGTTTGGGAACATTTCAATTGTGTTTCCAGGAATATGTAATCCTATGAGGATAAATCATAAAATATATACAAATAGTCCTAATCCTATTATGTATTCATTTTACCTTGTTTAGGTTGTTTTTCATTTTAATAACTAAACAACACTAATTATTCTTATTTGTTATCTGTGAGGCTAAATGCACTTCGCAGATTCACATTGTCTTTAGAAACTGCAGCAAGTGTTTATTGTTGCTATGGCAACGCACATAGAATGTGAAGAAAGCTTCACTTCTCTTAACCAACAGTACATTTTTCCCTCCTTTTTTATGTATTTGTTAATACTAAAAGGAAATAATTCAAAGGATATATGTACATGAATGGAACATTGCAGAGTTAATCATGAACATGTCCCCAATCCCAATAAGCATAACAGTGACTATCATTAATCTAATAAACATTGTAATAGCAATTATTTAAGTTCACTATTCCAATTAGTCTACCTTAAAACTAGATTATTTTAGACTATTATTTATCCATGTATAGATAGTGAGTTATTAAATATCTAGACTATATTAGTATAGTAAATGAGAGTATTTAGAAAGGGGGACAAGATGCAGTTAAAATAAATAATGAGAGAAGAGAGAAAGAAAAGAGAAAATTAAGAGAAAATACACATATACTATGTATGTTGATTTACAGTATAAATATTTTATGTGCTATATAACCCTCCTTCTGTGAAAGAAAAGTACCCTGTTTTACATACCTGAGGTAGTGTGAAAACTCTCGTGTGTCATCTATTTTCAAAAAATATATATAAAGATTACAGTAGTTAGTTACCTTTGTTTTAAAATTCCAAGCAGTAAAATTGGTCCTTTAAAGTAATGTTAAAACAATTCATATCATAGTAGATGCTTTGAGAGATTTGGCTGTAACAGTATCAGTCTTTTGCTTCTTCTTTTTGACATCTGCCCAGACATTTGTTTCTTTTGTTCTCTTGAGAGAAGGTGACATCCCATCCATATCTTCTGGTAAAGTAATCACATTATTAGTTTTAATAAATGAAGAGGCTTCCTCTAAGTCAATAAAAGTCCTCATCTCGTTGGCATATAGTATTCTTATCTTAGCTGGATATGCAAGTTGTGCCTTGATGTTATTTTGTTTCAGAAACTTTATCACTGGCCACACTTTTTTCCTTTGTTCCATTATTCTAGATGAATAGTCGTTGTCAAATCTTATCAGGCTCTGTTTATATTTTAGAGGTGCCTTCCTCCAAGCAGATCTTAAAATCAGTTCCTTGTCCAAGTATGAAAGAAATTTGATAATTATTGACCTAGGAGGAGAATATGAGTTAGTGGCAGGTTTCCCAAAAGCTCTGTGTGCCCTTTCAATGCTAAAGGAAAGTCCTTCTTTTAAATTTAAAAAGTCAGGGATCCAGCTTGATAAAAAGGAAATAATATCCTCACCTTCTGTGTTTTCAGGTAATCTGAAAATCCTGATTTCTCCTCTCCCAGTTTTCCAAGTCATCTACTTTATTAACCAACCAAGTGTTTTGTTTAAGAAGCAGTTCTTTCTGTGTTTCCTCTTCCTTAAGTCTGCTTTCTAAGTCATTTAGAGAAACCTATATTCCTGTTATCCTTGTCTGGTGTTGTTGTAGCATTTCCTTGAGGGTGTCAGCCTGTTTTTGACTGCTTGTTTTAAGATTTTCCAGGTTCTCTTTAAAATCATCCATCTTCAAAGACAACTCCTGCAGGGTAGATGCCATCTGTTGTAGTTCCTTCTTTAAGGCAGCATCCTGGTGAGAATTCTTTGAATTGCTCATTTTAACAAGTGAATATATCTCCAAGCTTTTTCATAGGAAATTATTTGTAAAATGTCACCAAAGTTTCTAGTTATGTAAATTAGTCCTTTATAAGATTTTATACTTTGAAGAAAAAAAAAAGAATATTTTTTCCTGCCTTATTTAACTAGTTATATGGAGCTCTAAAATACTGCTGCTTTCAGTTAGCCATTCAGGCTCCGCCACCTTGCAAGACCTTTTGAATATAAGAAGTGCTGACTCCAGACTATTTTATCAGCATGAAGAGCTGTTAGACTGACACAGGTTAAATTTAAAGTAATTGATAAATACTGAGAAAAGTAGGGGAGCGCTCAGTGACTGAACTTTGTGGCACACTAAACTCAAAGGTGCCTTCATCATATAGAGTCAGGGTTGCCAGATTTCCAGCCCCCAAAAGAAGGTCTCGTGAAGACCAAAAAAAAAAAAAAGGTCTTTAAAGAACAGTAGCTCGGTAGCTCTGCACTAAACATGGAGCTTCTAGTGTTTAATGCATTGCAGTTCCGCATTCAACACAAGTAGCTCAGATTTAATTTTTGATTGGCCGTATTCAGATATGGGCCAATCAAAGTTTAATGCAGAAAACAAGAAGCTCCATGTTTAGCAATTTCTGATTGGCCCGTATGCCAGGTTTATGGGACAATCAAAAAAAGAAAGCAGAAGCTGGCCGGGATTTAAACCGGCAGGGCGGGACTCGGGATCAGGCTGCTGATCTCAGGACAGTCCCGCCCAAATAGGGACGTCTGGCAACCCTGAATAGAGAGTTATTGTCCGAGACTGCAATTGTCCCTTTGAAGAGGTATCTTTTGAACTATACTAAGAGACCATCATAGAAGCCCAGAGTTTGTATTTTTTATTACTGATTGACACTGCGGTGGTGGTGCTGTGGTAGCGTTGTCGCCTCACAGTTAGACATTGCCCGTTCGATTCTCAGAGCGTCTTCTGTGTGGCGACATGCGTGAACGGGTGTTTCTTCATTGAAGGTTGTGCGTTAGGCCCACCAAGCCAGCACGTAAAACTCTACTGCCAATCATTAGCGGACCGGAGTTCCGCTGTGGCGACCCCTAACCGGGAAAAGCCGAAAGACACAAACAAACAATTATTTGGGGACTGATTCATTAATTCATGGTGTGTCTTCATGTAGATGAAGACAGAAATGTTTACTTTGCCTTTTTCCATTCTGCAGCATTCATCTGTGGAATACTTGATTGCAGTAAGTGCATTAAAGTCTTCATGGAATCCATAATGAGCATAAGCTATAAGGCTGTTTTTCTTCACATAGTTTGTTAGTTGATTTACACAAGTTTTCTTGAGAATTTTGATAAAAGAACAGAGACGAGCAATGAGATTAAAGTCTTTAAAGGTAGAGGTGTTGAAACCGTTTGGAAGTGGTTTGATACTAGTGTCCTTGTTCTGGAGGGTTAACTACTGGGTCTAGAAATAGTGAGTGACATAGTTAATTTGTTTCACAAGGAATGGTGTGCCTAATTGTTAAAGTTTAGAGCAGATCAAAATGGAGTGAATTTTTGATGGCAGAAGCAGATATGATCTTGAAATGAAAATAAGGAATGCATACAGATAGTATTAAACTCAGGGTGAGACTTGCAAGAGGGCAGGAGAGATTTTAATAATTGGAGGGAGAATGATAGACCTGAAGAGATCTATTCATTAAGTTGAGTTTTAATGTTATCACTGAATTCATATTAAATGGGATTAGAATGTCTACTACCTGCTGTTTGGTTAAGGATTTTCTACAATATTTTTAATTACATAATTTGTCAGTGTTTATTTATCATGATGACAAACTGTGTTTGCTGCTATTCTTCTTATGGTTCTTAATGACCAGAAGGTTGCATAATCTTTTTGTCTTTCAGTCTACTTTTGTTTTACCCAGGCATGATCCCTGCATATTATTTATGGAATTAAGCCAAGGGTAAGGATTTCCTCTAAGGCAGTGGTGGGGGCTAGGATTTCTTTGATAACTGGAGGATTATAACAAATGTGTCCAGGACAGCAGTAGGGCAGGACTACCTATGCAGAGTATGCCAGTCTGGGTTTGCAAATATTTATATTTGTAGTCTTTTAAAAAATGACCTGTGCCAGGTAATCATAAGAATTATTTCTACCTTTTGAAGGTCCATGAGGAGATGACCAGAGAGCAACTACTGAGGAAATTATGCACATCCATTGCCTGGATACATCTGCATGGGATGTTGATATGTAGACAGTCAAGAATATTATTGGCCATTGACTGAGTTAGGCCGAGATCAGAGGCTATCTGTTCAAACTGATGTTTAGGTTTGCCTTGGCAGCTGAGATTAAATTCTCCAAAGTATATTTTTAATTCCTGGAGTTTTGTACTAAGTTATGGAGTTTTTAATCAAACTGTTTTGTGATGAAAGAAGTACGATGTCCGTCACAGTGATGCTGAGGTTTGTGCAGTTTCCAAAAGTACGTTGTATTAGGAATGATTTTTGGGGCATCTTCATGTAATGTGCTGCTCTTTATAAGTAAGGACACTTTTTAGTTTGTCTTAGATTTAACTCTCATTAGGATTCTACCATCAGAATTTATTCTGGTCTGTTGTAATAAAAGAAGTAAAAATGTGCTCTGATTTAGTGAGGGGGCATGGTTCATCCTTGAATATTGACTCATTGGCAGCTATTACATCAGTATTGTGTTGCAGTATTCAGACTTCCAAGGGCACTTTTAATTGGACTGTTGATAAAGAATTTTATGAGGTTCCTGTAAAACTGATTACATTTGGTTGGGGGCTGCTCTGTATAACTGTATTGGAAATGCTGGTGGCTATTTAGATTAGTGGGGGATTGTATTTGAAAATTCAGTATCACGACTAAGGTAAATATTAGCAGTTATTAAAAGATAAAGATTATGTGGATAGAGGAAGGATAATATTCTTCAACTAAAATCAAAATGTATTAAACTGTTTAAAGAACAACTGTGCACTGTTACAATAAGATAGTATTAATCACAGTAGATAAATTGTATTGGCTGTGGAATGTAAAATGTCGGGTTCAAAGGTAGAGACAAGGTTCAAATGATAATTTAAAAGTGACATTTTAAAACTGGCTCATGTGAAAATCTCTCTCCAGATTCCAAAGATGGCATACCTAATGACAAAAATCATATATAGAGGAGTTCTGCAAATTCACTTTTGCAATCTCTCACAACTCCAGACATGATGAATGCAAAGATCTTGGAAGGTAATTTGGGACCAGGAGCTCTTTCAAATCAAAGGGATCCCTGTCATGTAAGGCTAAATAAACAGGAATGTGAACTTTAAAGGTAATACAAGACTTTATTGGTAACTAATGTTAGCTCTGCAAAACTGGAGTAATTTGCTTTTAATGTGATGTACAAGTAAGCAACAGGTGAACAGTCAGGCTATGGAAGAGAGCTATCAACTTGCTTAATACATTTTACAAACCTGAGTTGCATACTATTCAACAATAATTTTGAAGTTAGGAAGAGATGTACTTTATGAATCTCTATCATAAATCTATAATTTGTCATTTGGCACCAAAACTTTACCTAACAGCTTCACACCTGCTTTAATAATGCCTCTTGCTAAAACTTGCTTATATTTTTTCATTAGTCAAAATTCCGGAAAAAAAATTTGTTGATAGACACATTCTTGAATGCATACAAACATATGATGGATTGGGGGTAGACATAAAGGAACTGGGGGTTGGCATAATGTCAAGGTGTTTACCTTTCAAACATAAACAACATGGTGACATACAATATGGATAACAAAATAGTCACAAATACTTTTTTTTTCATTTAAATAGGCTTTTGTTGCACTGTATCACAATATAATTCTAAATATTTGTAGCTTCTCATATAAGATCTCCCAAAGGTTGTAGTGCTACCTTTCCAGCTGAATATTTAGACTCATGAAAAATAGCTACTTCAGAACAGGAAACATAGCAACCGTTGTTCCTCTGGAACCACTTCTGTTCTTTCTGTTTACAAATGATCTCCCCTGTGCTGTCCCTCATGTTAACTTTATACTGTGTGCAGATGACATACTGATAAGTACAGCCCATCATTCAGAGAAAACCCTTAGTAACAAGTTACAATAATGAGTTGCAGATGACATAGTTGTAACTACAACCATGAAGAGAAGAAAACACATTGTAACAAATTACAACATTTTCAATCTATTATGAACTGGTTAACTAAAAGCAGACTAAATGATAAATAAAACTGTAATGTACTTCGGATAACAGCAAGAATTAAACAACACTTCAAAGCTAATAATCACAGATCTTGACAAGTTGGCACTACCACAGACTAAGCAACAAAAATATCTTGCATACAGCTTAATGAACAATTGTCCTCCTCTTTTCTGTCTGGTTTATACATTGACAAAGTATTAAAACAATTGAAAGCTGCATACAAGTCTTCTCACCTGTTTGCCTGTGAAGCCAGAAAAAAGCCATTTCCACAAATGCATTATTCCCAAGTCTTGAATATGGCTTTAGTATTGTTTTATTTCTCTATTAAAAAGTTATAAATCACTCCAAGTCATTGGTTCATAGGTTCATAGGTTGGTACTAGGCTATCGGCCTTATGGCCTATACAAGCCTAGCCATAACAATTCCCTGGCTATTTCTTCCCACACTGTTTACTTTCCTGGACCACTGTCTAGCAGGGCGACTGATGTGATCCCCGGGGTGAATTTCCTATTTCCCATCCAATCATCAAGGTTCCTTTTGAAGAAGGCCAAAGAGGCGCTCTGCTTGACATGTATGGGCAGTCTATTCCAGAGTCCGGGGAGTCTCTGCATCAGGAACCTATCCCTCTAGCATGTTTTATTTATTGTGATGACATGATTTAGATCCCTGGAGCGTGTGGCTCTGAGGGATTGGGATTTCTTTAAGTGTAGCATGTCCAACAGCTCTGGGTTTGACATGGCCTTGTATGTTAAGCAGAGATCGCTTCAGAGTAGACAATATGCGACAGAGTATAGCTGGAGTTTTTTAAGGCGGTCAGCATAGGGCATCTGCTTTAGGCCTGTGATTCTTTTAGTGAGGTATTTCTGTGGCTTTTCCAGTTGTTGCAGATGTCTTGAGAGGTACATACCAAATGGGGCATTGTATTCTATAACGGGTCTAATGAGGGATGAGTACAGTGAGACAATGACCTCCTTTTTACTAGATGAAAAGCCCTTAGTGATGAGGTGTGCCACACAGAAGGATTTCCTGACTGTTGTGGTGATGTGGTTATTGAAGGTGAGCCACTGTCCACCTGTGTCCCTAAGTCTCTTATCACACTTTCGGTGTTTAGTGTACTGCCACCTATGTGATAATTCACGGGTACATGTTTTTTCCCAAAGGGGATAACTATACATTTCTTGGCATTGAGCTTGAGCCCATGGCTCTGGCACCAAGCATCTATTTCTGGAAGGCCCTTTTGTAGAGTATCCACATCATTTGGGGATTCAGTAATGGCTCCCAGTTTGCAGTCATCTGTAAACTTTGTTAGCTAGAGTCCCTTAGTGTTGGCCTGTACTTCAGAGAAGTAGATGCCAAACAAGAGAGTTCCCAGGACTGAACCCTGAGGTACTCCACTTGTCACTTGGCTGGAGCTGGATTTGGAGTCAGCTACTTTTACAGCATGGGTTCTGTCAGTAAGCCAGTTGGCAACCCATCGAGTGACGTAGGGATTAATGCCCAGCTTAGTAAGTTTATCTATGATTCCAGAGTGGGGGATGGTGTCAAAGGCCTGGAGACTGATTCAAAAAAGTCAATAAGGTTAAGAAGACAAGATTAGCCCTTCATGAACCCAAACTAGGTGGGGTCCAGTGTTTTAAGGTTGCCAATGTCTTTGTTTATAAGTTCCATAATAATACGTTCCATGGCCTTGCAGATCAGGCTCGTCAGACCGATGGGGGGGGTGGTAGTTCCCGGGATCCAAAGTGGATCCCCCCTTGTGGAGTGGGATAACTGTAGCTGTGCACCACTCAGTGGGCACAAAGCCTGAGGTGAGGATATGATTAAACATGACACTTAGGTGAGATGCCAGTTCATTTTGTAGTTCATGTAGCACACAGCCCGGGATGTCATCTCGTCCCATGGATGCTGTATTCTTAACTTTGGAGAGTGCATTTTTTTCCTATGTGTAATCTTCCAGTATTAAGATGGGCCATTTAGGGAGTGAGAGGGGGGTGAAGTTGGCACTGAATCGATCTGCCAGGATATTGGCAATATCCTTGGGATCAGTATATTTAATGCCATTCTGTTGTAGCTCAGAGCAGATCTGAGCATTGCCATTTAGATTCTTGACATAGTTATAGAATTGAACTCAAATATTAATATTTGTTGATATTTTACTACCTGCTGTGCATTACTATGACACATTTCAAAAGTAACCACTTCCCAGTTGCAGTCAGGACTGCCTTTCTGTTAAACTGATTTACCTTTAAACTTGTACTTAGAACATGTTGCCCACCACTAAAAAAAACAAAGTAGCCTTTAAGCATTCCTTGTAAAGTAGCACAATAGTCCCTCTCATTCCATCACACTCCATGCCTACCTCTGAAAAAGTCTTCTCTAAAACAGTCCCTGCATTTTGAAACAGCTTGCCACATAAAATATGTAACACAATGAGTTTGATACTGTGTAAGAAGAAAACAATGCAGATCTAAGAAAACAAATCAAAGTATTCTTGGAACACAGATTAACACATACCTCTCAGCTGTACTGAGTTCCTCGGTAAATGCCAGTTTTGAGGGCAAAATATTGGGGAGCCATGGATTCCTGCATGGCCCCTTTAATTTCTGAATTTCCAAGCTTTTTTTTACATTTTTTTAGTCATAACTTCCAGGCCGCGATAACATCAGCTTCATGAGGGACAGACCTTAACGCAAAAGAAAAGACTGTGGCTTAATATAATTCCTGCCCAGTAAGTGTTTTGATGTTAATTTACTGCTTACTACTTCTGGAATTGTTCATGATTTATTGCTCTTAACACAGACACGTTCCAGTATTCCTGCCCGGTAAGTGATGCTTTGATGTTGATTTACTCCTCCTAGAATTGCCCTGAGACAACTTACAGACAATTTCCAAAATGTGTTGTATTTGTAGCTAGTTCACTGAATTTGTAACTAATGCTGTATTTTGCCTGGTAAGTGTTTTGCTGTTGATTTACTGCTGAGATTCGAACTCTGTATTTTGCAGAATATGCTGTTTGCTGTATTGAGATTCATAGCTAGTTCTGTATTTTGTGCTCGGAAACTACAGATGCTTTCCATATTTGTAACTAGTTCGACATTATGCCTGTTTTACTTACATAAAAGGAAAGTTAAATATCATATTAAGTTAGAAATAAAACATCAGTGTGTCCTTGATTTGTTGTTTCTCCTTAAAGTTTGATTATCTCGGGTGTCTTCTTAGATTTTGCTCAATTTTTGTTTACGTTGTATTAAAATGCATTGAGGAGCTCGGCTAGACATTTGGTTCCGACCACGTGAATTTGTTTTCTTTGGAACTGGGTACCAGCCATTTTGGGGGGTGAAAGTAGGAGTAGTATTCTTGGATTAGAGTCTGTCCTTTCTGCGGATGCATTGTTTGACTTATATTTAGCAAATACATTTTGCTGATTAATTTTAGTAACTGTGTAATTTTAGGGAGATTGATAAGATTTTGTGAAGGGTGAACTTTATTTTTAATTGTAAATTTATAGCTAGTGACTATTGTGAGTATTAAACAGAATGAAATTAGCAGTTAATTAAATTTGCTGTACCTAGGCACAGTCAGTGCAGTTTAAAGGGATGGTTTCACCCAAATGCACCAATCATGTGTTAACGTAGCTCAGTATATTTCCATGTAATATAAGGCTAAGGTTTTACCCATATGCACAAGCCATGTGTTATCACAGCTCTTTATATTTCCATGTAGTTTAAGGCAGCTCTTTATATTTCCATGTAGTTTAAAGAGAGAGTTTCATCTATATACACCAATTGTATTATTACAGCTCTTTATGTCTCCATGGCGTTTAAGAGGAGGGTTCACCCATATGTACCAATCATGTATTTTCACAGCTCTGTATATTTCCATGTAGTTTAAGGTATAATATTTCTATTATATGCTCTGAGCATACATATATCAATCTTTCATTAAGGAAGTGTTGTATTGGCATATTAAAGGAGATAAGATGGAAGTGAAAAGGTAAGAATAGAAGGGAAGAGAAGATTTTTTTTAAGTGTTGCACACCTTATATCAAGAGAGGGCCATTTTCTCTGAATTTGTGAATGGGATAGGAAATTTCCTAGTTGTATAAATTAATATTTTTTTCTGTTGTAATGATTGTTATTTTTGCAGTAGGATGATTTGTCTATCTTTATAGCTGTAATTGATTTGGATATAGATAATTTTGGGTAGGAAGAAGTACACAAAATGAAGAGAGTAAATTAAAATAAAAAAAGGCATGTGGATGAATAAGTTAAGAATAAACACTCTTGGTAGCTCAATGAGCAGAAGGCTGTGAGTTATGTTCCCATGCCAGCTATTTATGTTAATTTTGGGAATGGAAGCATAATGGCTAAGGTATTTCCCCTCACAGACCAAAGGTACAGGGTTTGATTCTTACCTTTGAGGGAAAGTGCCTAGGCTTAAAATGGCCCACAAGAACAACTAGTCCAGTGCTTATGAAGTTCCATAAGACAGTATGAGATGCAGTCTGTATTAACATGTCTACACTTTTACTCAAATATTTAATAGTTGTTCTTCCTCCATGTAGTTGATGTTTGATTGGTTATAGGCTGGTGATAGTTGTACATAAGACAGTCACAAAATAAACCTGAATTAACATCAGTACACTTTATTAATGTTGTTTGGTGTCTGCAGAGGTTACATTACTGTAGTTTATTACAGTTTGCATAATCAGACTTAGCATTGTCAGCCTACCAAACTCCTATTAAATTGCTTGACAAAAAATGCATCAGTGATTAGCTGTTCTGGTAGCATAAAGTCCTGACTGTGGCAGTCATTCTGGGTTCTATTAATGGCTTGGTTGAGAGATGTAGTGTCAGGGAGGCATGGGAGGGCATTATTTTATGCCCCTTCCTTAGTAGGGGAGGCGTAAGGAAAATTTAATCAGTGGATAGAGACTCTGGTGGCATAGAGGGATAAAGTCTTAACTATGACCCAGTCATTCCAGTTTCAGTTAGTGGCTCAGGTGACTGATGAACTCAGCATGCCTATCCCAGGTGGGAGAACATTCACTGATGACACTGTCTTAGTAGGAAATGTACAGTTCAAAGAGGGGATTTACCCTCAAAAATAATTGATGAGTTTTGGAGGCAGAGTAAAGAATGAATCGGGTATATAAAGACCCCCCCCCAAATGGAACAGAGAAAGCCGAGTCCCAAGGGCACCTTTATGATCTATGACCAGCCCCAGAAATTTTGGGACAGGAAAGAGAATAGTCCCTAAAATAGGCTTTTGTAAAATACCACTTTGTACAGTAGTAGTGGGGAAGAGTGTGTTACCTTTTGAATACCTGGAATGATCTGTTGGCTGAGGTTATTGTTACTGAGATGAGTGAAAAGTAATGAGTGATCAATGAGTGTAGACTCTTTTAAAGTTAACAAAGATGGGGCATGTAATAAGTTCCTTATCCATATTGTTGAATATGAGGCCAGTGGCTTGATATAAGATAACTGTAGTATTAAAGCTGGGTTTAAAACCCTGCTGGTAGGGACTGATAAAGATACACCTCAGGAATCAATAAAGCCTGCACTAAGTGTAAACCATTCTGATTGAACAGACAGCACAGGCATAACTCACACCTTCCTCCTAATGTTAGTTTTCCTACTGATATTCTTGCAACTTATATACTGACAGGGATTCATAAAGTTACCACAAAGTGTAGACTACATGTACACTTAGTGTAATCTTTGAGTGACTACAAAGCACAATAATGTGGTAAGAATGTTCTTGAATGCATGTCGTGTACACTTAGTGTAGGCCTTATTGAATCTGGCTAATAGTTTGTTTATAAATAAGTCTTTCAGTTTTTTGTCTGGTGGGGAAAGGTTGACAATGTGTCTGTAGTGTTCAGGTTTGTAGCTTTTGGTATTTCAGGAAGATGAATAACAGCTGTGTTGTTCTGTTCATTTGGAATGGAACCACAACCTGGACTACAGATGTGACTGAGGTAATGATCAGTGTAAATAGACTATTTAAGAATGACATTAAAACTGTGAATGAGCTTTTAGTTTCTGTCCTGCTGAGGAAGGAGTAGCAAAGCTGAAAAACAGCATAAAAATACAAACAAAATAATGTGCTGTAGTGTGACTTATCCTGCAACTGCTCTATGTCCAGTTGGTCAAGTTTGCTTTTCCTAGTCATACCTGATCAGATTTAAGTTTATCACATATCATATACTCTTCTGCTCAGACAGATGCTATTTGTATCAGGTCGCTGTGTACTGAGTGGGGGAGTTTTTCTTGCAGTACTGTGATCATGGAGTTAATAGGGGGACATGCTGCCCTGCAAATTATCACTATTTTTAGTATTTGTGGATGGGATGTAGTCAGATGTTTTCTAGATGAAGCAGTATGTTTGCAGATCATCATGCATTGATTGCTCACGGCGGAAGTGCTATAGTGACTTAATGAAGAAGGTAGGACAGAGATTAAAATGAAGTTGAAGAACTGGAGGCAAAAAAAAAAGTTCCTCGAGTGTTTCATGTTTGCTATCTAACAGGGGGTCATGATGTTTGAATCAGTGAATGGAACAGAGGTTTACTATTAGTGTAGTAGATTTGACTGTTTTTATTGCTACTCAAGTTTTGTGTCTTACGTTTTAAAAATTGATAAGCAGGGCAGAGTTGTTGGTGGTGTTCAAGCATATCAGACATTTTCCCATGCGTGTGCTTTTTAATAACTTGGATGATCGGGGAGCAGTGAGATCTATACCGTGTATGTTTTTGGATTTACCATAGTGAAGCTTGCATAGGGAGAGGTAACAAATGAATCGATTTAATATATAAAATAAAATTGAAATGAAATTAAAAGCAATAATTTAAAGGAGAAGAGAGCTTCATTGGGGCTGTTAAAAAGTGAATTGATGAGATTAGTTGAATGTAGAGCAGTTTAAAGATAAAGTATTTTAAGAGCAGGAAAGATACATCACAATATGAAAATCACTATATGAAAATTGGAGCCACTTTCTTTATTTCTTTAAGAATCAGTAAAAGATATGAATAAGTGATCAGAAAATTAATAATGAAGAATGGTAGTATTCAGAATTTGTTGAGGGAGCTGGTTAGAAGGAGATCAGTGTTTGAGTCTGGCAGTAGAAAGAAGTTGTGACATATAGGAGAACTGATTATCTGCAGATAGAAAAAATGAGAGGAAAATGTCTGTAATTTATTATCTAAGGGGACAAGCTATTTGATTTTAAGATAACTAACTAATATGAGGATTCTTTTAGAAATCCATTAAGAACGTAATTCTACTACAGAGCTGAAATGTTTAAAAGGGAGGATAAGGGGATGTACTGGTAACCTAAGGTTACATAAGGGTTATTGTGACCAGCTAAAGAAAACTTCTTGATGAGTCATTCAGCATCAGTGTCTATAGGTGAAGACGAAATAGATATATTAGTGTCCTGGAGAAATTAATTAATTAAGAACATAATCCCACTACCAATTTTTGGTTCTATACAGTCATTTGTTAGCAAGAGATTTTATTATTTTCAGAGAGCTAAGAGTACATCACTGTCTCTTTGCCAGCTCTTGGATATCAAAAGAATCCTGAAGTTGTACTGAGCAGCCCAGGTTAATTGTATCACTTTTATTACTAGTGTTTTGCATTTTATGCAAGATAACCTGAGATATTTACAATTAGAAGTAAAGATGTTAGCACATACAGAAATGAATAAGGCCAGGAATAAGTTAAATGTCCCTGGATGTGTGCATTTACTAAAGAAAATATGTTGCAGGTAAGATTTTTAAGTAGATTGAGGTTGCATTTCTATGGAGAGAGAGACTTAAAGGCATCTCATGTTTAAGTGAGAATAGATTTAAAAGTTTAAGATAATGAGGGCCCGTGTGGGAAAAATTAGAGACTGTGAAAAAAATAAAAAAATAAGAATCACAGCTTAAATATTTCACAAGCTTAAGGAAATAAGGGAGTGAGAAGAAGTGAACAGCAGAAGAGACAGGTGGAAAAAAAGTCCATGTGAAGATGATAAAATGCTTCTAATTGCTGAATGGAGAACAATGCTACAGTCAGTTTTATTTAAGTAGTATTTTAAGATGGAAAAGTAGAAAGAGAGTAGGGTGACAAATGTGAGTGTTCATTGTTGGATAGGAAAAGGGTGTGAGAGTGAACACTGATGGGCCTCCTTGGCTTTTCCCTGAACAGTCAGATGATGTACTTGCACTGTTAGACACAAAAAACGAACTTTGTCAGCAGGAAACAAAAAAAAAAGAAAACTTAGTGCTTCCTATATAACATTGCTAAATTGAATTTGACAATGTTCTAATAGAAGCTACTGATCTGGCCTTGTATCATGTAGCAAAAGAGCAAGAACAGTTCAGTAGTGGTTAATAATTGTAAATAGTTTGGAAGTGCTTGTTTAATAACATTCCAGTACACAAGGGAATAAGAGTGCATTTCCAGAACTGTCATTTGCACCTGTTTTGGACATGTATACCAATTTTCAGGCTTAATTTATCCCTTCATATGATGTATTTGTCTTTGGAGGTATGTGCCTATTTTTAGGCTTAATGCATTCATTCATATGAGTTTCTGACACCCTCACCCATGGCACAGATGTTTTAGAATATGCGAAACCAGACCGCATGATCAAAATCTTGGTGGTACTACTGATTTCAAGAAAGAGGGTGAACATGTTACAGCTCCATGTTCAGAAGTAAAACCAAAATACTTTGTAACATAGATTGGTGCAACATCATTCATTAAAGTCTACATATATTGTATTGTCTTTGATAATATACTTTTGTTTTTGCATCATGTTTGTCAGTTTTTAAACTTATGTTACTGAGTAGCAGCCCACTGTTCTTTTGAAATGGGCTGAGTCATGAGATGACTAATATTAAAATGTTATGATAATTAGTTGCCCAGATTTTAGAGTTGCATACAATTCCATTCTAGTTAAATACTGTTTGAAACTTTTAGTTTAAGCTTGAAATTTAATATAAAATATGCAGTGCACTTCCTTATTGAGCTCTTAAAGTGTAAGTTAAGCACCATTACCTGAAGTTTGGAAATATAGGCACAGTATCATATCAAAGTTGAATGTTTATTTAATGCAACAAAAGCATGTCAGCCAGACCTCCCAACTGTGCAGATTTTCACAGAAAGTCCAAATTTTGGACTCACGTTTTGGTCCATTTTTCATAAAATTGTAGTTTTCTAGTAAATCAGTGGCAAATCATTAAAGACTGAAGTCAAAAAATAATGACAGACATTTGAGTTTCAGATTTCATACCCCTCAGAAAATTCATGCTAATACAGAACTTGTTATTCTGTCAACTTTCTAAGTTTGTAAGAGCAATATTTAAAAATGTTCCCTATTTTTGGCCCTGCATCCCCCGTTATGTATGGCTTTGTCCAGATTTCTTGCCCTAAGAGGCTGAGAGGTATGATCCCAGTGTTTGCGAGATCCATGATACAGCAGAAAGTCCTTGCCTTTTCTAAGACTAGAGAGATGATATTGTTCTTAAGTGCTGCACTTTCAGCTGCATTTACTGGAGAATATACTAAAGTTCAACAACAGATGCACTAGCCTCGGTCCTTTTTTAGAGGAAGATGATTGAAAGGTGCATTACCTCTAGTTTTAAGTCTTTCAGTAAAATAATCAGCCAGGTTTGAACTATGATATTTTGTAATTTTCATTTTCATTTTAACTGGCTTTTTGTGCATTTATTATTTTATTTCATTTTACTTGGTAAGCAAACTTACAAAAGCATCCCTTTTCAGGAGCATTCCAAGAGCAGTGACTTTGTCAGTCACACAGTAGGCAACAGAGGCAGGCAGAGTCAAACACTGGACTGCAGGAAGCAGTTTATCAAACAGTTAGTAGCCCAAAATCTTTGTCCTAACTGCTAAGCAAGGATTCTGATCAGTTGCTTGAATCAGTGATTATTATTTAGCATGTGCTACTTGAATAATAAAGTGATCACAACTAATTTAATCCCACACTTGCCAGTGATAGCTGTTCTGCAGTGGAAAGTGTATTTCTCTGTGTTACTCTCCACCCAACCCAACTTGGCTGCTGGCGTACAGTTTTATAGCAATATGGTATGGGAATGAGAAATGTAAATCTCATAGCAAAAAGCACATTCTCTGCAAACAAAGCAGCCATTTGGCAAAGTTTATTTCCCTGTATTTGAAAATGACTACTTGTAATACACGGAAAGACTGATACTTCAAACATGTTACAGAAATTTGTATAAAAATGGCTGTAAAATACATAACAGAGTGGTAAGAACAAGGGTTATGTGTAAAAGGGACGATATCGTTTCCAGACATGGCTGTCATGATAACGTTTTTTATGATTGATTGCTTTTTCCATAAAGTTAATAAATTGCAAAACAAAGGTGCTCCTATCCAGAGGTTATAATAACCAAAGGCACATTGGCTGAATATAAATGCGCCATTTGCAGCCACATCAGCTAAAACTATAATTCATGTTTAAGACCAGGTTTATTTTCTCATGGTTTATAATACCACCTACTATCAAATCTAACAGTGGTACAACATTCATTTCAAATGGTTATATAACATCTGAGGAATAATTAGCTGAAGTGGGAGTCCCAACATATGGTTTTGATGGAAAATCATAGATATATATAGGCAATACCAGAGGTATTGTTAATACTATGAGGATGCAATGGACACAGCAGCTAAACAACTTGTTCAAAAAGTACAGGAGCTCAGCACATTCATAAATGGGATCAACACCCGCCAGTGTGATGTTTACATACAAGCTTAACAACATAATTACATCTGTTGGAGAACTTATAGATAAGTCAGCAGATGCTCTGAAGAAAAGAGAGCAAACACGGAGATTCCATATGATATGCCAGAGAATGCAGTTTCCAGAAGAGATAGTCTGTTGTAATAAAATACAGGAGACTAAAATATAT
The DNA here is from genome assembly GCF_019279795.1 of Protopterus annectens. Taxonomy (NCBI): domain Eukaryota; kingdom Metazoa; phylum Chordata; order Ceratodontiformes; family Protopteridae; genus Protopterus; species Protopterus annectens. The sequence continues at coordinate 1,212,726,909 of NC_056733.1, read as the reverse complement.
ATAATCCTAACTATGTATTGTTAATGACATTATGGGTCATATGAAAATTATAAGTAATGGAATGTATCCTGTAACTAACAGCTGTTCTTTCTTGCAACCTTACATTTTTATATTTTTTATCCAGAACAGTAAATGACAATCAACCTGAAATATTCATAGACATCTGTCAATAAGTTCACTGTTAAGAGCTGCAAAGTACTATGTGCCATGAAATAATATAATGCTTTCCTTTCCTGAATATTTTGTAGTAGTCAAAAGACAGTTGTAGGTGGCTCTGTAAATATCTGATTATCTGTAAATATCTGATTATCTGTAAATATCTGATTATACTGTAAATATCTGATTATCTGTAAATATGTGATTATCTGTAAATATCTGATTATCTGTAAATATCTGATTATCTGTAAATATGTGATTATCTGTAAATATCTGATTATCTGTAAATATCTGATTATCTGTAAATATCTGATTATACTGATTTCCTAATTCATAAAATCTATTACTTATTTTGAAGATGAGAAGCACAGCAGTACAGCCGTTATTGTTGTAGTGTCATATTTCTTAGACTGCGTTGCCTTCTGCGTGGAGTGTGCATGGTTTCCCTTGTGTCCAAATCAGCTTTTGAAAAGTTTTCTTATTCTAATTTCCTTTCCTGCCATGCTTAAAACGTGCTGTAGTCATAAAATTATTAGTTAAAAGCTAGAGTTAAGGAAAAACATGGTCAGTTAGCAGGCAACTGTTACGCCTCAGAGAAATACCTTGACTCGTAAGATTCATTGTTAACAGCACCATCTGTTATGCTGCTATTGTGCCTGCCATATCAGTTAAAATCCTTTATGCCTCTTTTTGTTAAACTGAGTGTTGTGATCTGCTGAGGGATGTGGAACTAATTAGCCTCACTAACTAAGTTTTTTGTTGGAGGAACCAACAAAAACTGATTGTCATGACTCGACACACACACACACACACACACACACACACACACACACACACACACACCACAGTACACAGAAACACTGATATTATAAAATTGTGAAACCAATACCATACACTGGTGGGTGTCATCACTGTGAATTTTTAAGTCCGTAATTTTCATTTTTTTATTTAAAAAAGCTTTACTGAAAGCTAGTTTTCCCTACTTTCCTGTTCTGCAACTTAAAACTTCTAGTCATATCACTCAAATGTCCTTGATTTTGCGAGCATTCCTGATTTTGTCTGATATTTTTGGCTTGTCCACTGTAAAAATATCAGATTTTTTTGGTATATCAATGAGAATTACAGTCAGTAACACTAAAAATTAGAGTTTCATATTCTTTCTCTTAAAAAAAGTATGTTGTAGCAAAATGGTGTTATTCCATTAATATTTTAAGTGAATCAATGTACTATTTAAAAACTGTCCATGGCTTTGCATCATTGCCCGCCACTATTCTGTGGCTTTGTCTGTTATTCTTGTTCAAGGAAGGTGACAGGCATGATAACTTTTGAAGCCATTGCAGGAATAAACATTTACTATGTATTATTATCCATTCACACATACTAGTGCTCTGCTGACGTGTTCTTGCCAAGTCAGTATATCTGAATTATTTTGAAATTGCAAATAACACAACCTTTAGGAGTGAGACTTACTAGTTGTCAGTAAGAACTCTATTGTAGACCAAACAATCAGTCTCAAGCCAAAAACTTCATCCAAAAACAGAATGAGTTTTTTTCACGAACCTGCATCTTTCATAGTGGCTGTAGTATGCATCAAGGAGTGTTATGTTCTCTTAGTTTGCTTGTAGTTGTAGGTATGCCTGCAAAGGTGCAGTATGCACACTGAAGTGCACACACAGTTGCCGGGGGGGGGGGGGTGGTGGCAAATATAGCAAAAGAAAATGTTTTACATTTCTATTTTTATGCGGTGTGCTCCATGAATACTGAAAGCAGAAGCAGAACCAGATGTTCATCGTGCACACAGCTGCAGTCATAACAGATGGGTTCTCCTGCCATCAGGCGGGTCCTCGTCGGCCAAATTCCAAAGTCTAGGTCCGGCGTCGGTTGTCATCGCTTCTTCCCTGATGTCAGTGCGACAGGGGTATAAAAGAACCAGCCGACGCCATTTTCTTCAGTCTTTCTTGCCGCGAAGCAGAAGCAGTTCGCAAGTGCGGTCGGCCAGCTCCTGAAATTACGAAAATTTTGCAACCGAAGTCTTCTTGAAAGCTAAGTACCCCGTTGGGGAAACTTTTCTTGCCTCAGACTGATGTCAGACAAAGTTTATAATTGTATTTCATGTGGGAAGCAAATACCGCATAAGGATTTCCATTCCCTCTGTATTCATTGTTTAGGCCCAGACCACGACGTCTCGGTCTGTCGCTTTTGTGCTACATTCAACAAACGCACCATTAAGCGTCAGGCGGAGTTCGCCCAGCATTATTTTGGCAAAACATTTAACTATATTATGTCATCGGATACTCCGACTCCAGTTTTGTCTAAAAGCGCAAAGATAAGGACCGACACATGAGGTCCGCGGCCTCTACCGACACCACGCCAAAGCCGATTACACGTGGTCCGGTTCTCAGCGAGGTGCCTACACAGCCCCTGACTACTGACGACACTTCATTGGCGGTGTCTCCTGTGCCCGAGGTCGCAGGCTCCTCGGCCCACACCCCGACTACAGATACCGAAGCCACTCTTGGCAGTGAATCTCAAAATGTGGACAGGTCCACCTCCTCTCAAGGTGTCTTCAGACCTTCCTCTTCTTTTTCCATCAAGGCTTTCACTAAGTCTAAAGCAGCCATGCACTCTAAGTGACAAGCTACACAGGGCCCATCTCCAGGCCCCATGCCTAAAACAGATGCTGAAAATGGTTGAGGATTTAATTACTCTTATCAGGGGTTCTCAACTCCCCCCGGACCAAAGGCCCAGAGTGGAGGAAGAATCCCCCTCCTCTGATCAGGGCTCCATTATTTCAGAGCACTCTGATGATCAGGAACATTCTTACTCCCCTTTTGAAGATTCTGATGCAGAGGAGTCCATTCCCTCTGTCTCCCCCCCAGAGGATTACTCATTTGGGGAAACTTTGCATACCTTAAGAGAACACTTCCACTGGGAAGGCCAAGATTATTCAGATTCCAGGAAAAGGCTTAGAGAATTTCTCTTGCTACCCCAGCACAGCCCTCTGGCTATACCTCCTGTCTTGGACATACTAGATGATGTGTACTCGGAGGCCTGCCTGAACCCGGATTCTCTACCTCCAGCCCCAGTCAAGCCTGACCGGTACTACAGGGTTCCTGACTCACACCAATTTTTATACAAAAGCCATGCTGCTGACCCAGAAACCATCTCACAGGGCCCCAAGGGAATTAAGGCCTCCACTGTTAAAAATCCATTACCTTCCGAGAGAGATTCCAGATCCTTAGAAAGGTGGGGAAAAAAGGTATATACCTCGGCTACCTTAACCATGAGGGAATTAAACTGTCAGTTCCATATGCTAAAGTACCAACAGTTTCTGTTATCACAATTGAAAAGTAAAATGTCACAACCTGAACAACCAGACTTGAAGGAGTTGCAGGATTTGATGCATAGTGCAGAACAAGTGGGTAAACATACCTTACAATGTGGTTTTGATGCTCTAGAGGCCTCATGTAGAGCTGCTGTTACAGGATCAGTCATACGTAGACATGCCTGGCTCAAGGAACAAACCTTGCCAGATCATGTAAAAGCTAAATTACTAGATGCCCCTCTACAAAAGGATGTTTTATTTGGTGCTAATGCTGAGGAGGTATTAAGGAAAATGGAGGAAAAGGCTAAATCAATGCAAACTGTGAAAGATTTTCTACAGGTACAACCACCATGTTTCAGTAGAAATTGGCCTTCCAAAAATTGGTCCTTTCCAGCCATGGACAGACCCCAAAGAGGTAGATACAGGTGCCCGAGAGGCAGAGGGCAATACCAAGGATCGTTTAGAGGCAGACAATGGCAAGCTCCTACACAAAGAGGTGCTGAGGATAACTCGCAACCATTCAGAAAGCAAGCCCAATGACTTTCCCCTTTGCATGCCAAGCCAGACTCAAATGGCAGCACCTTTAGGCGGAAAACTGGCATTATTTACAAAAAATTGGCATATTGTCACAAAAGACAAATGGATCCTGGACATTATAAACAGAGGCTACAGATTCCATTTTCACACCCTTCCAAAAATGAGAGGCATGCCAAACCTGCCACACAATCAAAGGGCAGAGGCACAAAGACAAATTACAGATCTCATAGACATGAAAGCTATTCAAGAGGTACCTACGTTCTAACAAGGTCAAGGTTTTATTCCAGACTATTCCTGGTACCAAGGAAGGGAAAAGATTGGAGACCTATTTTGGACCTATCCATCCTAAACACATTTCGTACCAAAATTCAAGATGCTCACTCTACAGCAGCTTCTTCCCATGCTGGGCAAGGAGTCTTGGCTGGTAACATTGGACCTCAAGGAGGCATACCTGCATGTCCCAATCAGACAAAATTGCAGAAGATACCTCAGATTTCTTGCAGGTTCAACCCATTATTAATTCTCTGCATTGCCCTTTGGCTTATCTACTGCGCCCAGAGTATTCACGAAATGCCTGGCATCAGTAATTGCCTACTGCAGACTTCAAGGGATACAAATATACCCCTATTTGGACGACTGCCTGATCCAAGCGGACAGCAAGCACATTCTTCTGAAACATCTGGCTTATGTAATAATGTTGTTGAATTCTCTGGGATACATAGTCAACAAAAAGAAATCAAGGCTAATACCCTCTCGGAAAATAATTTTCCTGGGTGCCAACTTGGACACAAACACCCAGATGGCCTACCTCACGCCAGAGAAGCAGGGGCAACTAACTCAATACTTCAGAGCACTAGCAAATTGCACCAGGCTGACTGCAAGGAAAATCCTGCAGGCTCTGGGATTCATGGCATCTTGCATCTTACTAATCCCATGTGCAAAGCTGCATATGAGGAAACTTCAATGGTACCTAAAAAACGTATGGTCTCAACACAGCCACAGTTTGAAAACAATAATACCACTAATTCCATGTCTTCAAAAGGAATTTCTGTGGTGGGCTCAAGCATGCCAAACAAACACAGGTCTCCCATTCAGCAAGCCTCAAGCAAATCAAGTCATCACAACAGATGCCTCGGACTACGCCTGGGGGGCGCACATGACAGATCGGTGCATTCAGGGCAAGTGGTCCCAAAAAGAAAAGCACCTTCACATCAATCAAAAGGAAATGCTAGCAGTAATAAATGCTATTATAGCTTTCAAAGATCTTCTGCAACCAGGTCAACTATTGATAAGAACGGACAACACCACAGTAATGTGGTACATAAACAAACAGGGAGGAACCCATTCATACCCCCTATGCAGACTGGCCATGTCACTTTGGAACATGGCCATGGACTTACAAATCGAACTACAAGCACAGTACTTGCCAGGCAAGGAAAACACGGTGGCAGACAACCTAAGCAGAAATATGACAGATCCACACGAATGGAAGTTGCATCCTCAAGTTTTTACAGAGATAATCCAAGCATGGGGAAGGCCAGACATAGATCTCTTTGCCTCCCACAAAAATCACCAATTGACAAAATTCTGCTCAAGGATTTTTCATCCAAAGGCCTGGAGAGTGGACGCTCTCTCTTTCAGTTGGACATCAATGACAGTTTATGCCTTCCCACCTCTTCCTCTGCTGCCCAAAGTTCTATTGAAAACCAGAGCAGACAGACCAAAGATGATTCTCATTGCTCCAGACTGGCCAAGACAACACTGGTACCCACTCCTGAGGAGCCTGACGCATTCCCCACCATGGAGCCTGCCTCTAATGCCTCTTCTCCTGACTCAGCACAGCTTCAAAACTCTTCACAGTCAGCTAAAAACACTCAATCTAGCTGCATGGAAGATTCCTTAACATTACAACAGACCCTACTCTCCAAGGAGGTGCAGGATGTCATTTTGGAGGCCAGAAGGCCATCTACTAGAAAAGCTTACTCCGCAAAATGGAAACGGTTTTGTGTCTGGAATGAGAAAAAGGGCCAAGATCCTGGAAAACTGAATTTACCTCAAATATTACAGTACCTAGCTGAGCTCCTAAGCAGTGGACTTTCATTCTCCTCCATCAAAATCCATGCCTCAGCCATTTCTGCAGAATACAACACTGATCCACCCTTATTCTCTCACCCCCTCTTAAGACAGTTCCTCAGAGGGGCTAAGAATCTAAAACCCCCAAGGAAACAACCAATACCTGCTTGGGATCTCAATTTCATTCTGGAAAAACTGACCTTGCCTCCTTTTGAGCCAGCTGCCTCATCAGATTTGCAATATTTGTCCTGGAAAACTGCTTTCCTTCTGGCTATTACCTCAGCTCGTAGAGTTTCAGAACTACAAGCTCTCATGGCTGTGCAGCCTTTTATCATCTTCCATCAGGACAGTTTCATTACGAACCAACCTGTCCTTTATGCCAAAAGTGGTATCCAGGGTAGCTTTGAATCAGGCCATACATTTACCTACCTTTTATCCTAATCCTCAAAACAAAGGGGAGAGATTACTACATTCCTTGGACATCCACAGACAACTGCATTATTATTTGGACAGAACAAAGCCTTTCAGAAAATCAGATCAGCTCTTTGTGTCCTATGCTATAGGAGCTCAAGGAAAGCCAATTTCCAAACAGACAATTTCAAAATGGATAGCCCATTGCATATGCTTTTGCTATTCTTTTCATGGCAAAACTGTACCTACAGGCATCAGATCTCACTCCACAAGGGCCACGGCTACTTCTGCAGCCTTTCTTAGAGGAGTTCCTACCAAAGATATTTTAGAAGCAGCCACTTGGAGTTCTGTGCATACCTTCTCCAAGCACTACCACCTTCCACTATACTCCAAATCTAGAGCGGGCTTTGCCACTGCAGTCTTGCAGGGCATTCTGGCTCCTCCTAGTTCCACCTAGTGCCTACCACCCCTTTCTTAGCTTTGGGATTCTACCCATCTGTTATGACTGCAGTTGTATGCACAGTGAACATAGTACAGTTTTGTACCTACCATAAATGTAGATGTTCGAGTGCTAATACAGCTGCAGTCCAGGTTTCCCTCCCTCCTTCCCTCTTGGGACAGGCCTATTGGCTAACATATCCTCATGCAACCAGATTGGGGTATTCATTCATGATGTATTTGCTTGCACTACTATATTTTGATTATATGGCATTGCTTTATTACACAAATTTATGTATTGCCTTCCTTCTGGGGGCACCTGACATCTGGGGCAAGAAAAACTGAAGAAAATGGCGTTGGCTGGTTCTTTTATACCCTTCGCACTGGCGTCAGGGAAGAAGCGATGACAACCGGACCTAGACTTTGGAATTCGGCTGACCGAGGACCCACCTGATAGCAGGAGAACCCATCTGTTATGACTGCAGCTGTATTAGCACTCGAACATCTACATTTATGGTAGGTACAAAACTGTACTTTATGGCACTCTCTAGTGATGGATATCTGACCAGCCAGTCTGTGGGCTTTGTGCTCTTGCTGTCTAATACAGCAAGGAGAAGAAAACCTGCAAATGTTTAAATAATGATGGAAAGAACACTAGTGATTATTACCTATGTGCGAAGCATGTTGGAATACTTAGGCTTTGCTTATGTAAAACATATAGCTTTCAACAGGCCCTGACTTTGCAAAATGTCCCATATTTTGCATGGTATGTTTGATCTGTTCCTTGTAACCTTTTTGGCTTTTAGATCTATTGTTGAGGACTAATGTCACTAATGACAGACATTTGAGCTTCAGACTTCATATCCTTCAGAAAATGCATGCTAATATAAAGCCTGTCATTTTATCAACTCTCTGAGTATATAAAAGCAATATTTAAAATGTGTTCTTGAGTTTGGGCCTTTGTCCTTCATTTTTTTTTTGGTTTTGTCACTAATTCTTGTACTGCGATACATTACTGTGGTGGCCATTATTTTTACCATAATCAGATATCTGAGGTGCATGTTGTCAACAAAGTGGCTATAACTACTTGCTGAGAGGTACTGCAAATGAAGCTTGTAGTTGGTACTTTCATTGTTTGCTTAGATTACAGTGTCATTAATGTGGTTTTCTAGGGCTAAACCTATCTCTCTAATGGGCAGAAGCAGCCTGGAAATGGTTTGGTTTACCTTCAGTTTATCGAACTTGGTTTGTACGAGCAAACATTTCCACGAATCAAGTGAGCGAATCACGGAAAGCCTCTGAGTACAAATGTCGAAACTGGTTTAGCTGAAAACCATTTTCGACATATGTCCATGTGTTTGAATGGTTAAATGCATTTGCATTGTAGCCATTCGAAAATATGGTAGTCACCGTTGTAAGTTTTGTGCGGGTGTCCTTTCGATGGATGTTGAAATAAATTACTGTGGCTACTCTGTGCTTTTGTGAAACAAACATGAAATACATTATTATGACCATTAATAACAATAATAGTAATATTTTACTACACTGAAACATTGGAGGTGTACCTGGCCATCAAACTAGCTATTATGATTGTTGGGAAGGTGGGACATTGCAGATGTCATTAAACATTAAACAGTTATTATTTTGGCTCGCAGGACTTTATCTTTGTTTGAAGTAAGTTGGAATACTTTACTGAGGGTATTGTATGTTTGTGGAAAATAATCTTGAAATGCTTAATTTGGTCACTATTAGTACTGTTATTATATTTATTATTAATATTGTTATTGTTCTTATTATTATTATTGAACTGTTTTACTATACCTACCCTCTTACCTTGAGTACCATGGCTTACAAAACTCACGGGATGATGCCCTCTTCTTTCTCCAAGTTTGTGGGGGTTTTCAGAGACAGTATATCTACAGCCAAGGCCTGTAGGGCATATTTCTTTGAGGGGGTGCAGGGGGCTTACCCCCTAAAAACATTTTGGTAATGCTTTAGTATACTTTGTTAAGCAATATGTGTGCTTGCTAGCATTCTGAGTGTGTTGTGGAGCAATTGTACACAAATGTAAAATTTAGAGCAAATTTGGAGGTTAGATATAGTAAAATATTGTCATTATTTTTAACCATAATCAAACAACTGAGGTGTGCATGGTCAATAAATTGGATATAATTTCTAGCTCTAGATATGCAAATACCTCCAAATTTATACAACTGACTTTGATATCTTTTGCTCATACCAAATGAAGATTATCCTTACTTTGCAGAACTAATGTGTATTTGTGTTAAGTTGGGTTAATGTTCTAATTATCAGCTCTTTATCACAACCAGACATCTGAGGTGTATACAGTTAACAGAGTGACAATAATTGATGGGGTATACAGTTAATATGTCAATAAATGTGCTTTATCTCTACTTTTGTGTGATCACTGTTAAACAGTCACTGATCTGTCACACACTGTATTATATTTATTGAAATCAGTTTAAACCTATCATTACCATGGCATAGGCAAATGTGGGGGTGTTGCAGCATATTTCAGAATAACAAGTTAATCAGAATTATTTTCACTTAGACAAACCTAGGTAATAAGTGACTATCTGTGGTGGTCTGAGTGGGATGTGTATGAAAACAACTCTTCATTGGCACAGTGGCACAGCAAGTAGCCATCTCACAGCCTTTGGATTTCTGGATGAGTTCTTGGCTGTGTCTCTTTCTGTGTGAAGTCCTCATGTTCCCATATTTCAGTGTGGGTTTATCCTGTTCTCCCTGTTTCTCTCCGTGTTTATCTAGGTAGTCAGGCTTTTCCAGCACAATAAAGACATGCAGTAGATGAATTGGCATTCCTTCAATTTTCTTATAGTTAAATGTGTAGTAGTCTGTCTTTTGATATAACTGAATTATCAGGGGGCAGTATTAATGTGTGTTGCATCTGTCTGTGTATGTAGCTGTGTGCAAAACTCATTTCATCCTATGAGTATGTGAAAAAATAATATTATAAATTTTATTCATGCGCACATCTAATTCTGATAGCGGCACACACAATTTTTATGAGTAATAAAAAAAATGAGAAAACACAATGTTATCTTTCAAGAATATGGCATAAAAATGCATTGAAGAACATCTACATCCCAGAGCTTCTATGCTCCCCCCCCCCACACACACACACACGCACACACCCATGCTATATAAGTGAGTTTTGAGACAGGCCAAGTATAGACCCCACCTAGCATAAAAGGAACCCTACTCAGAGGATGGCACAGAAAGTCACTGTAGTTTGTATGGAGAGATTAGGACACTGTAGTCATTATTTCTCTAACTTTCCTTGAAAGCAAAGCTCGGAGATATGCACAGAAGACAAATATATCTCTTCTTGGCAGAGGGTACCATCTAGGAGCAACAAGATGGAATGCAATACAGATTACTGAGATTATTATTTTTTCATCTTCCTCAGAATCAAACATCAGAGCCATTCTCTGTATATATACTTGACAGTAGCAAGTTGAGATGTCTTACAATGCTTTGCTTGTTCTTTCACTTTTGTTCCAGTCTGACTTCAGAGAATACGCAAAAGGTAACTTTCTTTGGGGGGGGGGGGGTGAGGCATATTGTATATATGTATGACAGCAATAACTTGAAAGATATGACTGTGGCTTTTGTTTCTTCTCTTTCATCCCCATTTTAACATCAGTGAGATACACAGAAGGTGACTACAATTTTTATGGTGAAAACTCAGTTTGGTTTTGGCAAGGGTAGGTTGTGTATACCCAAATCAGTTGTCAAGGGCAAAATGTGCATACTGTCTAACTTGATCTGGCCATAGCACTCAACACAATATCCTACTAAGGCAGTGTAGACAAACTCATGAAATTAGGTATAAACGCACCTTTTGACATCTTCTTCTCTGAAATCAAGGCCAACATCAAAGTCCTTTGGCTGACCAAGTTTGTAGATGATTACAAACTAGGCATAGTTATAGAATCTCTCAAAGACAAAAATTCTATCAAAGAAGGCCTGAAACAGATAGTAAGTAAACTGGTGCCAGAGTCACAGTATAAAATTCAATGCTAAGAAATGCATATCAGTATCCTTTGGGAAAATTATTTCCTCTGGAAACTATTACATTGATAATACAACCCTAGGAGTAGACCCAGAGGTCAGGGGTTTGGGAACGCATGTAAACAGTAACATGGCATTTGACAGTCACGTGTCTACAGTAGTAAGGAAATCATTCTATGATGTGCAACTTATAAGCAAGGATATGGCATCTGTCCAAGGATTCATTGTCTCACTGTACGTGACCCTCGTCAGACCAGTCATTGTGTAGAGTGCCCTCTTTGGTATATATCTGACCAGGCATATGCAACAACTGGAGCATCCACAGAGGTTCCTAACAAAAAGAATATAGTGCATATGCAACATGTCCCATGCTGACCACCTCAAAGTCTTATTCCTTTACACAGTCTGCTGAGGTCATCTATGCCCGACCTACAAAGCATCCTATAATCCTGCTCTGATGGACCCACTGCACTCCTGCAAAACAGCATCAGAATTACCTGATCTAGGAACTTAAACATTGTTTGCAACATAAAGAGTACATGTTGGGTAGACAGGTATGTGTGTCAGAGACTAACTCTTCTCTGGAACAGGCTTCCCAGGAATGAGAAGCAGAGATCTTCCCTAACCCAGTTCAAGTATAACTTGGACCAGTAGACGGGGAATGAGAAATTTACCCCTGGTCTAGCACCTGTGTCTCTAGTAGAAAGAGGCAGCCTGTAAATGCTTGACCATCCCATGCCCAAGCCTACATATACCCCTTAAAATAACCCTCGGTTATCAGAATTTGTCAAATACATTTGGGAAGCATGGCTAATCTTAAAAAGCACCCCGAGGGTCATTAGCCTATTAATCACCTATGAACGTATGAGGTGAGCAGGGATGTGCATAGTATTGCCAGATATGATTTATATGTAATTGCATGCATTTGTCTTCTCTGTTTATTGATGACTACTATTTCAGAAATGTTGAGCATTAAGCCCTGGATGCAACTTTTTAATTCATTGAAAGAAAAAAAAGTGAATTTCTTTCCTTGGTCATGATATTTGTGCAGACCATCATTAGATCAAAAGATTGAGAGACAAAGCTCTCTGCACCATAATGAATCTAGAACTCTGGCTTATTTTGAATATTTCCTCTGCAGTTCTTATAGTGCATTTTAGCCATTTATAGTGTGTTGAAAGGATGTAGGGAAGAATGAAGAGTAAGTGTGAGAAAGCAAAACAGAGAGAGGCAGAGACGGGCAAATAGAAAAGATATAAAATAAATAAGGAAAAGGAGGGTACATTTGGTGGGTGTCAGGAGGACAAGATGTGAGCAAATGAAGGGGGAGGGGCACCACACAGCCCTTTGCCTACGCGGCTCCATTTCATCTAAGACCATCCATGACTGAAATGGGTGGGTAACCACTAATGTAGGGGATAGGTTTGCTGGGTGTAGCAGTACAGGATCTTAGAACACAATTTGGAAAAAAAAAAAAAAACGGCTGTAGAGGAACTGGAAATCATTCAGATTGCCTGAATGTGTGCATGATGGTGTGTATGAGTGTGTGTGTGTGTGTGTGTGTGTGTGTGTGTGTGTGTGTGTGTGTGTGTGTGTGTGTGTGTGTGTGTGTGTATATATGCATCCTGCAGTAAACAAGCATCTCATTGAGGTTTGGCTTCTTTGCCTTGCACTCACTGAGTGCCAGATAGGCTGTGCCTCCCCCACAGCTATGAATTGCATAAATCAGGTAATTAATTAATTTTGAAGCTTCTTGAAATCTTTTAGAATGTGTGTACAAAGTTGCTGTCTTAAAAGCTTTCCTAAAATACATTATTGCAAAATAAATGGTTTTGTGTGTGTGTGTGTGTGTGTGTGTGTGTGTGTGTGTGTGTGTGTGTGTGTGTGTGTGTGTGTGTGTGTGTGTGTTGGGGGGTATCCTAAAACATAAATAAAAGTATGTGATCACTTTTATGCTTTTAGCCCAGTTTTCTAAAACAGGGATCTATTACAAGTTTCACCTCCCTTGAACCACTTTTCTCATTTTCACTAACTGTAACTCTTCATCTTTCCCCAACCCTAACACTAAACATTACATTACATTACAAAACATCCTTTCCATAACAGTACTACTATCCATACAATGTGTGTCTGTGTGCTTTAATGGTCAGAGTTCTTTCCATCTGGTTTCCTGTGTTCAGTCTATTCTGGCTGGTAGTTTATGTTTTGGAACAATGCCATTAGTTTATTGTCAAGCACTGTAAACGCATACGCACACACCTCTCAATTACTGCAAACACATATGCACACACCTCTCAATTGCTTTGATTTAGGCAGGGCATAGTGCTATGCTTCTGGACCTCAGGTTTAGCCTTGCTCCTCCAAGATTTATAATGTTCCTCATAACGTCAGAGCTGCTTTTGAGTACATACTTTATGAAATACATAAATTAAGCCTGTACAAAGATTCGCTATCACTAACTATATATGATGTATTATATAAAAACTTTCTATTGTGAAAAATAAGAATGTTTCCCCTTTCTGACACACACACACACACACACACACACACACACACACACACACACACACACACACACACGCACGCACACTCTCCCTGTTTAACAAAATGCTGTTTCTGCAGTTCATTCCCTCTTCAGTGATCTTGCTTTGCTGGGTTTGTCTACCTACATGCCATCATGTCATACAGATCAGAATGAATATCATTATTGCTCCTTCTTTAGAACATCTAAAGCACTTTTGTTGGGACTGATAACTCCCCATCCACATTCACGTGCCTAATCATATGCTAGGTGTATAAAAATACAGATATGCTTATTGGTTTTTAGTTTTCTGACTTATATTTCCATTGAAGTATTTCAAATAAGTGTCATTTAACCAAACCGCATGGATGACTACTATGCAAGTTTCTCTGTAGCTTCTCATTCATTGCAGCCCATTTCAGCACTAGACAAAGCAATCCTCCTTTGATAATGTCTGTTTGCTATGCTCATGCACCAAGACCTGGTCCAAGTGCACATAACATAGCTTTAAAACTACTAGTTTGTATTTAAAAGAATCGACTTTAACCACTGTGAACAGGACTTGAACTGCCACGCGTTATCTGTTTTTAAAGACAATTAAATCATTCATTGCAAAACTGGCACAGTTTTTCCCCTGTGAAAAGCACCATGTCATGTATCATTGCCTTCTTGGTAGTTATTCAGCTGCTCGTAACAGCTGTGGTCTTAACTTATGGAAGACTTGCATGCAAATGCTATTTCAGATAAAACTAGCCTGCCAAAATGGGATACACACGTCTATTAAACTTTTTTTTTTTTTGCTTGATTCCTGTGGGGAACAAAGCTTTCTACAACCCCATGCAGGTCCTGCATTCAACTCTAGCTTGTTTCATATTGTGAACATTAGATCATCCATATGCAAGGACAAGTAATACTAACCAAATGAGTTAAAGAACTAAACATTTGTCATGCTTACATCATATACTGCCTCGTCCTTCTCCCTAAACATATTTTGAAGTTTATAGGCCAAAGTAACAGTATCTTGTTAAACTGCCAGATGCTCTTGTCTTTGAAATTCAGAGAGTTCTTCTGTTCTTCTATTCTGCCTACAAAACTCTTCCAATCTTTTGTAAGGACACTAAGCTGATACATACAAGCAGCAAATCATGGTAAAATTATTTACCTACATACATATATATATATATATATATATATATATATATATATATATATATATATGTATATCAGATTCATTATTTGTCTGCACAGAGCAGTGAATTAGTTCTACTAGCAGCGTGGTCAGATTTCTGGTCCTAGGGCTTCTCCGACTACAAGTACACTTCTCAAGGCAGGATGCTGGTTCTCTATTGAAATGTTGGCATGCACAGTGTTGAGCCCTGAAAAGCTGAAAAATAAGACTGAAATTACTAGACAAGACTGAATATCAAGTAACACTTTTCTCCTTTAAAATTTTTTTTTTTTTTTTTGCAATGGGGCAATCCCCTTCACCCCCTAAACTTATATATAGCAACTCCAAGATCACCATGCCTCTCAAAAACGGAATATTCATTCCAAGAAATGACAGTCTCAGGCTTAGCATATGCAAGTCTGGATTTTCAGTCATTTAGTCATAACATTCTGGAACTCAACATTGCAAATCTCAGCAGTTCAAATGCTTACCCAGGGTGCCTCTTAAAGCAGCCCACTACCCTGAAATTGTATACCCGTTATACCACTTTTATTTTTTCATTCTTTCCAGATTAGACCTGCTGGGTCTTGTGGTGTCTATGCTTAACCCAATCTATTACCCCAGTGACCCTTGGTTTTATTGTAGCCCTAACCTTGAATCTGGGCTTTCAGTCCACCTCATTATACAGTCCCATTTATTTGTCTCAAGCGTTATGTATGAAATTAAAACAATGCCCATTAGCTGCCAATTAAAGGCAAAGACTTATTCATACCTCATTTAGCATCGTATAGTAATTCTTTTTTGTTCTTCTCTCTGTGAACATCTCTTTGTTCTCACTCTGGGCAAAGAGTTCTCAATCCTACTGCAAATAAAAAAAAAAGAATCTCTAAGCAAGGTCTTTAGATTACTGGTTAAAGATTAATGAAGCAGAACAGTCAGCAGATAAAATAATAAAATGCAGACTACCTGTTACCTTGACATTTCAGTTGTATCACAATTTTTCCTGCAGTGATGCCAGCCTCTTTGAGGCTACTGCAAAGTTTCTGTGTGTAGATAACCTAAGCCACAGTTTGTTCCATGTGAACCCAATAATGTGTGGAGACAGATTGCAGTTTGCACTTATGAAAGGAGCTATAAAACAGCCAAGCAATAAAAATACTTGTACTAAAAGAAATTAATACAAAATTAATATATGCTTCAGATAACTGCCTGTGAAAAATCTTAGCAAGTCAGAAATATGCAGGTTAAGCTGAAAACTGCTGACAACAGAAATCAGAAGGATAAAAAATCCAAGGACATTTTAGGGTAGCTTTAAAGTTTGTTAGAAAGTGGGTTATTCCACACAGAAGAACAGTATATGACCTTGCACATTTTCAGGAAATTGCAATGGCTTTTCTTATGTCTATAAGTAAATAATTTATCGAGATGGTTTGGCAGATGAATTGCAAACAGCCTGCAGTGTAATGAATAAATTCATAGAGTAGCCATTGAAAATCATTTAATCTTATTTCTGATAGGCATTGCATATAAGCAGTTGTTTTGATAGAAGCTCAAAGCTAGATCTCGCAAGAAAGTATTAACATTTTTTCTGTTTGTTTGTGTCTTTCGGCTTTTCCCGGTTAGGGGTCGCCACAACGGAACTCCGGTCCGCTAATGATTGGCAGTAGATTTTTACGTGCTGGCTTGCCAGGCCTAATGCACAACCTTCAATGAAGGAACACCCATTCACGCATGTCGCCACACAGAAGACACTCTGAGAATCGAACGGGCAACGTGTAACTGTGAGGCGACAACGCTACCATAGCCGCAGTATTTTTGAATGTAGAAATGAGCTCAGAAGGTTAAAGAATGGTAGTATCAAACAGTTTAGACATATCACATCCCACAGTATTGAAACACGTTTGCACCTACAAAACTATTCTTAAATTAGTGTTGTGGCTGTCTAATAGGGTATTAAGTAGAATAGATACTAAAATGTTGTATTAGCTTTAAGGCAGGTTTATGATTAAGTGAGTGACAGTGGGAGCTGAAATTGAATAAACATATAGAAAGAGATGACAAGTTAAACTTTTTTAAAAAATGGAAAGGCTGTTCCCTTAATATCTGAATGCATAAGGGGCAGTCTCAAAGTTTTTTTTTTTACCTAGGTCCCTTGATCTCTAAATTCAGAGAAACAGAGTAATCCGCAATGTTAACAACATGCATACATTTGAAATGTTTGATTTAAAGCCACCTCTGTACTTTGAAGTTAGATAACTGCATTTTCTTGTGACTTTCATTACATAGACAAGTACTTTTGCTAATCCTTTACATTTTGTTTGATAATTTGATTCAAATACTGCTACACAAAGGATTTTATAACTGTGCAATTGTCCAGTAGTTCATATGGTATAAAACAAATAAAATAAAATTGCAGTCATCAGGCAGTATTTTTCTGTTCGTTGATGCCACTGAGGTAAATTAATCACTTTCCTATAAGTGCAGAGTTTGCATTACAATGACAACATATAATATTTTATTTTGTATATCAGAAAACTAATACAATATTGTGTCTAAGTAAACCAAAACAGCTTAGAGTTCTGCCATCTGTTTTCTTGTAGATGCTTTTGATTCTCGGGTGTCTTTTTATAACTAGTAGTAACCTTGAGTTAAGTTATGGATTACTTGGCTAAGTCTACAATATTTATGTCTTTTGAGGTTTTTATAAACTGGCATGACTGACTGTGCACACACTTGCTTTTCTACAATACATTGTACATACACAGAACAACCAACAACAATGCAAATTACACTGAAATGCCCTTCCTTCATAGTTTTGTCATAGAGACTTATTACACTGATGAGTCCATCATTTAGTGATCAGTAGGGGTAATGCTGTGTATTCTCACCCACCCAGAGGAACCTATTCATCATGTAATAGCCATGCTTGCATAATTTTTAAATCGTATGATGTGAAGTTGTTCTATCTAACCATTCATTCTTACAGATATGTTCGGAGCCAATCCTTGGATACTACAAAGCTCAAGGTCTTCAGATAGGTCGAGACCAAGTCCCTATCCCATGATGCACCTAGAGTTACCCCAGATCTAGTTTTACTGATGGACTAGATCGGAGGTTCCTCGCATAGCTCGGGCCAGTACGAAACTTTTTTCTACAAATTTATATAAATATTTGATATATCTATTTAGACTTAGCTTTGCTCTTATAGCTTATTGTGTAGATTCTCTTTCCTTGGTGTGCCTTTTTTTCTTGACTAATTAGCTCTCTTGGCCTCATTTTAATTTAGGCCTTGTTAAATCTTTACTGTAGTTAAAATAGTAGTTTTGTGCCTTTGAATAGCGACTTTTTCTGTCACAGCTTTTGAATATATTTAGAGTACTTAGATAAATAGTTATAGTGTGTGTGTGTGTGTGTGTGTGTGTGTGTGTGTGCTTAATAGTATTTTTAGCCCATAGTTTTAAAGGGCTTGTTTGATAAGTTTTTGGATGTGTCTTGTTCATTACAGTGCCCTCTCTTGAGATTGCGTGTTCCAGTATGGCTGACAAGGATAAGGATAAAGACCCTAAATCAGGATTTAAGAAATGTCCAAAATGTGGACAGAAAATGACTGTTACAGCCATGTAAATTGTGTATACTGTTTGGGAGCATTGCACCTTCAGGAAAGCTGCTCCATTTGTCATTCCTTCTCTTCGAGGGTTCTTCAGGAGAGAAAGAGAAAGTTAATAGACAGAGGTTTAGTCAAACCATCTTTTCAAGAAGGTTTGAGTGACCAGGACAGGTCTAGCAAATCCTCAAAGTCTTTAAAGGCTTCTACTTCTTCTGAAGTAAAAAAAATCTAAAAACCCATCTATGTTGGCTCCACAGCCCTCGGAGCTGACCGTCTTGTCCTTTTGGAGCTGGCACCCTGTCCTGGAACTGGTATCCAAAGTGCCTAAATATCCACTCTTGCAATCTTTATCTCCTTCTATCCACTCATCTCGGTCTTCGATAAGCCTTTCTGATTTTGATGTGGATTGTGTGGTGCAGAAGCTTTTACAGGCACCAGCCTTTGGTAAATATTTATTGTCTCTGACCAAAATGGCTTCAGGACTGAAGACCCTTTTACCATCTACTACATTTCCTCCTCCGAGCCATACCAGTCCTTCGGAGCTGGAGGAGTCGGACTTGATTGCTGAGCCTTCGGAGCCGACTCCTGCTCCAGTGTCCTCGGCTCTATTTACTCTGACATCCTCTGTGCCAATCGAGGAATCTAGGAAGTGACACTCTCTGGTCGGGTCTGGGGAGTATAGTTGGACTGATTTTTTGGTTCTGACTTTCCCTTTTGGGGCTTCGGCTCAGATGAGCTCGGCTCCTACCTCTGTGTCGGAGCCCATTGTCCTGGTGCCAGGAGTATCAACAGTTTCCTCAGATCCGTCAGTCCCTTCTCATCAGAGCAGAGGTGCCTTTGAAGCCATGAGGAGAGTTATGTCTCCTAAGACATCTTTGACTTCAGGTCTGGCTACCTCCTCCTCAAAAGCACCTGTGTCTGCTTCACAGATCCTTGCTAAGCATAGAAACACAGAGCCTCAGGAAGCCCCAATGGGTGGTCCCTGCTCTCCTGAGACCTCACCAGAAGTTCCCAGTGATGAGGTTCCCAGGAAGAGAATCTGTCAGAGGAAGCAATTAGACTCCCCACAGGAGTCTCTTACATCCGATACCAACATGGATGAATCAGAAGGGTCCCCACGGCCCCCCTCTGTGCATATCTTTTTTGCTGAGATATTAGAAATCCTTAGGCAGAGGGGTGACTGGCAGTCCACCAACCTTACTGAAGATGAGTCAGTTCTCCTGAAGGCTTTTGGGTCTCAGCCATCCACCTCTTGGGTGTCTCCGCCCTTTGATGAGCTTATAGAGCTGGTCTCACAAAGGGCGTGGGAGTCTCCAGACACTATGGAGGCTGTCCGCAGGAGGCCTAATAAATTTATTTCTGCCCCCCCAAGAAAAATCTTTTCTTACCAGGGGAGTGCTAGTTGGTGCCATGGTGGTGGCGGCGGCAGCCACCAGAAAGGAAATTTTGGAAACTTCTTCCTCTGTCCATCCTCCTAACAGAGATTCTAGGATCATGGATAGATACCGGAAGTGCACGTACAGTTCAGTGACTTTTGCACTGCGTTCGCTCAACTATCTCATCCATTTTACTAGACTGCAAAGAGATCTCCTAAAAGAGCTCATATAAACTCTTCAGGGTACAGTAGCTGCAGGAGCTTCAGATAAAGTTGCCTCCCAGCGCGCTACCCTCAGTTCCATAGTAAACTCATCCATGTGCCTCATTTCATATGCAGCTGCTGGAGTGAGCAGAGCATCAGATACAGGAATTGCTCTTAGGAGACACACCTGGATGCACTTGTGTTCCTTCATGGAGCCCTTTAAGTCATCCTTTGTCAACACCCCTTTTGATGGCTCATCCCTTTTCTGGCCCAAAGTTAAGGAAACTTTGACCAGGTGTGAACAGGAAGGAAAGACTCTGCCATCAGAGTCCATTTTTCCGCCCCCACCAGACCCTATCCCAGGGGTCAAAGGGGAAGAAAGATGTGGTTCCGTAAAGCCCAAGGAGCCTTTCAGGACACACATGGTGAACCCCCTTCCAGGGGCAGAAGAGGGGGGTAATAATGGAAAATGCTGCCCTCATGGCAGAGAGGGTCTGCAAAACCAGGGCGACAGAGATCAGTTCTTTGGGAAGCCCTACCAGCACTCCTGAAAGGAGGCCAGACTGTCCTACTCTGGAAGCAGTTGGGCGGTCACTTATCTTTATATTCAGATGCCTGGCTCAAAATAACAAATGACAACTGGGTACAAAGTTATCATTTCCAGAGGATATTTCATTCCTTTTACCATGCCCCCTTCCACTGACAAGAAAAATCCTGGACATTCCACCCAAGTTACAGGGAACAGGCAACAATAGGGGTCCAAACGTTGCTAAGAAAACGAGTCAACCAACCAGTTCCAGCAGACCAGATAGGATCTGGAACTTACTCAAGATTCTTTTTAGTTCCAAAAACGACAGGGGACTGGAGACCTATATTGGACATCAGCAGACTAAACAGATCTGTCAAGAAAGAAAAGTTCCGGATGGTCAGGCTTCAGTTGATACTTTCCTTTTTAGGGAAAGACAATTGGATGTGCTTGACAGATCTTTAGGATGCGTACTACGACATAAAATGGCCAGACTATCCAGGTATCATCTGCACTTCTGGCTGAGAGCCAATCTTTACCAGTTTTGAGCCCTGCCCTTTGGTCTCACTACAGCCCCCAGAGTGTTCACCAAATATATGGCAGTGGTCACAGCTCACATGAGATGTTTAGGATTCCAGGTGTTTCTGTACCTAGACGATTGGCTCCTCACCGCCACCACCAGGCATCAGCTCATACAAGCCAGGGACACCACTCTTTCACTCTGCAGTCATCTGGGCATTACAATAAACTCAGAAAAATCTGCCTTGTCGCCGTCGCAACATGCCGTTTTTATCGGAGCAGAATTGGACACCACCACTTTGAGACTTCCAGCAGAAAGACTCTTAATACTCCATCAGCAGGTCCACAATATCATATCCAAAACAAAGCTCCAGCATCAGAAATACTAAAATTGTGAGGCATAATGGCAGCTGCAATATTAGCCATACCACTGGGTCGCATGCACATGTGGATTCTGCAATGGCTGTTATTCACTCAGTGGTCTTACCAAGAGCTCACAATGTCTCATCTTATAATCACAAACACATGCAAGAAGGATCTTCAGTGGTGGTTGACCTCTCTTCATGTTACGATAGGTCATCCCTTTCTTCTACCCCCACCAGTGGCCACAGTGACCACGGATGCTTCCCTGATAGGGTGTGGGGGGGTATTTTCAGGGAAGAACAGCCCAAGGCACATGGACCAATCAGGAGACGCATCTGTATATCAATGTCCTGGAGATGAGAGCAGTATTTTTACCATTGCAGTACTTCCAGGACTCTCTTCCTCTGGGAACAATTGCGATTCAGACAGACAACATATCAGTGGTATGGTACTTGAACAAACAAGGAAGAACCAGATCCTACCCACATTGTCACAATGATCTAAGTGTATGGCAATGGGCTACATCCACCCAGTGCTTTCTGTTAGCAACGCACATCCTGGGGAAATCCAACGTGATAGCAAACAAGCTGAGCAGAGCAATTTCGTTGCCTCACGAGTGGTCCCCTCAAGAAAGAAATAGCGTACAAGATATTCTGCATATGGGGGCCAACCTTGTTGCGACCTTTTCGTCAACCACATGAACACCAAATGCAGAAGCTACTTTGCCCTGATTCTCCCTCTGGGAGCAGCCCCAAGGGATGCACTCATACACGATTGGCTTCCGGGTATCCTCTATGCATTCCCACCAATTCCCTTGATAACCAAAGTACTACAGAAAGCAAAAGCCTTGGGTAGGACCATCATTCTAATAGCCCCTCATTGGCCTCATCAGATTTGGTTCCCCTTCCTTCGACTTCATCAATTGAAGGACCCTTGGATTCTGGACCCACTTCCAGACCTTCTGATGCACTTGGGGGAACGTCATCCCTCTCTTCAGTCCCTGAAGCTGACAGTTTGGCTGCTCCAATTCCCAATATAGCCAGGTTCCATAACCTTTCAGATGAAATGCAGCACATTCTAATATTCTCTCATAAATCCTCTATGAGGAAGCTATACCTTAGCAAATAGAAAAGATTTTCTATATAGGCCTCTCAAAATAACATTGATCCCTACCAAGCTGCTATGGCCTCCATATTAGAGTTATTGACCATGATTTTCAACAAAGGAGCTTCAGCAACAGTTTGGGTTCACCTTGCTGCTATCTCTTATTTTCACATTGGATTTGAAGGATTGAACATAATGTCACTCAAATTATCCAAAGCCTTTCTTAAAGGGACTTTTCATCTCAGACCACCTGTGAAATCCCCTTATACCCCATGGACTCAAAATTTTATGCTTTCTTGCATTATTCTCCCTCCTTTCAAACCAGCTTCCTCATTCAATTTGAAATATTTGTCATAGAAGACTATCTTTTTAGTAGCTATCACTTCTGCCCCCAAAGTGTCAGAGCTTCAAGCCTTGTCCATAAAGCCTCCTTGATTTTTCATGCTGACAGAGTCTCAGTATGAACTAATCCCTCTTTTTTGCCTAAAGGTTGTTCTGAAACTAACCTTAATCAAATTATTGATTTGCCAGTGTTCTTCCCCAAAGACTCCAACAACTTAGAGTATATGCTGCACAAGCTTGATGTTCATAGACAGCTCAAATTTTACTTGGATAGGACAAAAGAGGTTTAGGAAATCAGAACAGCTTTTTGTTTCCTTTTCAGATTCCAGAAAAGGTATGCCAGTGGCTAAAACAACTCTAAGTGGCTATCCAATTGTATCTCATTTGTTTATTCAGCTGCTAATAGGCTCTTACAACACAAAATTAAGGCTCATTCTACCAGAGCAGTATCTACATCATCTGCCTTTTCTGCTAGACTTCCTATAGACAACATTTGTGCAGCAGCCACCTGGTCAAGACCTCATACCTTTATCACTCATTACAAAGTTGACAGGGCCTCCTTTGGGTCTACTGTCCTGAAAAAACATACTCCCGTAAGCCACCCGAGATAGATGGTGCTTAGGACCCTACCCATCTGTAAGAATGAACAGTGAGATAGAACAACTTCACATAAAGAAGTTATGTACTTACCATTTCATTCCATGTGAGTTGTTCATCTCGCCTTCATTCTTACTTCCCACCCTCCTACCCCCTCCAGGGTTTTTCGAGGATGAATATACTAGATTCTTCCTGGTTGCGCAACCCTTCTATGGTTTTCTCTTATAGAGTGATAGAATGACGTATGGTATTATATGCAGCAAACAAGATAGGGTGGCCACGGTGGTGCAGCGGTTAGCATTGTCACCTCACAGCAAGGGGTTCTCCAGATTGATCCTCGGCTGGGGTGCCATTTGTGTGGAGTCTGCATGTCCTCCCAGTGGTCACGTGGGTTTCCTCTGGGTGCTCCGGTTTCCTCCCACATCCCAAACACATGCTGTAGGTGGACTGGACACTCTAAATTGGCCTTAGGTGTGAGTGCATGCATGTGTGTGCCTTCCATGGAAGGATGAGCAACTTACTGCCATAAAAGCTCTACTGCCAATCATAAGTGGACAGGTGATCCACTGTGGTGACCTGTAACTGGGAAAAGCTGAAAGAAGAAGATACGCAGCAAACAAGATCTGAAGTAATTCTAGCTGCATCATTCATGGGATAGGGCTATCTGAAGACCTCAAGCTTTGTTGTAGGCTGACTCGGAGCTGAGGATTGCTCCGAACCCATCTGTAAGTATGAAGGCGATATGAACAACTCACATGGAATGTTATAAGTACATAACTTCTTTTTTCATAGTTTTTGCAGCACAAACCATAATTTTCCTATCTAACTAATTTATGAGTTCATACGTAAGTACTAGGCTACCTGCCCTTGCAAGCCATTTTGAGCTTAGCCAGTTTTCCTTCAAAGATGAGAATCAAACCCTGTAATTTGTGTCTATGAGGTAAATAATATGAGAGCTCCCATCCCCCAATTTTCTAATATTGCTTTTTCATTGTTGTGACAATAGGAGGTACTGGCAGCCATGCCAGGGAGAAGTAGGGCAGTAGAAGTAAGACTTGTGCCAGCATAGTTAGCTGGAATTTTATAAATAATTGTAAGTCATTAGTATATCGGATGCTTATGCTGAAAATGTATTTGTGAGCTCTGCTTGTATTAATTGTGTTAAAAATGTATCAACAGTGCACCCTGCTGAAATTAAGAGAGATGTGCATGTATTATGGTAACTGAATTAAATGTGTATGTTTCAATAGAGGACACTGGCACAGCAATGGTTAACCAGATGACTTATTTTTAAGAAGAATAAGGGAGAAGTAAATAAGCTGTTAGAGAATTAAATGGCACCCCACAGTGCTGAGTAGGCTTGGAGATGGTAGGTCTGGGAGCAGCCATTATCTGTTAGCTTTTGTAAAGAAGGGGGAAGTGTTGTAAATGTTTCTAGCTCCTAGGCATTGCCATAAAAGCTCTAAATGTGTATTGTAGCAGTCTGTTAAACTCCTGTCTCAAACTTCAAAAGAAGATATTGTGGAAATTTAGAGTCAGGTGACCAGATGAGGTCATTCTGCAAGTCATCTTGGATATTATATTTTACAGGGAGTAGTCTCAGAATATAGAGTATTCTGTTTGTGAGCCTGACGAGAAAGATTGCTCACATATATCATCTTGCCTTGCAGAAGTAAGTTATTAGGGATCAGTAACTTTTCTTAGATTCAGTAATGAATATAGTGAAGCTTAGTTTAGAGATTTCTTATCTTTATTTGTATGGGTCTGTCCATCAGTGTCGTTTTCAATATTTTCTGTGATTTGAACTCTGGTTTACTGTGAACATATATTTAGTATTTTCTTGTTCTTTTATTATCTATTATTAAATATATTTAAAAGTTTATGGTGGCTGATTCTTGTAGGGAGTATCTAACCTTTGAGATTACTTATATTTGACACTGTGTGGGCCACTCCAGAAGGCCTAGCCATCTTGGTGAACTACTACCATTTGTGTTACTATTACTGTTGCACAGTATAATTGAACACCCTTTGTTAAGGGCCTTAGAGTAGCCAATTGTAGAGTGTCTGGTGACAGTGAATCTACCTTATAGTCTGGGCAGAAGGGGACAGAATTAATAAACCTGTGCCAGCCTTTCTCAGGTGTGTGTGTGTGTGTGTGTGTGTGTGTGTGTGTGTGTGTGTGTGTGTGTGTTTTTAAAATTAAATCTTAGAGTGTGTATGTCAGCTGCTTAGGGCAGGGCACAAAGCACTGAGTTTACAGAGATGGTGCTGGAGGACTTGGCTTGGACACTTGGCTGAGGACATAACCCTACATAACCCTACAGCTGTACCAGTGGGGAGTCTTACTGGGGACCTGGAGGGAGACAGATATAGAGGCATCCAGAGCCCAGGCTAAGTGTGCTCCCTGTGTGATCTTAAGGGAAATTGTACTTGATGCAGAGAGGTCTGCATCTGGAAATACTAGTGCAACCATTTTTATTCCAAGTGCATGTCCCTCTCCAGTGTCATTGGTGAGAATTTAGGCTCCTTGATTACCCCAATGTGGGAATGAGACATAGTGGTGCCCATCACATATTAGTAGCAGTGGTGGGCATCCACAGATGTAAACTCATTTGTGAATCTAAAGTGAGTAAAATACTTAAAAGAAATGTGTAAGAATTCTTAAACTGCAGAATCACATCTTACATGCAGTATACATGAATTTTAGAAAGCTTTCAGTAATCATTGTATTAAATTTTCTTTTTCACGTTTATTTAAGTAGAATGCTCTACAATCCAGACTTATACTGATACTGTGATCCCATAGGTAGAAATTCAGTAACATATTCATTTTTCTTTCTCTCTCTTTACTTTCTTAAGCTGATTGAAAAGAATCTTGATGATCGTTGCTCAGAACTAAAAGACCTTCAGAATGATCCCTTCCTAGCAGACATAAACTGGGATGCAGTCCTAGAGAAATCACTGCCACCTGGATTTCTGCCTACTGTGAGTCTATGATCAATTTTTTTTGTCAATAAAACATTATTTTGCCAACTGCCAAAAAATCATGGCTTTGTCCACTGGTAATAATTATTTATAGTAAACGTGATAAAGAATTGTAACATGCTACAGAGATAGTTCAGTACCCTTAACCTAGCACTGCAGTATATGTTAAATATATCATATGCCAGTGTTTATCACTATGATTATTTTTCCGTTGTTAATAAAATTCTTACTAAACAAAAAGCATCTTTTTAAAATATGTGCCTACAAAAAGAGTGGCTATCAGAAAATGCCTTCCCCAATCCTTATCTAAAGATAATCCTTTTAAGAATTGCTCCTCTTTTGGTATCCTGTCAGGTCATACCTTTAACATAAAGTATCCTCACCTTTTAGACTGCATCACTCTTTATAAGCCACTCTTACTCAACAATAACTAATTATGTTAATAGCTAAAAATGGAATCTGTTTAGGTCCAGTAATGGCCTTTCAGTTAAGTTTGGTCATTTGAAAGGCTGCACGACTAAAGCTCAACACAGTACTGTTCAACCCTCATAGGTGCAAACAGTTAATACTCAAGTTGTAACAAACACAGGGAAAGCTGAAATTCATTGTATCACAAATTCCTTATTTTTGCACTAGGTGCTTCACTTGCATGTAGCACTTGCTGTGGGATAGTGTGACATCACACCCCTGCTACATTTGCATTCTAACTCCAAGATTAGTCTTCCTCAGAGTAAGGGAAATTCTCCAAGGTAGTGCAGTCATGTTTACGTGTGCATGCTAGATGGATATACATCACTACTGTCTCAAGTGCAGCAGTTCTTGGCAAAGTGCAATGAACTAGCTGTTCTTGAGGCTTACTAGAGTTCTGTCTTCCTCATTCTTCTTCAATCAATGAGATGATTGATGATATTTTTTTATGTGGAGTCAAGACCAGACCACCTCATGCTGGGGGTTTCAATCAACGGCTATAAACTAATTTAACAAGCACTGAAGATGTACAACTTTACAAAATGGTTGAAAAATACAGTTTACTGAACAGAAATTGCTTATTCATCTAAAAGGGCTTGTTGAGTCTGGTTAGACATTAAGTATGGCACATGAATTAAAATATTTAAAATGTCTCTTTATAAGTTTGAGGCTTTAATTATCTTCCCAAATCTCATACAAATGACCATCATGCTGGTGGTAATTATGACGCAGATAATTTTGTGAACTGCAAAACAGGCAGAAAAAAAAAAAAAACATGCTACTTACCTTAAAGGAAAAGTTCACATTCTCCTACAGTTTAACTCAACCCTTTGGTTGTTTTTCTCCCTACTATATGGTTCCAGTATTGCTAATGGTCAGAAACTTGCTTGTACTTCATGAAACTTTCATTTCCTGGCCTTGGAATCAAAAGAAGGGAATGCCACCCACTTTTTTTAAGTTTAACTTCTCACATACTTTGGCAAAGAATTTGGCTTCACTTGCGTGACATAGCACAGATGCAGGGAAATATGTAGTTGTCCCTATCAGGTATTGCCCATAATCCTATAGACAACTAGTCCTACTGTGTCAGCAGGTCAGCAGCTGCAAAAATAAGTAAATAAATGGGGTTGGGAACCTGTTTTCCACTGCCTTTATTGCCGGGAGGAACATAAATCATATCAGTGCACCCAGCTGGTAGTGTTATCACCTGTCTTTCTTTCTGCAGAGCAATACTGATTTAGGTAGTTCTGTTCTGTGGTGGGAGATGGTAAATATCTTGATATTTTACAAGAAAAATATTTTCTGACTTTTCTGTCACAGAAAACTGTGGTGCTGATTGTAAGTCATCATAATATTATATAAAATAGTTTAAACAACCAACATTGTACATCAGTTTTTATTTTGGTAATAGTATGAAAATAATTATTTTTCATTTGATGACGATATGTTTGTCTTGCACAATCTCAAGATTCAGTAAGAATGCCCCACTTTGGGCATCTAAAAAGATGGCAACCCTAATAGCTGACCACATTTTTTGCACAGTGATCCATTTGTAAGAATGTATTTTCTGCAACTAGAAGAGTTTTATAGAAGGTAGTATTAGTCTTACTCACAGAAAAATAGATTTGTCATACTCAAAGATTATGGTTTTGATGAAGTGTTAGTATAATGAAATATACTAAATCAAGGGGCAGCAATGCAACAGAAGTAGGAGTATGCAATGTATGTAGGGACCTTTTTTTTTGTAGAAATCTGTGTTTGTGCAGGACAAAACATAGCCACAGTCAATGCAAAGGACAGAACTTATTTTTTTTGCCAAAATAAAAGCTTAATCTTGAAGCATTTGAGTTGCGTATGCTATTTCATATAACATTTAGGTATTTCAGATACAAAATAACTGTTTTATGCAATTACTAAAGAAAACCAAAGAAATATTTTTGTCCTAAAAATCTCAGGACACTTGCCGTTTTTTGATTTTTTCACAGGACACAACTACCCAAAGAGGGACTGTCCTTGCACAGAAGGACAGGTGGCAACCCTAAGTGTATGAAGGCATTTGTGCTTCAATTTATAAATATCATAACACAAATTCAAGTACAGATAGTTGCCCTTTTTTCTACTGTGCCTGTAAAGTGCTTTTTAACTAAACAAGCACATTAGCACATTTCTTCAACATTCAGGATAATTAAAACAAATCACCTTCCTACTGCTGCAGACACTGGTGAGTAGAACAAGTTATTTGATGTCCAGATCAATAGCTGTTGAACTGCTGTACTAGTTTTGATACCTTAGGAAGAGGGTGAAGGAGGTCTGTCTATGCTCAAAGCACAGGACTACAAAATAACAATGTCTACAAAAGCCTGGAATTCAGCTACTTTCTTTGGCTGGTGGTATAAAATTTATCTTTAATGCTTAAACAGATTCTGAGAGAAATGCATATGATGGCCAAAATTAAATCACATCTGCTACAGAAGGTGTGCAAAATGCCTGTGACTCAGACTGTTGCCATTTCATCTCAATAGGCTAGGAAGAAAATATCACTTCCTTATGGCTAGCATGATTCATATAAAAGAGACTTGAAATGGATTCTGAAAAGGGGACAAGAAAAGCACTAATACAAGTTGACTTTAATATGTTAGTCCCTATGTTTATAATTCTGTGGAAAAGCATATTAATTTTAATTATTGGCTTTGCAGTTGCCGCCCCTACTGTGACCTCTCCCAGTCTAGTGTCATTAGCTCATTCTGCCTAATACAGAGAGAACATTTGGGAATTATATATATCAGCATTCATTATAACTTCAATAGCCTTTTAATATTGCTACAACTCAAGTGCTTCTAGGTTGCACTGCATCTGAAGTGTTTTATAAGAAGTACCTACAGTTATTTTCATAATATTAAAATCTCAAGAAAACAAAGATACAATGAAAAAAAAAACATTTTTGAGTTTCAAGGTGGAATTTTTAAATGTACTTTAGATGCGTATCAGAGTAATTTCAGCAATTACATTTGGTTAACCTGACATCCACTGTAACAATTAACCATGCTAATAATTTCCTGTAATATATACAAAAATGTATTTCCTAATTTCAAAGAATTTTCTTATTGCAATGTATTCGAGACCCATTGGGCCATCATTCATAAAATAAGTACTCTCCAGTGCATTGAGATAGTTCTCAGATAATATTAACATAAGCATACAAGGTAGTAATTCAAAATAATCAGATATAACTTAAGCAGTGTGTGAGATAGCTGGAGTTTGAGATAATTTAACCAGTGTCAGGCATAACAGGATTCAGAGAAAATTTAACCAATATCACAGATTACTTCTCCAGATTCAGATATAATGTAACCAATTCCATAGATAATTTAACCAGTGTCAGATATTATTTAACCAGTCTCAAAGATAGCTTAACCTAGAGTCAAAGATAATTTATCCAAAGTTGAAGATAACTTAATTGGTGTCACAGATAACCTCCCTGCCCACATCTCCAAAAAACATCATTTGATTTTTTTTACTATTCCTGAATAGTTTACTTGGAAATAAGTACCATCAAAAAACAGCTCTCATTTCTGATCTCTAATCATGTCCCCCATGATAGTGCTCTCTTTATGCTCTAAGATCTCATTCCAGTCTTCAGTATGTTTTAACCCTTCAAACTTGCTCTATCCATTTTGTTATTCTATAGAAATGGTGATACTATAGAACAATGGAGGCTAAGAGAGGGCTATGGAAAGGACTATCCAATTAATATCAGAGGTGTTAACAGAGTGACATGCAGCATACATTTGCATCTAGATGCAAATCAGAGCAGCCAAATGAGGATAAGTAGAAAATAATGCTGCCCTGGGTACAATCATGCAGCAGCCAACCAATGGAACAATTGATGGTTTGGGAGAACTAATTAAGGGATAACTGAAAATGCACTGACTACACACTATCCAGCAACACCTATGATGACTTTGTGCAGAGTACAGCCCAGCAGTCAGCCATGCTATAAATTGCAATTATATAAAACAAACAAACAAAAAAAAATTAGAAAACCAACCAGCAAACTACTATAGAGGAGCCAATGGTGTTTGGACACTCAGAAGATTGCAGTCTCTGTTGCAAGAATAACTACTACAGTTTCCAAGATGGCTCCTAAAACCTGGCTTAACAAACTGTTCTAGTTTAAGAAACAATAATAAAGGAGTTACAATTTGAATGCTCCAAAAACAGAATAGTTATAGCTATTGAATTCTCTACAACCTATTAAACTGTGGTTTATCAGAAAATTCAATTTTTTGCATTCACGTGAGGGGACATGAAAAATTGCTATTACTTATCTCCTTACTTACGACATCAAAACAGAAGCTACGACAAAATACTAATCATGCAGTAAGATGTACTAAGGAAGCCCAGTGCATTTACAACTGCCCTGTACAAAGTGATCACGGTATGTTAATGCATGAAAATTCCTTGCAATTGAAGGTATGTGTCCACATAGCTTATGCAAGAAATTTTCCCACTACATATATGCTGATTTTCTGTTACCATGGCAATTGTCTAAGAAGTAGATGGAATTAAAAGCTATCACATATTTTTGGTAATTCCAAGTGAACTAAATCAACTAATTCAAAATTAGTGTACTACATTACTGTCATTATCCATGTTGTAGACTTAAAGTATCTTGAAATTTATGTCATCAACATTTTAAATCGCAAGTCAGAAGTACAAAGAGCTATTGTGCAATGCAGCCTTTGTAGGCAGTGAACAGAAACATGCTGCCTGTGATTTTTTATGAATTTTAAATAATGTTACAGGTTTTTATCTTGGAATATAGCAATAACTGACAATGTGGGTGTTTTATATTGAAGATTTACCCATGGTTGGTGTGATTCAATCATCAGGGCAAAACCCACATTTTGTCAATTGAATTGACTCAGTGCTGCACACTATGAATTTCTTTGTGGTGGTTCCTTTAAGATATTGATTCATTTCCTGGGGGCTTGGCGGTCATGTGATTGGATGGGTCTACCTGACATTGTCGACAGTCCAGAATGTCTACAGCCATATGGCCGACACCATATAATCGACATTCAGATTAATGTCAATGGGGAAGCTGGCATCTCACTATAGTGCGGAATGGAAAGATTTCAATTTCTGCACTGTAGTGCGATCTCGG
Source organism: Protopterus annectens (assembly GCF_019279795.1). NCBI lineage: Eukaryota > Metazoa > Chordata > Ceratodontiformes > Protopteridae > Protopterus > Protopterus annectens. The sequence continues at coordinate 1,212,694,968 of NC_056733.1, read as the reverse complement.
AGTTGGTATATTAAAGTTACAGGGGGGGTGCAGCTGGACATAGCCCCCCTGCTAGAATTTTAAAGGAAATTTTATTTCCTTTTTTGTGGATTTATTCATAATGTCGAGATTTTGAATGTCTGCCGTATGGTTGTTGGCATTCTAAAATTTCGATATTATGAAGTAGCTCCGATTGAACACAAAAGCTACAAATTGCATGTGCATGTGCATTTCCAGCAATGTTTATCTAATGAAGCTCATGTATTTTTGTGAATGAAAGCCCTTATCTCTCATAGTTTTAAACAAGCTTTTATTTTAAAAGGTTTATAGATTAAAGTTCTGTATTTTATCTACAGCAGTTTGTTTACTTGGGCCTTCCATCTGTGTTTTATTCAGTACTTCTTCAGTTCGTTTTTTGGCCTGGTTTGTTTTGTATTATGGCCACTGGAACATAGACTGCAGCTTCTTGACAAATTTCTTAATGTGAGTCAGCCATACAGACAACACCGACGGTGGGTGATTTGACTTTACTCATCCAACAACTCTCGTAGAAGGTGGATAATCTTGCAGCAGCTCATTTCAATACAGTTGCAGTATCGCCAACACAGAATTAATTTTCTGGTGCCTCCAGGAATCTCTGATTCTGATCATTTATCTTCTGCTTTTAATAGTACTGGACTACATAATGGAGGTAACAATTCAAATACATTACCTTTAAATATTATTAATTAATCTTCCAGTTCTTCAAACCATATGGGACAGGTTTTGTCTCAGCTCCCTTCACTGGGTGATTGGTTATGTTCTGAAGTGTTGTTTATAGAATCTCAGCTGGGGGAATGTCAGTTCTGAAGAAAAACTGGCTGAACTGGACTATAACTTATTGAAAGTAAATAAATTACAACTGGATAATGCATATTTCAAAGAATGTTTCAAGGCACATGTAGTACCAAAAGGCCTACATATGTGCGCTTCTCGACTGGTCTCATTCCTAACTCTGAGTTTCATCATGAACTCTTGAATTTGTTTGACAGACATGGGATAGAGTATATGCATATGATTGTAAAATACAACAAATTAATTGATAAAATCATGGTGGAGTTAGAAATCTTGAACTATTCAACCATTCATGATTTGCAATATGAATCATTTAAGTATGAATATATCCATAGTTTCTAGAGTATTGATGAACAGATCCGAAGTATTCGCTCCTGCAAAGCTATGAAGCTTGAGAGGAATAGACGTGAATATAAAGAAAAGAAGGCATACCCCACCCCCTCACCATCTCAAGCTTGGGGTACCAGATTTAAGGTGAATGCCAGTATTCATGCATCAGGTGATGAGCAAACTCACCTGAGAGAGGATGTGATGGATGATTTATTGGAGGAGGAAAATGAGGACTATTTTTAGGACATGGGAACACTCCAGTTTTCCGAAGGTCAGAAAGGATCAGGAACCGATACTCCACTCAGAAGAATCAATGGAACAACAGGAATCCTCCCAGGCAGAACTCAAATACAACTCAACAAAATTGGAGAGTAGGAGCCAGAAGACAAATGGGCATCAGAATTACAAGAAGTTAAATGAAGTCCAGTCCCTGATGTTACTACATCTATGCTACCCCCATGTACCACTGTGACAAATTCTACAGGTGATTTCACTGTCTATAGTTTTTCATCTGTGAACATCAAGGCTTGTCATGAGGATTTATTTGCTTGAGTTCTACCTCGATTATGTAGTCCAGTACTATTAACAGGCACATGGATATTGCAAACACACTCATGGAGCTTAAGAAATATTCCAGAAAATTAAATTTCATGGTGATGTTTCAAAATATGGGATCAGCCATACTTCCCCAGATTCACCATGTGATTAGCTGTTTCGAAAAAATCTGTGGGTTAGCTATTCATAATCTGTCACATTTGGATGGCAAGGTAAGAAAATATTCTTTCAAATACAATCTTTCCAGAGAAGAAACAGTGAGATTAAATGATTTACGAAGTAACAATGAAATCAGGACCATGCAACCTGATAAAGGGGGATGGGAAGGATTGGCCGTGATGAATGAGTGTGACTGTAATATGAAAATGAGGTCCATTTTTGCGTCTGACATCTATAAGGATGTGCGTGTGAATGAGTGCAATGTTGCATACAATAGAATAAAGACAAATCTAAATGACCAATTCATTGACCAACAAATTTCGATTGATTATAACTATATAAATGTGATGCATTCTAAGATTCCCCCACATGCTTGATTTGTCTAAGATACACAAAAATACAGATCAACCACCTATGCGACCAGTTGTTGATGGCTGTGGTTCTATCACCCACCCATGGCCAAATTTTTGGACACTAGATTAAAAGGTTTGGTTACCCAAGAGCCACATGTTTGCTGTGATTCGTGGGAATATTTACAAAAAATTAATGTCATTCCCATTAAAGACACATACACCTTTATCACTGTGGATGTCAAGGACTTGTATTCGGTCATTCCCCATGACTTAGGACTGGAATGGTTTTCTGAATTTTTGATGAAGAATATCCCACAAGACCAAATTAATGTTTGTCAATTTATTGGAGATTGTTTTGCAAAATAATTTTGTTAAATTTGAAGGTGATTTGTTCTTGTAACAAGCAGGGGTAGCCATGATTGAGGCGTGTGGAGGTATTTTTGCCAACATTATTATGATACAATGGGAGAAAAGTTCTTATTTAACTCCCTTTTTATTTGCATCATGTAAATTCTACACACACTTTTTGTATGATATTTTTATCCTGTGGGATGGTGAAGCTCATGACATCCCCCATTTTTTGGCAAATATCAATCAAACAAAAGAGTTTCTTGCATTCAACTATAAGAGTAGTGATTTGAACATAGCTTACCTGGATATATGGTTGGCCAAGGACAACACAAACAGAGATTCACCTCCAAAATTTATAGGAAACCCACATATTCAAACCCTATAACACAGAAAAAGGCAGCAAGGGCCAGTTTGTGAGGGCAGCCCAAATGACCATGGAAGATACTGCCTTTTAGGATGAGTGCATATTGCTGAAAAGCATGTTTTTAAAATGTGTACATCCTAAAAAATTTATAGACAATTTGATGCTAGAAGTGATCAGTAAACATGAGTCTCATCATTTTGTGCCAATTCTGGTATGCCCTTGTGCGACCAGCAATGGATGTCAAGAAGTCCTAGATGGTGAAGATACTCCAATGCCACCCATGGCTGATACAGTGAACACAAACATAAAAACCTTCAAGAATTCTTTTATTACAACATATTCTACCGAAGGCCTCCCCTTAAAATCAATTCTGGAAAATAATTGGTGTCTTCTCCCACAAGAGAATACCATTCATGATTATGTGGGGCCGGGTCCGTGAGTGGTGTTCAAAAGAGGCAGGAATTTGAAAGCAATATTAGAACACAGTCCAGACACCAACATAGGTCAAATTCTGAATTTATGGGGATGAAAAAGTGTGGTTGTTGCCCCTACAGCCCCAATATTATGGTGTGCCACAAAATTGCTTTGAACAACCAGATAGTTGCTGTAAGAAACAGATTCAATTGTTGTACAACAAAGGTGGTATATTGTGCACTGTGCATGTTCTGCCCTTGTTTTTGCATAGGGAAAATGGAGAGGAGACTGAGGGACAGAATATATGAACATTTATATGAAATCAGAATGAGAAAAGAGACTAGCGCCCTCTACAAACAAATAAAATGTTATCTACACCACACATTCAAATTTTGTATTTTGGAATAAATGCCTTCCAACAGTAATGAAAATCCATGGACCATATTATTGGAAAAACATGAATTATATTGGTAGCCACATTTGAATGCCAACAATTGGCCTAGACACAATGAACATGTTTCAGTAGCATGTTTGCTTAAGTTAAAAAAGCCCTGGGAAGATGAACCCTAAATACAGGGTTTATATTTTACATATTTTTACATACTTTTGTTTTCATTTTTTGATTTTATGGAGAAAACATTTTGTATTTTATATATATATATATATATATATATATATATATATTTATTTATTTTTTTTTTTCCCTGTTTGCAAATTTTGTCAATTGAATTGACTCAGTGCTACACACTGAATTTCTTTGTGGTGACACCTTTAAGATGATGTTTAATTTCCTGGGGGTTTGGCGGTCATGTAATTGAACACAAAAGCTACAAATTGTGTGTGTACTTCCAGCAATGTTTATTTGAAGTTTGTGTATTTTTGTGAATGGAAGTGCTTATCTCTCATAGTTTTAAACAAGTTCTTCTGGAGTTTATCTACAATTTGTTTCCTTGGGCCTTCCATTTGTGTTTTAATCAGTGCTTATTTTGAAATAGTTGCTATAAGGGAATATTTCCATGATGGGGGGGCTTCAGCAGTTATTTCTCTGTACACATTATCTAATATTAGGTGTTAATTTTGGGAGTGTTTATTTGAAGAGTTGTTCCTTTCACTCAGTCTTGTGATTTTTTCCCCTTTTTATATTACTAACCTAAGCTTATGTGATGTCTCCTTTCTGGGCGAGTAATGAATGAGCCTGAGTCCTCACCACTGACACTGAAGAGGGACGTTCATTTGGAGCAAAAATAGATACACAGTATTTCCAGATGCAGTTCTCTGCATCAAGTACAATTTCCCTTACGAGCACACATGGAACACACTTAGTCCAAGGTCTGGATTTCTCTCTCTCTCTTTTCAGGGTCCCATTGAGACACCCCACTGGCACAGCTATAGATTTGAGTCCTCAGCCGAGTGTCTAAGCCAAGTCCTCCACCACTCTCTCTGTGAAAGCAGTGATTTGTGTCCCTGCTCCAAGCAGCTGACACACACACTCTTTGAGTTTTGATTTTCACACATGCATACACCTGAGAAAGGCTGGCACAGATTTACTAGCTATGCCCCCTTTTGCCCAGACTATAAGGTAGATACACTGCCACCAGACACTCCAAAGCCAGCTGCTCTAAGTCTTTTTGAAGGGTACCCAATTATACTGGGTGAAATTAATATTAATATAAATGATAATGTTTGGCCGATGCAGTAAGGCTTTCCGGAGTGGCCACAAAGTCACCAAATAGATATAAATACTCTCAAAGTTTAAACTATTCTCTAAAGGACCAGCCACAATGAAAAGTTTAAATATGTTTAATAATAAATAATAAAAGAACATGAAAATACTAAATATCTACTTACAATAAACACAAGAGTTTCAGCCACAGGAAATATTGAAAATAACACAGCTAGAAAGATTCACGCAGTTACAGAAAAACAATACTTAAGTATTCTCACTATATTTTCATGACTGATCTAAATAATTACTGTTTCCCAGTTAAGTTACTTACTACAGCAAGACAAGATGAAGTAGATGAGGGGTCCTTCTTGGTCATGTTCCAAAAACAGACTGCTATGAGACTTCAGCCTCGGCTAGTATTAAAACATTTTAGTGATGGGTTATAGAATTATATCACACACATCTGGTCATCTGACATCTGGTTCCCATGCTACCCCCTTGGCTAGAACTGCCAGGATTTAGCACATATGTACCAATAATACACATACATAGAGCTTGCTAAGATCTGTTGCAGCTTCTGGAAGTCATAAAGTCATAAAATACTTCTGGAATAGCATTTAGTTTACCCCACTGACAATGCAAAAGATTATTGTATAACTTAGAAATTAAACCAATTAGCTCAGGTGAGAAATTATACATTTTAAGTTGTTTATTTGTATAGGCTATTAATGTATGTATTCTTAGTATATTATTCTGTACTTGTTTGTTTAAAATAAACCTAGTTTGGTAATTGTTAATTAGTTTAGGTAAAGTAAATTAATTCTGTTAGCTAAAATGGAAATGAACATGTAAAATTGAAATGGGTCATAGGTTCATAGGTTAGTACTAGGCTAACTGCTCTTGCAAGCCATTTTAAGCCTAGCCAATTATCCTTTGTGAGACTCAAACCCTGTACCTTGTGTTTGTAAGGCAAACACCTTAACCATTAGGCCACCCTCCCATCATTATCATGAACACTTTGTAGGTTCCTTATCTTATTTTAAAATAGGTGATATAAGGGAATATTTCCATGATGGGGGACTTCAGCAGTTGTTTTTGTTTCTCTGTATACCTTATCTAATATTAGGTGTTAATTTTGGCAGTGTTTATTTCAAGAGTTTTTTCCTTTCACTCAGTCTTGTGATTTTTTCCTTTTGTATATTACTAGCCTTAGCTTAGTACACAGATATGTTTTTCTAATTTTTAAAATTTTCCTATTAACAAACTAATGAGTTGATACATTATAATAAATAGTTATTATCCAAAATAAACTATATACAATATGTACACAGGCCTGAAATAAAAATAAATATCACATTCCTAAACAGAAAAACAATGAAAAATACATAAACATCTTAGATATTTCATTGAAGATAGTCAAGAGCTAGCTGAAAAATATCAGTGAGAGATATCACTTTTTTCCAAGGATTGTTGATGACTGGTTCAAGGATTGTTGAATGGTTTGGAGGGATCCAGAGTTCTTTAACTTTGGTTTCCTTATGAGCGGTTTCTTTTAGATAGGATAAAAAGTCTTTGAAAAGTGGTGCAGCAGAAGATTTCCATTTTCTAGTTCTGTTTTTCCTTGCAAGTGCTAGGATAGTCCAAAGTAGAGAAAGATTGTCTTTCTTCAAAGCAAGACTGTCATTAACATTAAATAAAATTAATGATTTTGATATTGAAAAAGAGTCAGAAAACAAAGCTTTTAAGAAATCATCCAGGTAGCTCCAAAATCAGTGGACAGGTATAAAAATATGAAACCAGTCAGTTGAACATTCTTGCATACATCCGCAACAAGATATATTTTTGTTTTTACCAAATTTAGCTAGTTTATTTGGTGTTAGAAATGCTGTATGTAAGAATTTCCAAGTAAATATACACCAATATTGGAACCAAGATGTAAGCTTGAGAGAACATAAAATTTGAAATTTATTCTCATGAGACAAACTAGAAATATGACCCATGATGATATGATTCCAATAATTATTTTATTTTATATTTTATAAGTATTTTATAGAATTTCTGAAGTTAGGTTTTTATTTTTTTTATTTATGGTAGATCATTTCATATAAATATATTATTAATGTAGGGGTTTCTTTGAAAATTGAACAAATGAGTTACTGAGCATTTTACAAAGATCATGAGAATGAGCTGTCACACTTTGTAACAGTAACCAATCATGAGAATCCAAATCAAAATCCACTGTAAGTTGATAAATAGTTTTGACTCTAAGTTCATTAAAACATTGCTGCCAACAAATAATATGTTTAGATTCCCAAGGAATGAGTGTGTTATTTTGTATTTTATCAGAAACATTTTTGGTAATACTAAAGGGAATTAAAGTTTCAAACCAAATTTTAGTGTTGGTATTAACAAAGATACATTTTTTTAAAAAAGATGTTAAGTATAGAATTTATAATAATGGATTTTGTGGATATAGAAATATTATATTGTATAATAAAGTGCCAGAATATATTAGTCTGAGCTTTTAAGAGGTTTCTTAAAGGATTATTATTCTGTAAAATTGTTAAATATAAAGACTTCCAATTAGAAATATAATTTGGGTCTACCCAGTTCAAAATTATTTTAAATAGTGTAGTTTTAATATAGATAGCAATATCTGGAATATATTCCTTCTTGATCCTGTGGTCTGATGTGAAGCAGGAAAGCTATTCTGTTTTTATTAGGGAACCATAGGAATTTTAATAAAAATTTATGTATATCATTAATAAGATTTTTTTTCTGGAAAAATAGATAGAGCTTGAGTTATGTATAATATTTGAGTAAGAGAATTATTCTTATTAATTGGAGTATATCTTCAAAGGAAATAGAGTTTGTTCCATTTATCAGTAAGTGTTTTATTATTTTTATAATATTGTTATAATTAGTCATTATTGTCTCTTCCACAGAGCTAAGCAGTACTCCTGGTGGAGAAATAGAGGATGGTACAGGTTTGCCTATAGCTCTGTGGGCTGTTTCAGTACAATAAGAGAACCCCTCCTGTAGATTTAGAATTTCTGGAATCCACTTGTTTAAAAAATAAATAATGTCATCACCATAAGTTTTTTTTTTTTTTTTTGTAAGACCAAAAATTGTGATATTACATCTTCTTTCTCTTTTTTCCAGGTCATAAATTTTATTTAGGAGCCAAGTATTCTGTTTAAGAAGAGAGTCAGTTTGGGATTCTTCTTCTTTTAGTCTTCCCCATGTCACTCAAGTTGGTTTCCATGTCAGAGATTTGAATTTGTTGTTGAAGTAATTCTTTCAAGACATCCGTTTGTTTAAGGCAGCTCTTGCTAAGATTTTCTAGATTCTCTTGAAAACCAGCCATTTTCAGAGATAATGAAGAGTGGATGTCACCAGTTGTTAATCTTTTCTCAAGGAAGTGCCAGTGTGAGAGTGCTTAGAGCTATTCACCTTCATTTGATGAAATAGTCTCCAGATAAGAATGGCAGAAACATTTTTGCATATTTCCACCAAAATTGGAAATAATGTAGTCAAGAATATTACTAATAGGTTTTGATGCAATTTTTTAAGTTATTTTCCTGTATTTAAATATAGTACTGCAGAGCTCTAAAAATTGCTGTCTTCACTTGGCCATCTTAGCTCCGCCCCCTGTAGAACTATGTTTTGATAGATGTCTATTACACTCTGAAGCATACTAGTTTGTTTCTCATGCCAGTTCATTCTACTTGTTTGATTTGTTTACCTTTAATAGTTGTCTATAAGGAGTATTTATAGGTTCATAGGTGTTTACTAGGCTAACGACCACGAGGGCCTTTTTAAACCTAGCCATGCATCCCAAACCTCGGACAAGTTCTGATACTCTTAAGTGTAAGCATTGGCCTGGGAGATGAACCATTTACAGGTTACCTGTTTGCATCAGAGACATAGGTGCCAAACCAGGGATACATTTCTGGTTTCCCATCCAGATGTCTAAGTTGCACTTGAATTGGATTAGGGAGGAACTTTGCTTCACATGGATGAGGAGCCTGTTCCATAGATGGGGTAGACTCTGGGATACATACCTATCTCTCCAGCAGGTGCTACTTATATCACAGGCAAGGTTTAAGTCTTTAGAATGGGTAATTCTGGTACTGTTTGTTTTGTGGATATGCAGGAGGTCCATCAGAGTGGGGTCTGACATTGCCTTGTATGCCAGGCATAGATCTCCCCTCAAAAGCCCATAGGAGACAGAATACAGGGATAGGGGGGCCTTGAAGTGGTCTACATAGGACATATTACTTACACCCTGTATTCTTTTAGTTAGAAACCTCTGTGGGCATTTCAGTTGTTGGATATGCTTGGTTAGATACATACCAAATGGGGTATTGTACTCAATGTTAGGTCTGATGAATGCTGAATAAAGTGGAACAATGTCTTCCTTAGACTTTGATGCCATACCTTTGTTTATAAGTTGTGCAACATAGAATGATTTCCTCACCACTGTAGACATGTAATGATCAAAGGCTAGATTACTATCTATGTGTGTCCCTAAGTCCCTGACTACTGGGTCAACTCTAAGGAGTGTATGATAGTTATCAGGGATGGATGATTTCCCAAAGGATACTTTATTCATTTGTTGGCATTTAGTTTTAGTCCATGACGCTGACACCAGTTGTTTTTTTTTGTGTCAGCCCTTCCTGGAGAACATTTGTGTAAGTGTGAAATTCATTGACAGCTCCTAATTTGCAGTCATCTGCAAATTTCATCAGCCAGAGACCACTGGCATTGGCCTTGACTACTGAGAAGTAAATGCCAAAAAGGAGAGGTCCAAGAACTGATCCCAGAGGGACTCCACTTGTTACTGCCCTCTTTGTAGAGGTGGATTCCCCAATTCCAACTTTCTGGGTCCTGTCTGTGAGACAGGTGGCTATCCATGGGGTGACATATGGGTTTGTGCCTAACCTCTTGAGTTTGTCAACAGTGGCCAAGTGGGGTATTGTATCAAATGTCTTGGCCAGGTCAAGTTAGGGAGTGTGAATGATTTTGCCCTCATCCATTGCTTTGATGACCTTCTCAAAGAAGTCCACCAGGTTGAGTAGGCATGATCTGCCCTTGATGAAACCAAACTGGGTTGGGTCCAGTGTCTGGAGGTTTACTATATCTCTAATCATCTTCATGATGATTCTTTCCATGGCTTTACATATAAGACTAGTGAGACTTATGGGTCTGTAGTTTCCATGGTCTATAGATGGCCCACCTTTGTGCAGAGGGATGAATGTTGTCTTTCTCCATTCATGAGGCATGAAGCTTGTTTGGAGGCTGCAATTAAATAGTAATTCCAGAGGCTCTGATAGGTCATGTTTCATGGTATTTAGAAGGCATCCTGGGATATTGTCCAGGACCATTGATGCAGTATTCTTGGCCTTAGAGAGAGCATTAAGGACCTGTTCCCTAGTGATAGTAGATGCGTTATGTTTGATATTTTCTGAGGGAAGGTTGAGGAGGAGAGAGGAGTAAAGTTGGCGCTGAATTTATCAGCCAGCGGTATCTTCTGGCTCAATATAGGTGGCTCCATTTACAATGAGCTCTGCACACAATTGTGTATTGCCTTTGAGGTTGTGGACATAGCTAAAGAATGCTTTGTGGTTGTCCTTGTCTTAGGAGGCCAAACATACCTCAAATTTGGCTTTGGTTGACTTTATTTGTCCTCTGAGCTGTTTGTTTAGTTTAATGAGAGTGCTTTTATCCTGCTGGGTGCTGCACCTCCTAATTTTTGCCATGATTTTCTTCCTCCTGTTATACATCCGATTGATTTTGTGATTCCACCAGGGTGGCTTGTTTTTGAGTTATTTCTGTACTTCTTCCTGGTGGGTACAGCTGCCTCTATGCAGCTAGTAACATGCTTGTACAGGGTTTCTGTGAACAGTTCTTCATAGGCAGAAGTATTCTCAGGATTTATAGGGGCTTGAAATTTTACCAGGTTCTTGCTTAATAGCAGGAGGTTAGCCTTAGAATAGTTCCTGAATATTACCGGTTTAGTTGGTGGTCCAGGTTTTATTCTTATTTCAAAGGAGACCATTTTGTGGTCTGACCTTACCAGGGAAAGCATTATAGTAGGGGGTGTGCAACACTCTCCCATATTAGTGAGGACCAGCTCCAATATGGTTGCACCCCTGGTTGGTGTACTGACTATCTGGTCCAGGGAGTTTGTGTTTACAAAATCCAAGAATTTCTGTGCATGTACGTTTGATGTTTTATAGGATTCCCAATTAATAGTGGGGTAATTAAAGTCACCTATGAATACAGTATTGGGTTGGATGGCTAGTGTTTCTAATAAGTTTAAATACATGGTATGGGTTTCTGGGTCATAGAGGTGGACCTAGCTTGCAAGGAAGTGGTACTGGATTTTTCCTATGGTGATTTGAACATGGTGCAGCTCAAGTGCATTGTCCTGTCTGTTTGACAATGCACTTGTATGTAGAGTTTTTGTTTCCTAATATTTATTTATAAGCTCATAGGTACTTTCTAGGTTATTGATTTGTGAGGATCTTAAGAATCCTAGCCTTGCACTCCAATGGTAATTTTTAGGCCTGCCTTCAAATAACCTAGAGATAGGCCAAACAAGGAGATATTAAGGCATTTACTTTTCAACTCCTCCTCCCGAGGAACAGAGGTGCTAAACTTGGAATGAATTTGTGGCTACCAACTCGTTCATCCAGATTACATTCCAGTAGAATAAAAGAAGTACTTTGTTTTATGTAGAATGGAAAACATTTACATAGAAACAGTATTCTATATGATACAAACCTATCCCTCCAACACATTCTATATATTTTGCAAAACAGATTGAGATCTCTTTAGTGGATGTTTATGATTCCACTGAAATTGTGAATGTGTAATAAATCTGATAGAATAGGGTGTATTGTAGCACTATATGTGATATATATCGCAGAAGCCTGCATGATATCGAGAAGCGGGACAAGGCTTTAATATGGTCTGCATAGTTTTAACAACTTACACCATTGATTTTTTAGTGAGAAAGCACTGCTGTCATTCAAGCTGTAACAGGTGTTTGGATACATACATAACTGAAAGGGGCATTATACTCCATGACTGGGCTTATAAGTGTCAAGTACAGTGAAACAATTACATCCCTGGATCTGGATACAGTACCTCAATATATAAGCTAAGCAATGAAAAATGACTTCCTTACAAAGTTATTTCTTTCAGTCTGAGTGCCATAAACATTTTATTTTCCCAACTGTTGTGTTACTATATACAGGTCTATTTACCTGTTTTGATCCTACATAAGTACCTATAAAAATTATACTTTTTTTTTTTTAAATTACTGAATCTTTAGGGTTCATAGGAGCATAGGCTCATAGAAGGTTCATAGGTCTATAGGATGTTACTAGGCTATTGGCCCTAGAGCCTTTATAAGCCTAGCCATATTAATTCCCAGGTTGCCCCAGTTGTCCTTGGTTAGAAGGATGTACTTTGCAGATCAGCACTGACTGCCTCTGTCCATGAGGGACATGGTTGCCACCTCCAGGGCCGAATTTGAGATCACCCATCCACTTGTCCAGGTTGTGCTTGAATAGGGTCATTGAGGAGTTCTGCTTCACATGAATTGGAAGTTTATTCCAGAGCAGCGGCAATCTCTGGAATAAACTTCCAATTCATGTGGGTGGGAGGTTGGCATAATGGTTAAGGTGTTTACCTTACAAACATAAGGTGCAGGGTTTGATTCTCACATGGGGTGATTAGCTAGGTTGAAAATGGCCCACAAGGGCAGTTAGCCTAGTACTAATCTATGAACCTATGTGAAACAGAGCTTCTCAATGACCTGTCTCTCCAGCATGTTCTGTTATTATCACTGGCAAGGTTGAGATCCCTAGAGTCAGTGACACTAGTAACATTTGATTTATGGATGTGCAGCATTTCCATCATGTCAGGGTCAGAAACTGTCCAGTAGGCAAGGCACAAGTCAATTCTCAGTAGCCTATATGATACAGAGTACTGTGACAGTGCTTTCAGTCTATCCAAGCAGGTCATGGTTTAGAAATCATGTATCTTCTTTGTGAGAAATCTGTGTGATCTCTCCATTTGCTGCAAGTGTACAGTGAGATGCAAGCAGAAGGTAGCATTGTACTCTATAAAGTGGGGTTATAACATCCTTAGTCCTGGATGTGATGCCTTTATTTTTGAGATGCTCAATGCTGAAGGCTTTCCTTATCACCATGGAAACCTGGTGGTCAAAGTTCAGATTGCTGTCAACCTCTGTTGACAGATCTCACACCACTGGGTTTGTTGTCAATATTGTAATTAGTGGGGAGTTCCGCTTTGCCTAATGGGATAATAATGCACTTTTTTGCATTTAGTTTTAGACTGTGACTTTGGCACCAGTCATTTCTTTGTGTTAGCCCCTCCTGTAGTATGTTAACATTATTGGGGGATTCAATGATTGCTAGGCTTACCGTCCTTGAATCAATTTAAGCCTAGCCATTTGTACCCCAATTTTCCATGCCCACAGGCTAGAATAGCATTGGTCTATTTGCCTGTGCCTTAGGGCATCTACTGACTGTCCCTGTCCTTAAGGGCCACAGGTGACAAGCCACAGATGAATTTGCAATTTTCCTTCCATTGGTCCAAACTTGAGTCTGAATAGGTTTAGGAAAGAGCTGTGTTTCCCATGAATAAGGAGTCTATTCCAGAGAAGGAGTAATCTCTGAGACACACACCTGTTCCTCCAACTTGTTTTTTATGTCACAGATAAGGTTTAGATCCTTAGATCAGGTAACTGTAGTGCTGTTTGTTTTCTGAATGCGTAGCAGAGCCATCAGGGTTTGATCAGAGAATGTATTGTAGGTTAGGCATAGCTTGCCCCTTATTAATCTCTATGAAACCAAGTACAGTGACAGGGCTTTGAGGATGACTACATAGAGCATATTTACTTTGTGTATTCTTTTAGTAAGGAAACTCTGTGCCTGCTCCAGCTGTTGCAAATGCCTAGTCAGGTACATGCTGAAGGGACCATTGTATTTGACCATTGGTCTAATGAAGGTTGTAGTTTGCAGGGGTGGTCATCTTCCCAATGGGTATAATTATGCATTTTCTGCATTGCATTTAAGGTCATGGTTCTGGAACCAGTTATTTATCTGTGTCAGACCCTCTGGGGAGGCTGTCTACATCTTTGGGGGGTGGGTTCAATGATTGCACCCAACTTGCAATTTTAAGCAAATATGGTCAGCCAAAAGCCCTTTACATTTGCTTAGACTTAAGAGAAGTATATTCCAAACAGGAGATGTCCCAGTACTAAGCCATGTGGAACACCACTAGTAACAGGCCTCTTGGTGAAGGTGTATTCCCCCACTCTAACTTCATGTTTACTAGGTGTGAGCCATTTAGTTTTTCATTGGGTGACATAGGAATTTATACCTAAATTTGTAAGTTTGTTTATAATACCTGACTGAAGTATTATGTCAAATTAATTTGTCAGGTCAATGTAGGCAGTATGTACCATTTTGCCCTTACCCTAGTGACCTTCTTGAAGAAGTCCACCAAGTTTAGTAGGCATGATGTGTCCTTTACGAAACCAAACTGGTTGAGGTCCAGTGTTTGAAGATTTCCTTTGCCTTTGTTTATCAGGTCCATGTTAATTCATTCCATGGCCTTGTATATAAGACTAGATAAACGTATGAGTCTGTAGTTCCCTGACTTGGTCGATGGTCTGCCTCTGTGTTGATAGATGACTTTTGCAGTCCTCCATTCTGTAGGGTCTAAGCCTGTCTGGAAGGTGTGGTTGAATAGAAATTCTAGTGAGCTTGACAGGTCATGTTTCAAGCTATTTAGGAGGCATTCTGGGATATTATCAGGACTAACTGATGTAGTGTTTTAAGCACTGGAGAGTGTAGTGAGGACATGTACTTTAGTTGTAGTTCGGGAGGGAATGATAGAGGGTATTTCCTGGGGGTGTACTGGGGGTGTTAGAGAGTGAAATTGGAGCTAAATTTATCAGCCAGTAAATTTGCTATATCCTCTGGTTTAGCATAGAAAGTTCCATTTGCTATTAGTTTAGCATACTGTTGGGTGTTCCCTTTAAGGCTGTGTACATAACTAAAAAAATGCCTTATGGTCACGATAGTCTTGGAGGCTATTTTTGCTTCAAAGTTGGCTTTGATGGACTTGGTTAGTCCCCACATTGCTTGCTGAGACTGATGAGCATAGCCCTTCCTAGTTTTTTTTATTTATTTATTTAACATTTGTTAACCAGGAAAGTCTGACTTGGAACAAAGCCAATTTTCAGCAGAGGCCCAGGGAGAAATGCTCCAGATACATGCCCTTTGTAATGTGGGAGGAAACCGAAGCACCCGGAGGAAACCCACACGAATGCAGGGAAGACATACCGACTCCGCACTGAAGGCACCCCAGCCAAGAATCAAACCGGAGAACCTCTTGCTGCGAGGTGACAACACTACCGCTGCACCACTGCACCATTCAGTGGCGTAAGCCACAATAATTTGGGCTAGGCTTATAAATGCCTTAGGGCAGATAGCCTAGTATAAACCTATGAACCTATGAAATAAATGCATAAAAACAGCAGTACCAAACCAAAATAAGCTTAGGACTTTGGACAGGATTTTCTTTATTTTGTTGTACAACCTGTTTATATTGGGGAGTCCATCAAGGGGGCTTATTTTTGCAGTTTGTCCTAAGCTTTTTTTGGTTTGGTACTGCTGTTTTGATGCATTTATTTGCATGCTTGCACAGGGTTTCTGTAAACACTTCCATGTGGGCTACTGTGTTCTATGAGTTTGAGGTGGGGGGAGATGGCTTGAAATTTAGTTATGCCTTCACATAATATGAGGTAGCTTTGGCGAAGTTCTTAAAGGTTCTGGGGTTTGCTGGGAGTCCAGTCTTTACTTTATATTTATTTATTTGTAATTTGATATGACCAGTGAGGACATTACACAAGTGGGGGAGGGGGTGTTGTAGCATTCTCTTATATTTGTGAGCACAAGATCCAGGATATTTGCACTCCTAGTAGGTGTACAGAACAGCTGTTCGAGGATGTTTGCATTGACAAAATTCAGGAATCTTTGAGCCTGCATGTTAGTGGTTGTGTATGTATTCCAGTTTATGGTGGAACAGGTGAAATCACCCGTGATTATGGTGTTGAGATGAATTGTGAGTGACTCTAGTACATTCAAGTATGTGGTATGATTATCCTGGTTAATAGAAGGAGACCTATAGCTAGCAAGGGTATGGTATGAGCATTTACATAAAGTTAGTTGGACATGGAGTAGCTCAAGCATGTTTGACCAATCTTGAGGTGTGCTTACTTTTTATGTAGATTGATACACCTCCACTTGTTGTCACTTGTGTGGTAGCTGGTCTAAATGTGTGGAAGGCATTATAGTCTTGTAGTTCTAGGTACCTACAACAACTTTAAACCATGTCTCAGTAACTGCAAGGATGTCAACACTTTCCAGAGTGAGGAGTGCTTAAAGAGAGTGGAGGTACTTGTTGAGACTCCTTGCTTATCTTGTGTAGAATTTACTATGTTGGAGGGTTTATCCTGATTGGGATTGTCTAAAAAAGGCACTGTAGGAGTGGATAATGTTTTGACCAATATCTGAAAACCTAATGGGGACAGATGCTGACCATCCCCCTCTACCTCATAAGTAGCAGCATTTCATCCAGAACAAAAGAGGTTATAGCCCCCAGATACTCCTCACTCATCAGGCCAGTAATAGAGTACAGTGCTACCTTTGGTATGTACCTTACCAGATACCTGCAGCAACTGGAAAGACATCAAAGGTTTCTTACAAAGAAAATTCAGGGTCTTTAGTATATGTCATACGTTGACATACTGAAATCACTGTCACTATAGTCTGTGTCTTACAGACCACTCAGAGGTGACCTCTGCCTTGCATATAAAGCAATCTCAGAGCCTGCTCTAATGGCAGTGCTGCACATTCGTAAATCAAATGGTATAAGATGCACTCTGTCTAGGGGAACTCAACCTAGTATGTGACATCAACAGAACCTGCTGGAGAGACAGATATATCTTACAGAGGTTATCTGTCCTCTGGAACAAACTTCCAATTCAGGTGAAGCAGAGCCCCTCATTGACCCTATTTAAGTGTAAATTATATGATTGGATGGGAAACTGCAAATTCACCCTGGGAGTTTCACCTGTGTCCCTCTTGGATAGGGGCAGTAGTTGTCTTTTTTCCGCTTAATACCTTCATATTCTTGGGAACAAGGGTTGTACTTGGTAAGGTTGTAAGGGCCTTAGGCCATTAGCCTAATAACCTCCTATGATCCTATGAACCCTGTCAAAGCTGTGTGGCCCGTCAGTCATCCCAAGTTGATAAATACTAAACCCCTTAGAATGACTGTTATTCTAATGTTCTCATAGAAGTACTTTTAATTATTGAAGAAATCAGTACATTGGCATAATCAGCCTTTTTAATGTGGCTAATTTTACTAAAGTTAATTAATTTCTTAATTATTGTATATTTTATGGTGAAAATATTATCTTTCACAAATTATCTTGCAGGCATTACTTCAGCTTGTTATACAAGCAGGCTACTTTAAGCGCAATTCTCTTCCATGAACATTTATCCATAGTTTTCTTGATGTGTATTTGCAGCACTGTAGTTAACACTGCTGCCTTGCATCACCTTCGTTCTCCAGTTCTCATTCCCATTTGGGATATCTTCTGTGTAGAATCTGCCTCCTCTTTCTGTATCTGTGTAAGCTTTTGCCAGCTGTTCTGGTTTCTTCCCAGATCGAAAAATATGCCATAAATGACTTAATGATCCTTTAATTGTCCATAGGTGTGTTTGTGTGTATGCACATTTTAATATAGACTGGCATATTTTCCAGGATTAGTTTCTTTGTCTTGCACCTACTGAAAGTTAGACTTGGCTTGCACTCCACTGTATCCTTGAAGTGGATAAAGCAACTATTAAAGGATCACTCTATGAAGGTGAGAAGGAAAAACAGAAAGGATAAGAGATTAAGGTACATAGATGCTTGTAATAATGGAGGTGACTGGTGGGATTGAAAGGGGGCAGTAGGCAAGGTAAAAGAGAACTGGAGAGTTAGGAAGCAAAAGCAGGTTGCTACAATGCTTGAGAAAATTAAAGCTACTGCAAGGAGAGTATGGCCACAAATGCCAGACACCAGTGGAAGCATTGTGGACCAGGAGATTCCTCCCAAAATTCCCTGTGACCTAATTCCATGAGGGCATCAGTACAGCCTGAAATAGATGGAAAGGGGAAAATGTAGGCAAAGAGTCAGGGGAGGGGATTAGCTATTTTTGTAAAAGGGAGTGTTAAGTAATTTGGCTAGAGAAGGAGTTGATGTGTCTGTGCTATAAGAGCTAAAATTGAAGGTGTGGAACTTCACTAAATTTGAATAGAATGGTCAAAGGAGGAGCATGTGCTAAAGCTGGAGAAAGGAGAGGGGCTCAGGTTATTGTTCCAGTCAAAGATGTACCAATGATACGTTTTTGCTATGTTGCACACCATTTTGTTTGCTAACAGAGTATTCAGCCTAATCCACATTTTCGTAAGATTTACATGAAGGCATGCATCTCCTTCCTGCCCCCTTGTAGTTTCATTAGTGGGTACATCAGGGAAACAGTTTAATCATTTACAATCACTATGTTTGCCAGAAACACAGAATGGGCCACTTTAGCCTTCATTGTTCTGTCACTCAGTCTGTTCTGCCACCAGTTTATTACCTTGCTAAACACTGAATGCAGCTTGTTCCTGTTTTCATATGGGATGTATTACTAAAAGCCATATACCACATCCACTAGTGAAGCCTAATCTTGTTAAAAATTAATAAATTGCTTGGCTTTACTGGATAATTTCTTTGTGCTAAGAATTAGTTATGTAGGACTGTGGGTAAATAATTTTAATTTTCTCAGCATTGTGGTCCATGAAGATCATAGGAGGTTACTAGGCTAATGGCCCTGGGGCCCTTACAAGCCAAGCTAAGAGTTCATGCCCAAAAAAGAAACCTCAGTCAGCACGTCACCCCTGTCAATGAGGGACAAAGGTGGAACCCCTGAGACAAATTTGTGTTTTTCCATCCAATCATCAAGGTTCTGCTTGAAGAGGGTCAGTCAGGTACTATGTTTGACATATAGGGAAGTCTATTCCAGATATGGGGCAGCCTCTGGGAGACAAACCTGTCTCTCCAGCAGGTTTTGTTGATGTCATATAATAGATTTAGGCCTATCGAGCAGGTAATGTGTGAGGAGTTAGACTTATGGATATGGAGCATCTCTGGTAGGGCAGCGTCTGATATTGCCTTCTAGGCAAGAGACAGATCACCTCTGAGCAATCTGTATGATACCAAGTAGAGTGATAGTGATTTAAGTTTGTCCACATAGGACAGGTATTGGAGGCCATGGATTCTCTTTGTGAGGTATTTCTGTGTCCTTTCCAGTTGGTGCAGGTGTTTGGAGAGGTACATACCAAACGGGCCATTATACTCAATTACAGATCTAATGAGGGAGGTTTACAGAGAGGTAATAACCTCCTTTTTTCTGGATGCAATACCTTTACTTATGAGATAAACCTAGTAAAAGGCTTTTCTGACCACTGCCACTACATGATAGTCAAATGTGAGATTGTTGTCAACCTGAGTATCCAGGTCTCACACCACCATAGGCACCGGAAGCTGTTAAAGACTGGGGGGTGTGGAGAGTGACAGGGACACTTAGTGAACTAAAAGGGGTACATTTTTTATAACTATTTGCTACCATAACATAGGTTCACTTGGAGGACATTCTAAGCTTAGCCAATTCCCTTTTGGTGCTTGAATTAACATTTTCTGATTGGTCTTAGCTATCCCATGGCTGAAAATTGTATATTAGCCCTAGTGAGAACAATTGCGATCATGCCATAGATAATTTGAGGGGGCCATGTAAGGGATGCAGCATTTAGGAACTGTCTCTATCCAGTAGTGGCATGAGGGGGAAATCCAGGAGTACATTTTCTATTACCCATCCTTAGATCCAAGTTGCATTTGAATATGGATGGATGAGCTTTGCTTTATTTTTATGAATAGTCTGTTCTGGAACAGTGGTAGCCTCTGTGTCATATATCCCTCTCTCCACAACATTCAGTTTAGATGCCTGGACTGAGTATTTCTGATGCCATTTGACTTGCTGATGCTCAGTATCTCCATCTGTATTATGTCGGAGGATGCTTTGTATGCCAGACATGTCACCTCTAAGCACTCTGTAGGATACTGAGTATAGTAATAAATATTTGAGGTGGTCCATGCAAGACCTATTGTTTAGGACTTGTATCCATTTAGTTAGATATCTCTGAAAATATTCCAATTGTTGCATGGGGCTGGACAGGTACATGCCAACGTGGGCATTATACAAAATGACTGACATAATGAGAGCTTTGTAAAGGAGGACAACAACATCTCTAGATCTAGTCACAATTAATTTGTTTATAAGCTGTGCAATATAGAAAGGCTTTCTTATGACTGGTCAAATGTTAGGTCACTGTACACACAAATTCCCAAATACCAAACAATTGGATCTGTTCTCAGAGGGCATTGTCATCATTTTGACACCAGTTATTATTTGGGACAAACCTTTCTGCATGATGGTTAAGTCATTTGGGGATCAATAACTTCTCCTAGCTTGCAGTCATCTCAAACTTAGCTGGCCAAAGCTCTTTAGTATTTCCTTTTACTTTTGAGATGTATATGCCAAACAGATAAAGTCTCAGCACCAAACCCCAGGAGACTCCATTGGTGATTGGTCTCTTTCCCTGTTTTGATCTCCTGCATCATGTGAGCCAAGTTGGCAATGCAGCTGGTGATGTAAGTATTTGCTCCTACATTATTCATCTTTTGTACTACACCTGAGTAGGGGAATTGTGTCAAAAGGCTTGGCCAGGTCAAGGTAATGTGGTGTGAACTGTTTTACCTTCATCCATTGCTTTGGTAACAAGAGTAAAGCTTAAAATTTGACCATGATTTTGAACCTTTCACACTTTCCTCTGGGCGGTTTTCAAACACATTTTTAGGGCCATGCATACATGTATGCATTCCTTGATTCACCTTCCTGATTGTATTAATTTATATTCCTTGTATAATACAGCACACTTGTTAGACTTAAGTTAGAGCACGTTTTAAATTTATTGTTTAAACATTTTTCTAGTAGGCAATGAAACAAAAATGCATTAACCAATAATGACAAAACTGCCCTATTCAGAGCATTTCCATGATAAGTCTACTTCTACACACAATATATAAATACAGAATCACAGTAGAGTAAACCATGGGCATGTTGCACAGCTTCTTAAACTTATTTTCATTTGGGGGGGGGGGGCAAAAGGCCAAAAACCAGGGACACATTTTAAACATTGCTTGTATAATTTTGGAAAGTTGCTTGCATAAAATGTTGTTACTACCATGCATTTCAATGCCAAGTCTTGAACCCGGAACCCTGTGCACATCACATACGCATACTCACTCACATACTCAGTCCCTTGGGAAGAACCCAGAGTACCTGGCAAAATCCCACATAGAGAGAGGACCTGCAGATTCTTCAAAAAAGCACCCTATCTAAGAATCTATATTTTAAATGCATTTGTCATTCTTAGCTGTCAGAGTCATATAGTCACCAACCTTGCTATGTCATTCCATTGTGTTCAAGTTCTCTAATTTCTTTTAATACTTAACCTTGATGTGGCATTTTTGACACTAAAATAAATTTCATCTGGTTACCAGTTCTAATGGAATTTATCATCACGTGTGCTAAGTTATTAAAACCATAACACATTGCTCATTTCAGTCCATTTGATGTGTGTACATCTAGATGTCTCACACATTTAAAGTATATGGGTAGGACTGCAAGCAGAAGTCAAGAAAGCCCTTCAATAAACAGAGAGTATGAAATTGTAAAAAGAAAAGCCATGCTCGAGTGCACATACCCATATATTCAATTATATAGTGTGCTGCTCTCCAACTTTCACTGAAGTACATGGTTTTGTTAAATACAAAGAAGTAATACAGAGAATATTGTTTAAATATTTATCCAATATCGATATTTCAAGCCATAGATTGCAAATATTATATTTGTAGACAGAGCAGTAGTCCTGATTAACAACGACAAACTCACTGAACTTTCAGTTTGTTGACATTCTCACCATTTCCTAGAAATGATACAACCCTAGTGGAGGTTTATATTTATGGAGTACACCATGTCAAGCAATGTGTCTATAGGGGATCTGCATGGGGCAAACTCAAGGAAGTGGAATATAGAGAAGTTTGCCCGAAATATTAAGGACCGTATCCTGTAAATAGGACATGTGGCTCTTTTAACTAACTTTCTAGGCAGTATGTTTTTTCACTGTATGTAATCTTTCAATTAAATAGATTCATGTGAAATGAAAAAGGTCATACCTTCAGATTCATGCTATCTAAAATTAAAAGCATGACACTAATATAGCTTAATATAAGAAAGTCACTAAAATAAAACTAAATAACAAAATACAGCTAAAGAAATATTGCAGCAAGGAGAAAACTACCTGAATCCCCCCTCCACTTAAATATATTGACTCTGTGGTCACACAACCATAGAGAAAAAACACTGACCACCAAAAGTGGAAAGCGATTCTGCTTCCCATCTATTGCGTTATGTCCCGTAACACAGCAGAATTAAACTACAGCTGCAATTCACAGAAGCTTAAACTATAGTTTTAGCTTCTCCACACCCATGTTTTCCATATAGAGTCACAAAATAAAGAAACTGATGCATCAAACACTATTTATCCCCTTAGACCATTTGAACAGCAATAATTGTTGCAGCTTGATACAGATGCAACAATGAAAAGAAATTCAGTAAAAGAGCCTGTCATGCAAAATCATAATCTCATCAGCTATGAGTCGGCTATGAGAATGCACACACACACACACACACACACACACACACACACACACACACACACACACACACACACACACACCTCTGTCTAAATCTATCTAATGCTGAAGACAGTACCTTCTGGTGCAGCAGCTCTGCATAAAGAAATCCTGCCTGAATGAGTAATCCGCGGTTGGCACCACAGCTCTGCAGTTGGAAGACAATAAATCCTTCTGCCCAAATGGCAGGAATCCTCTATTCAAACAGGTGTGCACAGCATGCTGATGCAATTGTGCACATGATGACAAGTTATTCAGGATGGTTGAGAGGTCGCAAGTGCTGGAAAAGTGGGGAGGCATCCCTCCCACTCGCTCTATGGTTCCGGCACCCTCACCACGGGTTGTGTGCTTAGGGGGTTGCCGTTGATGTGGTAATCAGTAGGGGCTGTGTTTTTGCTGAATGGTATGATAGTATATTTTTTGTGTTTAACTTAAGGCCATGACTTTGACACTAGTTATTTGTAGCTGTGAGACCCTCTTGCAGTATGTTATCATTTGGGGAGTCAATGACAGCACTCAATTTACAGTCGCCCACAAACATGGTCAGCCACAGGTCCTTTGTCTTTGCCTGGACCTCTGAGAAGTAGATACCAAATAGTAGGGGTCCCAGGACAGATTCCTGGGGAACACCACTAGTGACGAGTCTGCTGTCAGAGATAGTGGCATCTATTTTGACCTTGTGGATCCTATCTGTGAGCCAGCTGGCCACCCATCTGATGAGATAGGGATTAACACCAAGTTGTGTCAGCATTTCCATGATGTCTGAGTTGGGGATTATGTCAAAAGCCTTGGCCAGGTCAAGGTAAGCTGTATGTACTGACTTTCCCTCATCCAGAGCCTTAGTGACAGTCTGAAAGAAGTCAGCTAGGTTCAGTAGGTAAGATCTCCCCTTGATGAATCCAAATTGGGTGGGGTCAAGTGCTTGGAGATTGCCTATGCCCTTGTTTATGAGATCCATAATAATAATAATAATAATAATATGCTCCATGGCTTTACAGATCAGACTTGTCAATCTAATGGGGTGATAATTTCCCAGATCAGTAGTGGCACCATCTTTGTGCAAGGGGATGACAATGGCGGTTCTCCTCTCTGCTGGAATGAAGCCTGCAATTAGGCTGTGGTTGAATAGGGTGCTCAGTGGTAAAGCTAGTTATTTCTGAAGATGGTGCAGAATACAGCTTGGGATACTATCAGGCCCCATGGAAGCTGTGTTCTTTGCCTTGGATAGGGCCTTTAACAATTGATCTACAGAGATGTGAGGTATGGGACAAGTATCAGGGATGTCACCTGGGCCTTTTGGGGGGTGATAAGGGGGTGAAGTTTGTGCTGAACCTGTCAGCTGGCAGGTTGGCTAAGTCAGCAGGATCAATGCAAGTGGTACCATTAAATACTAATTCAGAATAAACTTGGGATTTGCCGTAGAGGTTCATAACATAACTGAAGAAGGACTTGGGGTTTCCCTTTGTTTCAGAGGCTAGTTTCAACTCATAATTGGCTTTGGAGTTTTTCACTAGTGATTTAATTTGCTTGTTGACGTGGAGGAGGGAGTTTTTTTGATTTGGAATTTGTAGCTTTTTAACCTTGGACAACAGTTTCTGCCTTTTGTTGTAAAGCCTGTTGATAGAGGATGTACAGCAGACAAGTTTGTGTTTCCTTAAGGAGCAGGTTTAAATTCTGTTGGGTATGGCTGAGTCCATGCAGTTGTACAGGTGCTTGTATACTGCACTGGTGTACTGTTCAGCATAGTTGTCTGCATCCTCTGAGAGGGGCGGTGGTGTGAAGCTGCTGATACCCTCCCTTAGGAGGTTGTAGTCAGCTTTTGAGCATTTTATAGCCTGGTTATTGCTGGGGAGGGTATGGGTGGGATAAAAACTTCAAATGAGACAGACTGATGATCTGATCTCACCAGGGAAGAACATAATATGGGAGTGGTGCAGCGGCAGCCCATTTTGGTGAGAACCAAGTCCAGTATGTTATCTTCCCTTGTTAGGGATGCGACCAGCTGGTCTAGTGCGTTAGAGCTGATGAAGTCAAGGAATCATTGGGTGAGTGCATTAGTGCAGGAATATTTCACCCAGTCCATGTCTTTAAGAAATAAACTTTATAAAAGGAAGATCACAGATATGTTTTAATGTCATAGATAATGTTGTATCAGTTAATTATAACTTCTTCCATTAATCTTTCTTAATCCACTAAATCTTGAAGAATTCATACATGGATGCATGTGGTGGACTGTCAATCACAGAATGGTGTTGTAAATGAAGGTATAGTTAAAGCTGCATAGTCTTTAGCAGCTAACCTAGAGAGTGCCACCAAAATGTCCTTCTAATGATAGAACACATAGATGAAGAACGAGGCTATCTTTTGAGCATATAATTGTTAAATATTTATTTTGACTGTTTTTCTCCACCATGGGCTGGGATTCACAGATAATTAGTGCATCGCTCACTGCAAACTGTCATGGGTAACAACAATGTGTAGGGTATGCAGCATATGTTAATGGGTACATACTTACATGTAATTGAGGAACCTTATGCAAGCTACACAAATAAAAGAACCAAAAACCACAACGTGATTTAGAAAGGTATGAAATAGCATTGCATATCCATTTTGAGCACTAATATTTGTGGCATATATGACCAGACAAGACCCACATGCTTGGAACAGCAATGGGAATGGAATGGCAGCATATGCCGGTAGCTGCCACAGGAGGCAGTGTTGGCACTGTTACATATCATGGTCTTCTAGTCCAGGGAGAAAGATCTACACAGTCTTACATGATGTCATTTGTCAGAGCAACAGATTGTGGATCATTTCTGAGAAGCCAGGGATACTGTGAAGGACCTATTCAAACTATGTCACACACAAGTGCAATTAAAGAGGGTAATTAATGTGCCCATTACTGTAAAAACAAAAGTGTATTTTGCAATTCCAATCATAACTGCAGGGACCCTATAGTGTGCCAAAGTTGACACATTAGGGATATTGTATGTATCTGCCTTGTAAATATTAAACTAGTCCCTCCATGTTATGCATTTGTTTACTCAGGACAGCAGAGGAGGGAATAAACAGCCTGTGTGCCTTTTATGAAATTGTCCATTTTTCTGAGGTCCTAAGAACTATAGATTGTGCCCATGTTGCTATTAAGGCCCAACCTCGTCCTGATGGCCTTTGATCTAGTAATAGGAAGGTTTTCTACTCCCTGACCTGTCAAATGGTTTTATCATTCAGAGCATTATTTTAAATAATATGTCTGTTTGCCACTTAAGTAGTTCCCACAATTCATTCATTTGGCACAGTCCCTTCGTATGTCTACCCAGTTGGTAAATGCACACATATGCCAGATAAAAAGGTTAGTCTATACACACATATTATGCATGCAAGGAGCAGGCCACATATAAAATGTTGTTTATACAAATAAAAAAGCACTTCACTATAGAAAAAAAGTACCAAAATAGTTAAATATGATAGCAATGCAGTTCACTATAATAAATAGTTAAAATATGACAACAATCACAAGCTTTAACATTAAAACCACTTTTTTCAAGTAATTCAAAAGCAAAATATTTTTCAAACGTGGGTAACATGATGCTTTCATCTTAGTCATCCATTCATATTCTTTAATCTCTGTACTATTAACCTTATTTCCTTGTCTTAGAATGAGCAACTGTCAGAACAGGAAAGTTAAATGTATGTTCATTTCCATTGTGATGCACATACTTGGCAAGAATGTTAATTACATTTCCTTTCTTTATATCATATGTCTGCTGTACTATACATTCTTTGAGTTTTTTGTTAGTTTTACCTGTATGACAAGGTAAGCATTGTGCACACCAGCAAACTAGGCCAGCTGCTGATTGTTATCACTAGTATCATGATTCTGCACAGGAGTGCCATTACTAGTATTAGGATGACCTGACATGGTGACACTGTAATCTGCTTAAGCAAAGGGAAGCAGGGTTCAGGAAAGTGAGCCTGAGATGCATTGTTAGCATGTGTTGCCTTGGCACTAGCCTTGTGTTGTATTGTCTGCATTGTTATATATTGTGATTAATACTGCATGCTTTGTTTTGCAACTACAGAGACTGTGGTTGTGTGCCATGGAAGGTAGGGCCACCTCTCTAGGGAGTAGGGCATGTACATATGTGATTGGGTTTGTAGCATATGTGTGCATGATAATTTCTTCCCATTGTAACATCCTCTGCATGTCCACTTATGGAAGAAGAGCATGAGGAACTAGATCACCACAGTTTCCACCAGTCAAAGCCTCTGTCACTGCGTTACCAGTGAACACCATGTCTGCCTTTCAAGATGGGGTTGATTCTTCTTCTGGAGGGAACCTGGAGGAACAATGGTGTCCTCATTGTCTCAAATGAGAGGGGATGAAGTCTTATTTCACAAAAAAAACTACCAGAGGAGTCTCGAGTGGTCTCTTGGCAACAATTGTAGATGTTAATTGCTGCTGAGGTGTGCCAGTAGCTTGATTGATTAATGGGGCCAAGTGAATGGTGGGCCTCTGTCATTGGCATCTAGGAGAGTAACCAGCCTAAAATATCAGCCACCCAGGGGAGTAATACCTGTTCTTGTTGCCTCTGGGACAACCTGGCATGCAACCATGATGCAAGCCCACACTATCCTCTTCCCACTGAGTTCCTTCTTTAATGTGTTATTTCCCATTCCTTGTTTGTTGTCCAGTCTGCTCCATCACCAGATGTTCACCTTATGTATGCATGTGTCCATCCACTCTCTTTGGCCCCTTTTATGTGTGTACTGCCCCCACTGTCTGCGTCTAAATTTCTGTGTTTGTCTGTCTGCCCATGATCTCTGCCCTACACCTTCCATCTCACCTATAGCCATCTCCTAATACATTCTCTATTTACTTTTCTTTTGTGGTAGAAAAGGGGCCCTGACCCAAACCCCACCTAAAAAGTAGCCTTCCCTACACACCATTCATACCCTACATCTACACTTTTGTGTTCAGCTCTACTCACTGGTTTCCTCTGTTCTGTTTTCGTGTCTACCAAATGTCCTCTACATTTGCATGCTCAGCAGGGTTTCCATTCTGTCATGCATACCCACAGCTGTCTTTTTTTGGCCGCCATGTTTAGTTGTGCTGTCCTTCTTGTGGAAGACAGCAGACAGCTACAACTGTATGTCACGTCACTGCATTGCACAAAAGGGCAAGCATTAACTTCTCAACACTAGCCTTCCTTAGATCTGACATCTGTTGTGTCAGATGTGTGCACTATAGCACTGATCCTGTTATTTATTTACAGCAAAGATCCCATTGGATCATCAAGACCCCTTTTCAGTGGAGGCCCAGGGAGTAAAGTTCCAAAAAGATATTTAGTAAGAGAAAACTAACAAAGAGCTTATAGCAGAAATAATTAATATCAACAGTTATAGCAGTACAACATAAGAGTAAACATCAGCTGAAAGTAAAATATATCCATTCTGGATAGGGTGACAATGCAATAACATAAGGAGGTAGTCTGAAAACACATTTATATCAGCAGTTGCAGCAATATTCTCAAAGGCAATATTAATGAAAAAAGTATATCAACTGCAAATAAGTGCTCATATAAAGAAAGGTTATATAAAGCGATATCAGGACTCATATTTATTGGAATGGAATGAAAATGTGTGTCAAAGAAGTGTAAGAAAAAAGAAACACTCCATATTGTAGCATAGAGCCTTTCATCCCATTACCGCTAGGCATCATTTTTCATATATTGTCCTTTGTCAGATATGCAGCCATTACCTTCTGGCCCCTTACACAGAATACTTTTCAAATATTAATAACTCACAAGCATGTAGGACTTGTTATGCATCGCAGCCATAACCTTCTGGCCCCTTACACAGAATACTTTTCAAATATTAATAACTCACAAGCATGTAGGACTTGTTATGCATCACAGCCATAACCTTAGCTGTAGCACTGATAATATTAAGAATACTCAAAGGGTTCTGAGGCACACTGTGTGATAAGAGGATTAATTACCATCGTCTCTGGGAATGTGGTATTCTATTTCTGTTACCCGGTAGTAAATTAAAGTCATTCATAGAAGATGAATGCCTTTAAGTGGTGTAGTGGTACATTCCTCTCCCTCTAGTGTTTAGGGCGATGGGTTCAACACTTGGGACCGCTGTTAGTGTGGGAGGTTGACATAATGGTTAAGGTATTTACCTTATAGACACAAGGTTTAGGGTTTGATTCTCACAAGGGGTAATTCACTAGGCTTAAAATGGCCCACAAGGGCAGTTAACCTAGTACTAACCTATGAACCTATGTGCAAACTCCAAATGTGTTAATTAAAAGGTAAATAAAATAATTATTTGTCATTTTACAAACAATCCAGCTGTTCATTTTTAATTTTAGCTATCTATATATATTTACATTGGTAATAGAGTTAAATAACTTTTTTCAATTATTTACTGATTTATCTTGCAACAGCAAGGAAGATTGAACTGTGACCCAACCCTGGAGCTAGAAGAAATGATACTAGAATCTAAACCACTTCATAAGAAGAAGAAACGCTTAGCCAAAAAACTAAAAGAAAATCAGAAAAACAAATCTCCACAGGTAAGAGAGTATGATGTGTAGTAGATATAACTATATATGTTTTAAAATAACATTCAGAAAATACTGTCAGTACATGTTCAACTTTCTATGATGATAAATCATACAGAAAACTTAAATGACGTATTAGTGAACATCTGTCTAATATTAGAAAGAAAGTGCTAATGAATGTCCTGTTATAACATTTCTATGGAAAGGGAGATATCGTGAGTTTAGGTTTACGGTCTTGCAAGTTGACCATGAGAATGGAGATCTGGTAGCTAAAACTAAGTATTTGAGTGCAAATGGATTAATATGTTAAGAGCAGACCAACCCCCTGGCTTGAATGGATGTATTAGTGTTAGTCCAGTTCTTAAACTGAGATAAGCAAGGAGCTAGTTATTATAATAGTTGATGTATTATTCATATGACCTTTTAGTTCTTGTTTAAAAAAGTTTCTAGTTCAATTGTTTAGTTTTATCTGTGAAGAAAGACTTGATGTGAAAGCTTGTATCTTATTTTATTATTTTAATAAATTATTTTCTTTATTCTCCAGCAGCTGATTTTTGCTTTGTTAAAATCATGAAGTAACGTGTTCAAACATGCAGAATATCAGTGTTTCCACACAGAGCTACCTGCTGACCTTTTTAACCATTATCAAGATTTTCATTTAATTTGGGTAATATAACAACCTACTGGCTCATTAAAGTCTTGCATAAAAGTAAGACAATCATAATATTTTAAATAACATCAGAAGGGTATTTCTTTTAAGGTATAGAGTGTTAATAAATGAAGTTGAATCAAATTAGACATGCTGGAGACACCATAACAGGATACATGGGGCACTGACAAGGTATTCACAAATAATGCCATCATACCTCTCAACCTGCAGACATTGAAAATAGGAACAAATACCCCTGAAAACTATGACCATCCAGCTGAAAATCTGGAGTCTAATTAATATGAAATTTGAATACCAAATTGAACATGATTCCTTCTGCTTTCAGTTGGTATGTGGGATGCTACTCAGAAACAATGTTTCTAGACAGGGGTTCAGGGAAGTAAATACTGTGGGCAGACATAGCCAGGGAATTGTTATGGCTAGGCTTGTATAGGCCCTAGGGCTGATAGCATAGTAACTACCTATGAACCTATAAAAACAGACAAAATGATGGAAAATATAAGCACATTTTCAAGGAGACGGTGTGTAAAATCTGTAGACTTTAATGAGCTGCTTCGCAAAATTCTACCACATAAGGTCATGCATTTGTGCTTCAGAAAAAGGAAGTTGTAACGTGTGCCATTTCTTTAAATTAATGTCGACATTAGTATGTTGGTCGTGTAGAATAGTATAGTTTTCTGTGTAATAGATGGCTTCAAAAATCCCATGTGATGAGGGAGTTACAGAAAATTGTGTAAACATGTAAATCAAGCCTGAAAATAGGGACATACCTCCAAAAATAGGAACATGGTAAATCAGGCCTGAAAATATAAACATTCCTCCAAAATAGAAGCAGTTAGGAGGTCTGAATGTCATTTGGCAGTGACAAATAATCATGAAAATTAAAAAATTTCATATATGAATTTCTGAAAGCATTATTTTTCAGGCAGAAGACATTTGAACAGATAGTAGCTCTGCAGTAATTACTGCGGCACTTTCAAAAATGTCTGATGTACTAAATTTCATATTTTACTCTAAATTAATAACAACATAAGATCATTAGTATTTTTACTTAATTATAGGTACAAGCCCACTGGAGGAGTGGAGTCATAAATATCAAAATAGTTATTTTTTTAAACAAGAATCATCTTTATTAAATTATCACTTATGACATAGACAATCATACAGCATACATTTATGTAAATGAAAACAAACCATATTGACATATTTTTAGTTGCAAACATTCTTATTTCTTCTTCTTTCGTCTGCTCCCTTTAGGGGTCACCACAGCAGATCAACTGTTTCCATTTCTTCCTGTCCTCTGCATCTTGCTCTGTCACACCAACCACCTGCATGTCCTCTCTCACCACATCCATAAACCTTATCTTAGGCCTTCCTCTTTTCCTGTTACCTGGCAGCTTCATCCTTAGCATCTTTTTCCCAATATACACTGCATCCCTCCTCAGCACATGTCCCAAACAATGTAATCTTGCCTCTCTGGTTTTGTCTCCAAGCCTTCCAACCTGGGCTGACCCTCTAATATACTTATTCCTAATCCTGTCCATCCTCGTCACACCCAGTGCAAATCCTAACATCTTCAACTCTGCCACGTCAAGCTCTGACTCTTGCCTTTTTGTCTATGCCACTGTCTCCCACCCATTTAACATAGCTGGTCTCACTACCCTCTTGTAGACCTTCCCTTTCACTCTTACTGGTACTTGTCTGTCACAAATCACTCCTGACACTCTTCCTCACCCACTCCATCCTGCCTGTACTCTCGTCTTCACCTCTCTTCCACACTCACCATTACTCTGAACTGTTGATCCCAAGTATTTAAACTCATCCACCTTCACCACCTCTACTCCCTGCATCTTCACCATTCCTCTATCCTCCCTCTCATTCACACACATATATTCTGTCTTAGTCCTGCTGACCTTCATTCCTCTCCTCTCTAGAGCATATCTCCACCTCTCCTGGGTCTCCTCCACCTGTTCCCTATGCTCACTACAGATCACAATGTCGTCTGCAAACATCATAGTCCACAGAGACTCCTGTCTGATCTCATCTGTCAACCTGTCCATCACCACTGCAAATAAGAAAGGGCTCAGAGCTGATCCTT
Organism: Protopterus annectens; assembly: GCF_019279795.1. NCBI lineage: Eukaryota > Metazoa > Chordata > Ceratodontiformes > Protopteridae > Protopterus > Protopterus annectens. The sequence goes on along the minus strand of NC_056733.1, from coordinate 1,212,662,669 downwards.
GATGTAATCCCACCTCCACCTTAAACGCATCCGTCACTTCCACCACAGACCTCACCGCTGTCACACTACCCTTGTACATATCCTGTACCACTCTTACTAAATTCTCTGACACTCCCGACTTCCTCATACAATACCACAACTCCTCTCTAGGTACCCTGTCATATGCTGTCTCTAAATCCACAAAGACACAATGCAACTCCTTCTGACCTTCTTTGTACTTCTCCTTCAACACTCTCAGAGCAAACATCGCATCTGTAGTGCTCTTTCCTGGCATGAAACCATACTGCTGATCACTAATCATCACCTCCCTTCTTAACCTAGCTTCCACTACTCTTTCCCATAACTTCATGCTGTGAATGATCAATTTAATCCCTCTGTAGTTACTACAGCTCTGCACATCAGCCTTATTCTTAAAAATCGGTACCAAAACACTTTTTCTCCATTCCTCAGGCATCCTCTCACTTTCCAAGATTTCATTAAACAATCTAGTTAAAAACTCCACTGTCATTTCACCTAAACACCTCCATGCTTCCACAGGTATGTCATCTGGACCAACAGCCTTTCCATTCTTCATCCTCTTTATAGCTATGCTTACTTCCCCCTTGCTAATCCACTATACTTTATGATTCACTATCCGCACATCATCCAACCTTCTCTCTCTCTCATTCTCTTCATTCATCAGCCCTTCAAAGTACTCTTTCCATCTGCTCAACACACTCTCCTCGCCTGTGAGCATGTTTCCCTCATTATCCTATCACCCTTACCTGCTGCACATCTTTACTAGCTCAGTCCCTCTGTCTAGCCAATCAGTACAGATCCTTTTCTCCCTCCTTAGTGTATAACCTTTTATACAACTCTTCATATGCCTTATCCTTAGCCTTCACCACCTCTCTCTTTGCCATGCACCTCATCTCCTTATACTCTTGTCTACTTTCTTCATCTCTCTGACAATCCCACTTCTTCTTTGCCAACCTCTTTCTCTGTATACTCTCCTGCATTTCTTCATTCCACCACCAGGTCTCCTTGTCCTCCTTCCTTTTTCCAGATGTCACACCAAGCACCTTTCTAGCCATCCCTCTTACTATCTCTGCTGTAGTTACCCAGCTATTCGGTAACTCTTCACTGCCACCCAGTGCCTGTCTTAACTCTTCCCTGAACATCACCTCACAATTACTCTTTTTCAATTTCTACCATTTGATCCTTGGTGCTGCCCTCACACTTATCCTCCTCTTTTTGATCACCAATGTCATCGTACAAACCACCATCCTATGCTGCCTAACTACACTTTCCCCTGCCACCACTTTACAGTCTCCAATCTCCTTCAGACTGGCCCTTCTACATAAGATATAATCCACCTGTGTGCATCTTCCTCCACTCTTGTATGTCACCCTATGCTCCTCCCTCTTGTAAAAATACGTATTCATCACAGCTATGTCCATCCTTTTCACAAAATCCACTACCATCTGACCTTCTGCATTCCTTTGCTTAACACCATACCTATCCATCACTTCCTCATCCCCTCTGTTCCCTTCACCAACATGCTCATTGAAATCTGCTCCAATCACCAGTCTCTCACCCTTGGGTACAGTCATTACCACTTCATCCAACTCGCTCCAAATTTTTTCTTTCTCATCCATCGCACACCCAACTTGTGGAGCATATGCACTAACAGCATTCATCATTACACCATCAATTTCCAGCTTTATAAACGTCACTCTATCCAACACTCTTTTCACCTCCAAAACACTCTTAGCATGCTGTTCCTTCAGGATAATGCCTACTCCATTTCTCCTCCCATCCACACCATGATAAAACAATTTGAAACCACCTCCGATACACCTAGCCTTGCTCCCCTTCCATCTGGTCTCTTGCACACACAATATACCAACCTTCCTTTGGTCCATCATATCAGCTAGCTCTCTCCCTATACCAGTCATACTGCCAACATTCAAAGTTCCGACCCTCACTATCACAGTCCTAGCCTTTACCTGCCTTCGGGCATGCCTTCCCCCTCTTCTCCTCCTTTGGCCAGCAGTAGCCCAATTTCTGCCAGCACCCTGTTGACCAACAGTACTGGTGGCGGTCTTTGTTAACCTGGGCCTCGACCAATCCAGTATGTATATCTGTACTGTTGTCTGCATGTATGATTTGGCAAAATTTTACGCCGGATGCCCTTCCTGACACAACCTTTCCCATTTATCCGGGCTTGGGACCGGCACAAAGAAATGCACTGGCTTGTGCATCCCCAGTGGCTGGGTTAGTTTAGTTGCAAACATTATACATCATATATAATCTATCCAGTCATTGTCAGTCAAATATTACATAACATATTCAAATTCTGACTTCTAGTAAACATTCCTCCATCAAAACATTATTCTGCAAGTATTGTTCCCATAATTCCCATTTTTCTATATAATTTGCTCCTACCCTATTCTAAGGATCCCAATTCCAGTTGTTTTATCTCTGCTACTATATTCATTGCTTCTAGTACTGTTAGTTTAGACTTCCATTCCCATTTTTTTGTAATTGCTTTTTTCAGCAGCCACCATAATTAGACTCAGCAAGGCTTTACTATGTCTTGGCAATTCTGATTCTGTATCATAGCTCAAGAAAATCATTTTCTTAGTTATACCCAGTATTTCTGATAGAGTAGTCTACATGGAATTTTTGAAGTCTGCCAAGTCATTACACTCCCAAAAAATAAGTTCCCAATTGCCTCTTCCCCATCACACCTCCAACATTTTCTATTTACCTGAGGGAAAATTCTTTGGAGTCTTCTTTGGGTATTAAAATACCTTTGCAAACACTTCCAAGCAAAGTTCCTAAATCTTCTAGACTTTGTTGAATATTTGGGAGTCATACATATACCCCACATTGTTTCTTTGTGAATTACTCATGTAGCCTCTCTTCCCAGTCATTTCTAACCTCCTCTGATTGGTTCTTATAGTTGTCATGCAATATTTTATATGCTGTACTAATTATCCCTTTTTAACAACATCTTCTGTTCTAGATCGTACTAAAACTCAACCAGTGCTGGTCTTTTGCTTAGGATCCCTCTATTTCTTTCTCTCTGCCTGTACTCTGATATCAGTCAATGATATGGAAGGTAATCTCAAGGCTGCAGTCCAAATAAATTCTTTGCCTCTTCCCATTCTATTACTTTTCCCTCTCTAATCATTTGCTCCCAGTACTTTGGTTCCTTTGCCAGTTTTCTCCAGTAAATTCCATCCCCTCTTGCCTATTGTCTGTATCCCTAATTGCAGTAATCCCTATTGCCAGAATCTCAGTTTTCCATTCCCATGTTGGCTTACTTTTTAGAATACTTTCAGGTACTTTATGAATGTAATAGTTGTGGTTGTGGTTATTGTTATTCCCCTTAAGAGTCTGAATCCAAAACCCCAGTCTCTCCTCCTTTCCTGAGATTCTCCCTGTTTCATCATCATCCATTTCCACTTTGAATTATAGCTTTCTATTTGTGCTATGTATAGGAGCAATATCAAAGTAGTTATTTCAGTGTTTTCACAGTTTAACAGGTTTTTGCAGTGCAGCAAAATCACGTAGCTTGTTTTATATTTGGATTTCTCCATGTTGTACCTTCTGTAACTGTTCATGTTATACACACGTTAAAGTGCTGTATATGCAAAATCATTACAAAATGTAGAATAATTTTCATGAATTTTAACATAGACAGCAAATTGCCAGATTTTACCTCATATAACTTAATTTCTGTTTTCAGTGTCATGAAATGTGGTGCCTATTCACAGACTCTTCACTCAAAGCCATCCATGCATGCACCCAGCCACTCATCCATCCATCCATCCACCCACCCATCCATCCACAATCCCTTTTTCCCATTTTTGCACATGGGTCAGTGTCACTTCAACAGTGACCATCATCTAGAGCCAAGGTTCACCATAGCAGCATGTATAGCAGTGAGAACAAGTCCAACGATTATAGAAGTATTTTCATGGATAAATAATTGGTTTACCACAAGCCTTCTGCCATTCAGTGCCTGAAATTAGTTATATATTGTAGTTAAAAGAGAAGGTGAAGTTTGTGTTGTGTAGGAACTTTGTCTTTTTATCAGGTTCTTTTTTGAATCCTGTAAGGATTCATTGGCAATTTACAGGCATGTTTTCCTACAGGAAGGAGTGTAACACTTGTGCATTAGATCAGAGAAGCCTTATCTACCTGTCACGTCATGCATCGTTTTTGGCTCATGTGGGAGATGATTGGTGAGGTGTACTATCAGTAATGCCATTCATTTTAACCTGACAGCTGTACAATCAACTTCTATTGGTTACACTATATGTGCTTCCAACTGGTAAAGCACTTACTCAGACATGGAGCTCCTTAAAGATCCTTACAAAAGTAGATCGGTCCTATTCAGTTAAGGAATGTTTACATATTAAAAACACTGCAACGGGATGCTTTGAATTACTCCAAGATATGGGGATTAAGCAGGAGAATTGAATTCCTTCACATTTGACTACAAATGCATACTTTTGAGTGGAATGGTACTCCTATGTGTGTGACTTGAAGGGAACAGATATGCTTTTCCTTTCTCAGCCTCTTAGTGTGTGTTGCATGGCTTTTTGAACAGATTGCTTTGTTCTTCATTATGGGATGGTAGATTCTTTTGTTCATTACTGCTTGTCAAGCATATTATATAACTGAGGGAATGATATAGCCAATACATAACATCTTGCATTATTATTAAGTATAAGTAAGCCCTGCTATTCATGACTGTCTATCCACTTCTTAATAACAAGTCACTGATGAACTGTAAAACAAAGAACAAAGAAACAAACTGATAATATACTTTGGGTCCCATATAGGAGTGAGGATGGAGAAAAATGAGACTGGAGCAGCCATAACAGTCTGACAGACACTGAACCCCTCTGTGGGGGTAAGGTGGTACATGAGCTCACAGATATAGATCTGGGTTTGCCAGTCCAGTTTGTCTCTGTTTTTATCTATGGTAACAAACTGTGGACACTGACAGAAAGAATAAAATTTGTAGGTTAAAGCAGTGGAAATGATCCTCTATGTGATAAGTATACTTAATCACCATGACAGAGAAAACAAGTTCAGTGATCTAGAAAACTTCTGAGTAAACCTACTGCTACTTCCAGTCAAGATGACCTAAATGAGATGTCTGGGTGTCTAATAAGGATGTCCCCAAACATCATGTAGTTCCTGTCAGGGTTATTCCATGCACAGCCTACTCAGAGGTGAGCCCATCAATAAGGTCGAGCACATGGACAAGATTACGTCTTTCAGCTGGCTTTCCATGCTCAAGTATCCCCAAGATGAGGAACACTCTGTTCCTTTTACCTAGTGTGCTGCCATCATAACAAGAAAAGCTGAAAAATGATGGAAATCCCAGACATACTCTTTAATCTCATTTTATCAAAAAGTAATGATTTTATGGTCTTTCCTGCACACTATACCAGTTGACTAAAAGGTTTGCTGCATGTTAACAGGTAAAGACAAAATCACCAAAGTTCTAACCTTTCCTAAAAATATCTGTTTTGCAGTAGAGAATTCTACCCAGTAACTTTTTATATTGATGTTGAAAATAACATGGAGTGCAACTTCTAAAAGCTTCCTGTTGTAGTTTTCTAAGGTAAACGTACTCCATTTCAAATAAGCTCCGGACTTAATTTGAGATGCTTTAGATTTAACAAGTGACTGGCTTATTATTGGTGATCTGTGTTGAAGCACACTGCTTTTTTTTCCCCCGATAGACAGGGTTGAGAGCGAATGATGTTAAGGAATACACAATTTTGTTATGCATACAAGAAGCGTAACAGGGCATCCAAATGCTATATTCCTTTGGCTTCTTTCTGAGTAGTAGGCTTCATAATGGATGCCTATGTAGTGTATTACTGAGATATCTAGCATTCGATCATAGGAGGTTACTAGACTATTGGCCCTGAGGCCTTTATAAGCCTAGCCAAGAGTTCAGCACCCAAAGCCCCTGTCCATCAGGGACACAGGTGGAATCCCAGGGGTGTATTTTCTGTTTCCCATCAAGTTTGCGCTTGTAAAAGGGATAATGAGGTACTCTGCTTGATGTGGAGAGGGAGTCTATTCCACAGATGGTGGATAATTAATAAGTTAAAATATTTTGTTTTTAGTATATTATCATTATATATTTTTTAAAACGTTTCGCTTGTAGTGAGGTAAATTATGTGCTGCATAATACAAAATCGGCTTTTGTGGTGAAGGTCATAAAGTGTGTTGCATGCAATATTTGCTATTAGAAAATCTTTCAGACAGTAGTGATTGGTAATGTACATGTCTCAATATGCAGCTGTTCAGTAAATTGCTGAGATAGCTAGCAGTTTGGCTTTCAGACATGATCAGATGTGATACAAAGCACTTTAACAGAAATTACTTCTTCAGCGCTGACATGAAATTTAGGTTCATCAGTCTGAAGATATAGTCATTGTGGCATAAAAAACATTTTTTTGTAATTTTGGCAGACACCATATGGAGAATAAAAGTCAGAAAATGTTCCTTTGTAATGCTGTCACCACTAGACTGTGAATGTAACAGGATAAAAATGTAATCAGACTGCATTGTTCTCCTAAGTAAAACCGAATGATTCCTTAACACTGCTCTTAGAACAGTGCAGCTGTACATCTGTAAATTCAGACTGAAATTATTTACTCACTTATATGCTGCATATTGTCAGTGAGTGCTGTGTTTTAATGCACATTCTAAACATCAGTGAGTCTTTTTTGATTACATTTTATAAGATGCTCCTTAGGTAATAGTTGGAAGATTTCAATATTGCAAGATATATAGTTGAGGTCTGAAGTTGTAATTAAATGTAATTTATTATGGGGGGTTAAAGGTGTAAATGAAAATTGTCTGGGTTAAAGGTGTAAATGAAAATTGTCTTACTCAGAAATTGGCAGTGCTTCCTTGCATTCTTAAAAGGTAATATCATGCAGTGTTTCACTGTTAAATTACTCATATCCAGACTGAAATATTATTGTGGAATGTACTTAAGATATTAATACTAATTTTAATTTCTTGCTCTTTCAAAAAAGTATATCTTCCAGTAAATGTGCCAAATCATTAAAGGTGTTGCTAACACTGTTTATCTGTTTGTATCCATCAGACTTTTTTCTATCATATCTTACTTTCAGAAAGCCTACTATTTAGTTTTATTAAAAAAAAAGAACATTTTAAAGTGTAGTAGAGCAGTACAGTGGCACAGCAGTTAGCATTGTTGCCTCATAGCTCCTAGTTCAGTTCCTGGCAGGGACATTTCCGTGTAAAATCTGCAATTGCCTATATCCTCCCACATCCAAAATTCATGCTATTGGGTAAACTGCTGGAGAGCTTGTGTTGTGTGAGTGAGTACATATGTGCATCTGGTGGTAATCCAGTGTCCCGCTCAGGACTTGTTCTCTGCCTTGTGCCCATTGCTTGCTGTAAAATGTTACACTTATCTGTAATCCTGTGTAGAATAAGTGGGTACCAGAGAATGAATGGGTGGCTGAATGAATGAAAAAATGAATGAACGAACTGTTAATTTTGTATTTCCATGTACTTTCACAGATATTGCTTGTTGAGGCTGAGGAGGGAGTTTTTCCAATTTGGAATTTGTTCTTTTTTACCTTTGGACAACAGTTTCTTCCTTTTCTTCTAAAGCCTGTTGATAGAGGATCTCCACCAGACAGGTGTGTGTTTCCTTGAGGAGCAGGTTTTAGTTCTGTTTGCTATCATTGCATCCATGCAGTTGTAGAGGTGCTTGTATACTGCATTGGCGTACTTTCTGCATAGTTGTCTACATCCTCTGAGGGTGGTGTGAAGCTACTGATACCCATCTTTAGGAGGTTGTAGTCAGCTTCTGAGAATTTTTTTAGTCTGGGGGGGGGGGGTTGGGGAGGATAAAATCTTCAAATGAGACAGACCTATGATCTGATCTCACCGGGGAAGAGCATACTATGGGAGTGGTGCAGTGGTCACCCATGTTGGTGAGAACCAAGTCCAGAATGTTATCTCCCCTTGTGGGGGATGAAACGAGCTGGTCTACTGCATTAGAACTGATGAAGTCAAGGAATCTTTGGTTACTGCATTAGTGCAGGAATAGTTCACCCATTCTATGGAAGGGTAGTTGAAGTCACCAAGGATCAAGGTGTTAGGTGGTACCTTGATAGAGTCAAGTAGGTTAAGGTAGGAGGAGTGGGTGTCCTGAGTCATGGAGGGGGGTCTATAGCTGGCTATAACTTGGATTGGTGTCTTGCCAACTGTCAGTTGCACCTGGAGTAATTCCAGTGCGTCATGCTAAGAAACCAGTCTGGAGGTGTGCCTGTCCTTAATGAAGATAGAGACTCCACCATCCCTAGTCTTTCCAATATCATTTTATGGTCAGAATGTGTGGAATGAGGTATATCCTGGTAAGGCAAGGGTGCTTTCTGCAGCCCTGAACCAAGTTTCTGTGACCACACAGACATTGTCATCTTCCAGGGCGAGGAAGGCCTCCAGTGAGTGCATTTTCAGGTTAAGGCTCCTAGCATTAAGCAGAATGACCTTCAGTTTGTTTTTTGACAGATCTTTTATGGTGGAAGATTTGTCTTTGGGACATTGCCTAAAAAAGGTATAATGGGGAGGCAAGAGCTTTAGCCAGGATACAGAATCCTAGGAGTGACAGGTGGAGGTCAAATCTGGCAAAGCATTGAGGTTGTCAACCATGTCATCCCAGGCAGACAGATACTGGATCTCCTTGGAAAGACACCAGAAACTAAGCCAATAGTTGAAGTCAAATATTTTTTGATGGGATTGTGGTATCATTCTTGGTGAAGGTAAGATGCTGCTTAGGGCTAGGGTCATACCTGCCTGGGACACACACTCTGAGAGCTCAATCATGTCTCTCTTCATATAGTCAAGGGAGGTACATCTGAAATCATTCACACCAACATCTACAATGATAGAGTCATACTTGTACCTGTCATGGAGATACTAAAGTGTGTGCATGATGCGGTGGATTCTGGCACCTGACAGACAGCTGACTGTGACCTTGTCCTTGTTGAGCCTGGTGAGGGGGACATTGGTATATCTCACAACTGAGTCACAAATTACTAGTATGTTTGGTTTATTTTTAGTAGACATATCCAAAGTCATGGAAAGAATTATCATGGAAATGATCAATAATGATATAGGAAACATGCAAACACTGGACCCAACTCAATTTGGTTTCACCAAGGGCAGGTCATGCCTACTCGACCTGGTGGATTTCTTTGAGAAGGTAACCAAAGAGATAAATGAGGGCAAAATGTTTCACACTACCTGTCTTGACCTGGCCAAGGCATTTAACACAATACCCCACATGGAGGGCAGGTAAAAACCCTTATGTCACCCAGTGGATAGCCATCTGCCTCACAGACAGGACCCAGGCCATTAGAACTGGTGAGTCCACATCTACAAAGAGGACCGTCACAAGCAGAATCCCTCAGGGGCCGGTCCTGGGATCACTCCTTTTTGGCAATAACTTCTCTGAAGTCAAGGCCAAGGTCAATGGCCTCTGCCTGACTAAATTTGCAGATGACTGCAAATTAGGAGCTGTCATTGAATCTCCCGCTAACACAAATATTTTCCAGGAAGAGCTGACACAGACAACTTGGGTCAGAGCCACAGACTAAAACTAAATGCCAAGAAATGCATCCATTGGGAAGTCATCCACCCCTGGTAACTTTCATATTGACAACACCCCCTAAGAGATACCCAGTAGTCAAGGACTTGGGGACACACATAGACAGTAATCTAGCCTTTGACCATCACATTTGTACAGTAGTGAGTATATGTTGTGCAACTTATAAACAAAGATATGTCATCTAGGTCCAAGGAAGTCATTGTTCCGCTGTATTTAGCATTCATTAGACCTAGCATTGAGTACAATGCCCCCTTTGGTATGAACCTATCCAGATATATCCAACAACTGGAACATTCACAGAGGTTCCTCACTAAAATAATATAGGGTGTAAGTAACATGCCCTCTGCAGGCCACCTCAAGGCCTTATACTTGTATTCTGTCTCCTACAGGCTGTTGAGGGGGGATTTATGCCTAGCATACAAGTCATTGTCAGAACTCATCCTGATGGAGTTCCTACATATCCACAAAACAAACAGCACCAGAATTACTTATTTTAAAGACTTAAACCTTGCCTGTGATATAAATAGGACCTGCTGGAGAGACCGGTATGTATCCCAGAGACTACCCGTTCTCTGGAATGGGTTCCCCATCCATGTGAAACAGAGTTCCTCCCTAACCCAATTCAAGTGTAGCTTGGACAACTGGATTGGGAACAGGAAATTCATCCCTGGTTTAGTGTCTCTGTCTCTAAAGGACACCGTGACCTGTAAATGTTTCATCTCCCAAGCCCCTGCTTACACTTATTAAGGGTACCAGAACTTGTCAAAGATTTGGGATGCATGGATACACTTAAAAAGGCCCTTGTGGTCATAACACATATGAAGCTATGAAATGTTTTATTAGTAGTTCTGGACCTCTTGTGTCTCAAGATGTTCTTCAGAAAGTTCCAGTCTCTTGTGTACTTTTCCTAATGGAAGTTGTTGATCTCAAATAGCCCATCTTTCTGTCTACAAAACACGTCCCTCTTCCTTTATCAAGCATAATTTTTGCTGTATGCTCCTCCTCCTATTTTCAGGTCAATAAGACTATTTGTCCTAGAAGACAAAAGGATCACAGATGCTTTCACTGATCCCAGTAGTACACTTGTAACTCTTTATCTTCTTGTAGGCCTAACTTCTACTTCAGATATTGAGCATATCCCTCTTGTTTTTTAATGGCATAGTAATAATACTTTGGAGAAATCACAAAACTAATACGGTATTTATCAACAAGGGATAGTATTTAGTTTTCAAAAGAATCCTAGTTGTAGAAACGCATCAAACTTTCCTGAGGTATAGAAATTGTAGTCTTTTCTCATCAAATTTTCCAGATCAATCAATGAATTCACTTTGGTCTCAAGGGCTGAAACCAATGATGTGGCATTCATTAATTACTTCAGAAAGCTCAATGGAAAAACTAATGAGTGCTACAAGTTACTAATAAACAATGGCATGACAACCCAGCCAAAAGGCCATTCACAATGTGCTTGCAGAAGAAAAATGTACAACCATCGTAATATGGTAAGAAATATTTCATTGAACTATTTATACAAAAGAAAATGTTCATTTTATAACTCTCCCAAGTAAATTAAAAACTTAAAACATTAAAATGAAAAGCCTTTATTTCAATTCTGCTTGAACATTTTCCATTGTGCTTAAAGTGTACAGTTAAACCTGTGTGGTGATACTGTTTTCTGAATTTTTCTGCATTTCTCCATGTTTATTCAAAAAGTTATCTGTCTGCATTTTTTAATTTATTCTGGGATCTTAGTGTTTTAGTTTCATTTGCAGTAGTGGGAAGATTGTGAATTACTGCAAGATCTGAGAATCGTTTATATGTTACACTACACTTCTATATCTATGAGTATAATTAATTGTAAAAGTTAGCTGTTTCTGTTTTTAACTCATTCTAGGACCTTAGTCGTTTCATTTGCAGTTGTGGATAATAATGATCTACTGCAGGTTATGAGCCACATTTATTCGCTTATCAATGCATTTTTCCATAAGCAGTGTTACTGGGAAATCTCTGCCTGGTCTAGTGCCTTAGGTAGCAGTTTGCATTGTGGCAGTGATCAGTGCTGCAATTTTTGCTGCATAATTTGTGCTTCGCTACTCCTACAGCTGTTTAGATTCCAGTTTTGCTGCTAGTTTTATGTTCTGCCTATCATTTGCCTGTTTAAAGTTGCATTCCAGTGCCTGTTACAGTGCTGCTGTTTTCCCGTTGTTCTTGTGTTTGCTCCAGCTGCCACTGACACATTAAATACTTCTCTCTATTATTTGTACACTAACTACAACTTTCCTTGCCCCCATTGTAAAAGCTAAAATTTCTGAAATTCTAACCTACCTGAGGCATTGACCTGCAGTTCAGAGTCATAGGGCTAAGAAATGTGACTCGCTACTTGTTCAGAAGTCACTGAGCTCCACTACTGACTTTATTTGATTGGATCCCCCTCTAACTAGTCTGCTATAACCAGCACAGAGCTGTGTCCACCCAGAGATCTTTATTAAAGACTTTGGAAAATCCCTGAACTACGAGAAGTGAAGAAAACAGCGGTACTAAGCTGTCGTCAGCACCCCATCACTGTTGGACGCGGTTATAGTGGGTTGTCTGTGCCACAGCTTTTTCCCTATAACAGACCTGCAAAATCTGTACAACTTTAGAAATCCAGGTCTAAGGCTCTAATAACCCACACCAAGTGCAAATAAACTCTCACTGAGCTGCAGTCTACCGCTGACCAAATAACTAGGTATTTTCCTATGCCTTAGTAGTATGTCCATCCAAACAGTATCCTAAACAAACCAAACTCCAAGTAGTTTTAGTAACCCCTACACACCCCCAAAGTCATTCCTGTAAAAACCACGAACCAGCCATTCCCCACAACTTCTGTAGCCTAGTATTAATCTATGAACCTATAAACCTATGAACATAATCCATCATATGCTGAGGGTCTAAAGATGTACTTGCCTAAATCTCAAAGACCTCCAAAATGTAAAACAGGCACCAAAGCACACACAGCAAGTTTAGCCAACTACCTCATATAACCAAGGGAGTTAAGCCCTACCACCTTATACAGAACAATTGACTTAAGCCTACTACCTCACACAGTACAAGGGACTTAAGCCTACCACCTCACACAATACAAGGGACTTAAGCCTACCATCTCGCACAGGGCAAGGGAGTTAAGTCTACCACCTAGAATAGTAGAGTTTGCATTTGTATGCATTTTCTGAAGGATATTAAGTCTGAAACTCAAATGTCTTTCATTATTTGGTAACTTCAATCCTCCATGATTTGCCAGAAAACTGCACATTTGAAGAGGAACAGACCAAAAGTATGAGGCAAAAATCTGGACATTCTGCAAAAATCTGGACAGTATAGAGGTCTACCTTGTTGAGACAAGGCTAGCCTGATAAGCTACCAACATAATGAAGCAAGCAAAAGAAAATATGAACGTGTGTATGTTAAGAGTCTAAACAAAAAGCTCTACTTCCTACAAACCCCCCCTCAACCTCAATGACATATGCATCTATGCAGTGACTGAGACATGATTTAAAACGGTGGACAGCACTCTTTTTGTGGGGCTATAAAGCCTTCCACACATTTAGGCCAACTGTGTAGGAGGAAAAAAAAGGTGGAGATGTCTCATTCTTAATCCAGAAGAGACTCACATCAAGGCTGGTAAAGCAGCATGATGCACTAGAGCTTCTTCATGTCCAAATCACCATCACAATGATACCGTACCATGTATTAGCTATAGAGCTCCCTATATGACCTAAGAAAGCCACAACACCTATTTACAAGAAATGGAATCACTGAGTATTAAACCCAATGCCATTTTCCTAGGTGATCTAAACCATCCAACTGTAGACTTGGAAACCTACACCACCACTAATGCATGGGCACAGAGATTCCTGGACTTTGTCAATACAAATGCTCTGGAACTATTAGTAAGAGTACCCGCTAGGGGGAACAACATCTTGGAGCTTGTGCCTACTAATATGAGGGCATCTTGCACCATCCCATGTGTGTCATCTTCATTTTTAGGTCTGCCCATTAAGCCATCTCCTTCAAAATAAAATTTATTTATTTTGTTAACCGGGAAAGTCCGACTGGGCACAAGTCCCATTTTCAGTGAAGGCCTAGGTAGAAATGTTCCATTTTACAGAATAAGGCAGTCATGCAAGATTTACATAATAAATGTGCATACATACATAGACTAGAACTATATGACAATTGATCAAAACATAATAAATATACATATAGAATAGTAAACAAACATACATAGCATTATAATGATATGACAGTTAATGAAAGCATGACAGTTAAATGAAGAATACAGTAAAATATTAGCTAATATAAAGCTTATGAGTCTAATTGCTTTCAAACTGAATCAGCTAAAAATAGATACTGAGTAGGAGACAGTGAAGTAATTGCAGAATGAAGATGATTACAAATTATAAAGGTGTATTGAGGAGGTCCAGCTAAAAGGGCGACAGAGATATTAGTGGAGAGGAGTAGATGATAGATAGTCAGAGACTATAAAGAAGTAGCTGTATTAGACCCCTTCCACCCAAGGTACCTTTAGAAATTTCTCCAAGACAAGCTACTTTTATGTGATACACTGTCAGTCTTTAAATCCCAACCAAATCTACTTAACTTCACTGAATACACAGAAACGTACACCACCACACTATATCAGCATGTAAACAACTGCATAGCTGTATCCTGTAGGAATAGGTGCAGGGCAAACCTCAAAAAGAAATCCCCTTGGTGGAACCATAATATTAACAAGCTTTACAATAAAACAAAGAGACTTTTTTGACCAAAAGTAAGAAGATTTATTCCTAGAATAGTAGACCCCTTGTCACTGAAATAAAAAAAATTAGAAGCTTAATAAAATCCACCAAAGCCAATTTTGAGGCTAAAATAGTCATTCAAGTCAAAGACAATCACAAAGCCTTTTTTAGTTATGTTTGTCATCTCAGAAGCACAACACATCAGTGTGCTAAGCTGATTAAATGATGATACCTACATTGAGACAGAAGATATAGCTAACCTAGTGGCTGATGAATTCACTTCAAATTGTACCCCCCTCCATTTATCCCACTAGATATTCCTGAAACTGATTCACCCCAGGTGTCTTGAAAGTGCTATTAAAAGTTAAAAATGCTGCATCGATGAGTCCTGACAGTAGACCTGAATGCATTTTAAACTGCACTCTTCAACTTCAGCCTCCATACAGATTTTGTGTGAAGCAAATGGAGAACAGCTACATTCATTCCCTTGCATAAGGGAGGACCTTCCACAGACCTAGGCAAATAGACACATAAGTTTGACCAACCTCATATGCAAAGCCATGGAAAGACTTATCATGAAACAATGAAGACCTGGGGAACTTCCAAACACTGTACCCATCTCAGTGTGGATTCATCAAGGGCAAGTCATGCTTACTCAGCCCTGTCAGTTTCTTTGACAAGGTCATCAAAGCAATGAACAAAGGTAAAACAGTACACACCAGATACCTCAACCTGTCCAACATTTTTGACACAATCCTCTACTTGGGCACAGTAGAAAAGATAAACTGGGAATAAACTCCTGTATCACCTGCTGGATTGCAGATATGATGTAGAAGGTCAAAACAAAGAGACCAGTCAACAGATGAGTCCGTAGTGTTCAATGCTGGTACCTTTCCTGTTTGGCATCTGTTTCTCTAAAGTAAAAAACAATACTAAGGGGGTCCAGCTGCCTAAGTTTGCAAACGTCTGCAAGGTAGGAATAGCTGTTGAATCCCCAGATAACTAAGCTAGCCTGCACTATGGTTTGTCTCAAACAAATAACTGGTGCCAGAATCATGAACTAAAACTAAATTCCAAAAAATGCATTATTGTATTCCTTGGGAAGTTGTATACCCCAGGGAACTACCACATTTATAATACACCAATGATAGTTGACCCATTTGTTGGGGATTTGGGAAATTTTGTGGGCAGTGGCCTAACTTTTGACCAACATGGGTCCACTGTCATAAGACAGACCACCTATATCATTGGCTTGTAAACAAAGGGATTACAACTAGATCTAGATATGTCATTGTTCCACTTTATTCAGCCCTCATTAGGCCAGTCATTGAGTCCAATGCTCCATTTCTCATGTTTCTGTCCAGACACATGCAACAACTGGAGCTTCCACAGAGGGACCTTACCGAAAGGATATAAGGCCTAAACAGTATGTCCTACATGGGCTGCCTCAATGCTCTGTCACTAAACTCAGTATCCTACAGACTGCTAAGAGGTCACCTGTGTCAAGGCATCTTCTGACTCAAATACTGGTGTACCTAGTGCACATCAGCAAGTCAAATGGCATCAGAAATACACAGTTCAGGGATCTAAATCTCTTCTCCAATATCAACAGAATGGTTTTGAAGCAGAGGTATATCTTGCAGGGGATGCCACTGCTCTGGAATAGACTTCCCATCCACATAACACAAAGCTTATCCCTGTCTGTATTCAACATCAACTTGGATCTATAGATGACTAATAGAAACTTTGCCTCAAGACTGCCCTCTGTGCTACTTATGGTCAGAGGCAGCTCCTAAATGCTTTATCACATACATGGGTCCCCTCAAATTTTCATTGTGTGTAATATATAATGGGATGGTAAAACCAGTCTAATGCCAAATGAGATAGATTAATTCAAGCAGCAACAGGCAAATTGGCTGCACCCTAAATGGCCTACGAGGGCAGCTGCGTAGTACTTCCCTATGAAATTATGAATCTTAGATTTCCATGGAATCAGACAACAATTCTGCTGGTTTGGTAAACAGACTGAAGCAAAACCTACCTAAATCCCTATCAACCCCCATCAATCTCATTGATAGAAATGTTAGCGTGTGGACATGTCCCTGACCAATGGAGGCCTTCTGTAAATGTACTGTCATGAATCAGGATCAGAACCAAATAATTTAAGATCCCATCAACCTGATCATAAATCTATATAACATCTTGAAGAGAGTTGCAAAGCAGCTCATTCAAACTGACATTGGTAAATCTAGTATGAAACTGGGCAGAAGGGGCTTGCATTTCCATTACATCATAAATGGTCAGTTCATAAAGCCAAAAAATTCATAGAGGAAGACCACATATATTAAAACAGGAATGACACAAACAATGCAGAGTCTCTATTATGTATTACTTTAAAATGCCTAGAAAGGAGGATCATTTTACTTTTTATAAGTTTTTATTGATGTAGTTAGGTCAATAAAGCTCAACCCCAATAGCTGTAGGCATGACATGATGCTATCTTTAAAGATCTAGGAGCAATAGTAGACAGCAGTTTTAACTTTTGACATTGTATATTTATGAAAGGAGCAATAGTAGACAGCAGTTTTAACTTTTGACATTGTGTATTTATGAAAAACGATAGAAGCACATGTCTGAGGATCTATCCCAAACACAGGGTTCATAACACTAGAATTAACTTTCAGTAATAGGAAAAAAGTGACAGCTATACAGTGTAGTGCTTTCCAATTTTACAGGGTAATCTTCTTACAGTTAGAAGTAGTCAAACATTCACTTCCTTCAAAACTAATTGTAATAAATAATTTGAAAGTAGAAATATCAATGTAACAATCAACTTCTTGATGGCCAATATGTCTAAAGCATAACAATCAAACCTATAATGCAACTACTTTCTTTTAACAAAAAAACACTCTGTTAATTAAACATGTCAGTTTATTAGTATACTTTCTTTTGGTACCTAAGGTAAAAACCTTTAAAGCTTTCAAGAGATCTACAGTCTTTTTACAAAACATGATACATCACATTATTAAGAAAACAGACTGAAATGAGTATAAGCAAAAACAAATTAAAATTTAGATGCAGTAGCTGTGAGAAAGTAACAGCCTTTTCCATAGAAGGATTGCTGACATAGCCAGCCATGGGTCTATATTATATGTTCGAAGTTTGAAAACTTTGAATGTTAATTAATCAAATTTAAATGTTCAAAGTTTCAAACATTGAACATATAATAAAAAAACAAACAAACAGAACTTACCTGACTAGTGTAGGCAGGGGTGCAAGCCCCCCTTCACCCCCCCACTTTTTAAATATACCAACTCTGAGACCGCACTATAGTGTGGTAAAGGGAAGATTTCCCTTCCCCCTGCCTACAGCCATTAGTTTTGGGTTTGGGTTTTTTTTTTAACATATATTCGAAGTTTTATAACTTCGAACATTTAAATTTGTTATTTTAATGATCGAAGTTATAAAACTTCAAACATATGATATAGACCCACCAGCCGCATACTCTAAATTAGAATTTTCCCATTCAGTCCCCGCCAGTGGCAAAACCGTTTTGTTTGTTTGTTTTTGGGGGTGGACTGATTTATGTGCATGTGTTTAAATATACACACACACACACACACACACACATATACATATAGATAGATAGATATACATATGTATACATACATATATATGAAACATTGTAACAGAAGAAAATAAGGTCACTAGTCTACTAAGTCTGGTAACATTCACCCTAACACTGGGCCCCCTTCATCTACCAATAGCACCCACTGCTGCCCCACTCCAAACTATAACTCCACCCTAACTAATAAGCACCTTAAGCTTTATGCTCTAAATATCCATAGCATTCTGAATAAAACATTCTCACAGAGACCTGGCTCAAACTACATAACTCGGATAACAAATTCTCACACCTGGCTATAACATACTGCATCTGGATAGAATCAATAGAAATGTAGAGGAGTAGCTATCCTTTACCCTGACCATCTCACAATAACCTCCTCTAACACCTCTCTACCTCCCTTCCCCCCTGCTGAAATTCTGTCTCAACAAACACCTTACCTTAACTGTTGCCATTATATACATACCTCCTGGTGATAATATCTCCCTCCTTAAATAAATACTATCCTGGTTCTCAGAGAACATTACAACAGAAACAACCATCCTAGGGGACATTACCATGAGTTGGCATCCCTTTAAAACAGACTCCATTTGTCAAAGTATAAACCTTTTATGGCTTCACACAGGTCATCTCAACTCCAGCCTACCTAAATAAACTCTCAAACTTGCACTCAATTACCGATTAGATACTAGTATTTCATCCCAATAAATACCATAAATCTGAATCACTGTCTGACTCTCTTAGTGACCATGCGCCTATCAGAGTACTTAGATATACCTCCCACACTACCAGTACTCACAAATATAAAACTTTCTGTAAAGTGAAAACTTCAACCCAGAATCCTTAAATAGCCTCCTGTCCTCCATTAACTGGTCTTCACTCTCTTCACTGTCTCTTAATGATGTTGTCCTATACTTCAGTTCAACTTTCTTAAATATTCTCGACACTCTTGCCTCTCTTCGAACAACAAGAGTTAAATCTCAAATCTCCCCTGGGCTTACCAACACCACTCATTCTTCTATCCATGTTAGAGATCTAGCATGGAAAAAATGGACTAAATCAAAATCTCCTTCAGACTTACAAAAATATAAAGAACTTAGAAAGGAAACTAAAAAGATGATAGCATCTGATCTTACACCCAGGTAACCCATCATCTTCTAACCCTAATCCTAACATGTCTACTACAGAAATAGCCACCCAGTTAAATTCCTTTTTCATCAACACCATCAGTAATTTACTGCCTTCTAGCTCCCGATTTCTTAACTACCCCCTTGCTTCGGATTCATCTAGCCATCACTCTGAAAAACACCCCAATCCAAAAAAACACTTTTTCTCTTCAACCTGTATCAACTGCCTATATCAAAAAACTTCTTCAGAACCTAAAGTCATGCTCTCCATCTGCTGACAACTTGCCAGCATACTTTGTAAAAAAGCCACCTGTTCCATTAGCCACCTGTTCCATTGCATACCCCATATCTATTCTGATAAACCACTCACTGTCAGAATCTACTGTTCCATTTATCCCCATCCATAAAGGAGGAAAATCTACAGACATTTCCAATTTTTGGCCTATAGCTATTTTCTCTCCTATCTCAAAAATCATGTAAAATGTAAAAATGTCTTCATGCACAATTATTATGCCATCTATTACTAGAAAACCTTTTAACACCTACTTGGCATGGTTTTCGGCCGAGTCATAGTATTTCCACTGCTCTCATCACTTTTACCAATTCATTCGCGTAATCCAGAGGCAATAACAAAACTAATCTCTTGCCTATTCCTGGACATATCCAAGGCATTTGATACGTGTGTCTTATCCTTTGCTCATTTCTAAATTAAGAGAACTTAATCTGTCCCCATCCACTATCTCTTGGTTCAACAGCTACCTGTCCAATAGGCAACAATCTGTTAGATGGCTTTCTACACCGTCCCTTCCTCTGCCAGTCACCACAGGTGTGCACCAAAGCTCCATCTTAGGACCTCTTCTATTCAACATTTTTACCAACAATCTTTATAAATCCTGCCCTAACTCAGCTCTCATCCAATATGAGGACAATTCTACAGTCATTACCTACTCTAATTATTTCTCAGACCTGCTTTCCAAAACCCAGCAAACTTTCACAAATATTGAGACCTGACTAACCAATAACCAGCTAATACTCAATGCTAAGAAAACTAAAATATTTCTATTTCTGGCTAAATCACTCTCATATAACACCTCACTCTTCACTAGCACATCATTAGACACCACTATCAATGCTGAATCCTGTACCAAACTACTAGAGGTCATAATTGATGATAAATTAAGTTCGACCTTCATATAAATTACTGTATCAAAAATATTTAGCAAAAGCTTGGTTTACTATACTGTAACAAAAGATGTCTCACACCAGAGGGAAGAAAGTTACTTTCTCTTGCTCATCCTACACTCTCTCTTCTGTAGCTCCCAAATCCTCACTAACCTATAGGCATAACTACTGAATATGATGGAAATACATATCACAAAATTGTTAGATTCGCTGCTAACACTCAACCTAAATCCCATCATTGCCTGGTCTTGAAAACACTTAACTGGCTTGAGTTCCCCAATCAACTTATTTTCTGTCAACTTAATATTATCCACTTGATCCTCTATGAACTAACATTTGCAACATCTTAAATTACTACATCCCAACCAGAAAACTTAGAAGCACCAGCCAAAACCTCCTTGACATCTGCAAACCTAAAAAATCAATTGGTGAAACCCTCTACAACTATCTTCCCTCTATCTGCTGGAATAAGCTACCTTTAACAATCAGATCTCTCACAAAGCCCCACTCATTTAAAATTTCCCTAAAAGTCCACTTTACAAACACCTGGACTTGCTCCTGTATGCAACCACTGGGAACCTAATGACCTGACCTCCTTTGCATACAGCCCATTCTCAATTCATACATAATTCTAGCCACAGACCTCTAACTCCTAATACCTTTTTTCACCAAATTTCTCCACTACTCATATTTACCTGCCTCCCTTCTTTTCCCACTTAGCTTATTCCCCTTTCCCAGATTTCACTTGATTCCAACTACTAGTGCTCTCCTCTCTTATTTATAAATTTAAAAAAAAATCTCTAATTTTCACTCTTTTCCCATAGCCACCCCCCTTTTTTATCTTGACACTTTACCTTTTCCTATCACCTGCTCTTTCTACCAGCTTCCCCTCTGCTTCTGATTACTGATGTACATGCTGTTGCCTGTAAGATCTAAGATTTGATGTACAGTACTTTCTGTACTCTTATCTTAAACTCTGAGTTAATTGTCATTACTTCCCCTCTAAATGGTGAAGTCCTTACATGTTGGAGATGTATGACTTTAACATATTGCTCTATTGGCTTTTTTGTAAATAACACCTTTTAAACTCTCGTGATACAAATGGGAACACAAGCATTATAATGCATGCTTATATTAACTCATGTATACAGTACTGTTTGTAAACATTTTTATGGTGCATGTAATATTATGTGGAGCTTTTCTCCCCAGGCATCTGCTGAAAAAGGCACAAGCTCAGTCAGACATTCCTGGTCAACAAATGTCAAACAAATTAATAAATGTTTATCTCTATATCATTCTGACTGCTACAGTAGCCTATGGGTTGTATCCTCCAAGGATACAGCACCAGGCCAGTTTCCCAAAGCTGTAACCCCCTACCCGTTAGATTAACCCTTTTGGAGGGAACTATAAAAACAGCCAGAGTGACTAAAAATCTAAATGAGGTTTGGTAACAAACTAATTTGTCCAGGGACATCTTCAGAAGGGTGTTAGATAAATATATTAGTGGGAGTTAAGAGGGTGGGGGAGATGAAAAAGTTAAATTGATAGGAGGGGTGATTGGGAGGAAATGAGATAAAGGGGAGAGGCTTAAGAGATTTAGGCAACTGTAGTTGGATTAGGGGATCACATTTTGGCATGAACTTGCTAAGCTTAGTGTCAGCAAGTTATGGTCGTCTCCAAGTTACGTCCGAGACGACCTGAAGTAGGTGTACAGTATAGGTAGACCTTAAAGGGAGAAAATTGTGTTTGGGCTTGGAATTTGATTTAATCATTCACATATCTATTGGTAATCAGAGGCATCTTGTGAGTTGTGGCTGTTGGGGTTGTAATATAGTTCAGTCTGTGTAAAGGTTTTTTTCCCCAATACCTTTCTTATTCCATTGGTGGTTAGGCTCAGGTTGGTCTCATGATTGAGCTCTTGTTAGTTGGTAGGTGTTCGGGTATGGGTTGTGATGCTGGATACTACTTTGGTTGCCTCTCACTGCTCGAGTTCATTGGGGGCCTCTGTGGCGTTTTCATGCTCATTGGTTTTGTTTGCTGTTCCATGGGATTGCATCTGTTCACATGGGTATTTGCATTTTGGAAGACAGCAGCTGTTGGTATTCTCATATCGCTCAGTAGGAGGTATGGGTATGTTATCCCCATGCATTATCATATTATGCTTGGGCTGGGGTTTGTCGTTTCTGGCAAATTAAAGAGGGCTGAAGTCATGGGATAATGGCAATCATGAATCTTTTCAATCTGCCTTCAGAGGTAGGGTTTGGAGTGCTGCCTGATGGTTATGGTCAGGAGTGTTGGCGGCTTGTAACCGGAGGCACGTGGTGCACCTGGCCTGCAAGTTGCAGGGCTGGAGTGTAGAGTCCAGTTGTGAATATAGAGGATGTATTCAGTTCATTGGTGGAGGTGGAGTTTTTGTGGTTAATTCAGTGGAGGGAGAGTTACCTCAGCGTTGCGGTTCAGTGCTCAAGTTTCGGACGCCATTCTAACTTCAGCTTTACTTTAATGTTAGGTGTGCTAACTTTTTGTTTTGCTTGTTAGCTGATCTAGAGTGTCATTAGCTAATATCCTGTGATTTCAGACTTGCTTAAATGTGCGATTATGTTGTCAGTTTGAGTGTCTATAGTTTATTATCCCGCCTTTTGGGAGAACCACTATACTAAGCCATGCTAGAGCACATTTAAAGATAATAATAATGTTATCTGTGGACATTTTGGTGTAAATCAGAGGAATAAGGGTACAGTAATTTAGCCTTGAAAGTCTTAGAGAGGGCTAGCGACATGAGTCCTTGAGCAGTTTTGGGTGCCATTGGGGGCATAAGGGTACAGTAACTTATCTCTGGGAAGAGTTTCAGACATGGCTACTGACATTTATTTATTTTATTTTACATTTGTTTACCAGGAAAGTCCAACTGGAACAAGGTCCATTTACAGTGGAGGCCTGGGGAGAAAAGCTCCATACCATAACAGTACAAATACAGCAAATGACAAAAAAAATTCTGTACAGAGACATATATACAATCAGAGCTCCATATCTTTATATGACAGCACATAATCCACGAATGACAGAAAATTTCTATACAGTGGCATATATACAATCAAGGAGATTTTTTGTACCTTAGTTTATTTGAGCAAGGTTGGTATATAGATAGCATAACTTTGAATTCCCTATTGGTAGTACAAAGCATAAAAATGAAGGAATGGAATCTGGAAAATTTATTTTTTCTGAGTCGGAGGAATGGTGATATTGGAACATATTACTGATATATGTGAAGATTTCATTATCAAGTCTGTGCAGTTCCATGTCAGTTTGCTGTCAGTTTTTGTTCGTTTACATGCTGCCTGTTCGACGGTGTGTGGGTTTTGAATCTATTCATGGGGCTAGGTCAGTAGCCCAGTAGGGATGGCGCTGTTTGTTCACGGACTTAGCTGCAGCTGTTGGTAACATTCTTGCTGATGACGTAAGCCTTTATCAATTAATGGTGGTAGTTTGTAAAGACAGGCAGTTGGCAGAACGGTCGAGCTGGTTTGCAGAACAGCAGTAATGGGTTTAACTGGCCAGTTTTCTGTTCTTGTCTTGTCAGATGGAGAGGTGGTCTCCCATTATTGGTGCTTTGTTTGTTGCACTGAGAGGTTGTAGATCTTGCTGAGCAGTTGGAATATGTTATTTATTTTTCTACACACAGTTATGGATAAATGCCCCTAAGCACTGGGGATAGAACACTAAGCCTGTTTTATTCATATTTCATATAATAAAAAAAGGGGGGGGACAGGGTATCACATTTGACAGTTCCTAAGGTAGGTCCAGTGTCTTGCGGTCATAACAGGGGTAGTTATCGTCATTTGGGTAAGTAACCTTGACCAAGGTGGATGTATTCCCATACTATGGTGTCCAGCTGTGCTGTGGGAGATCAGGTAAGGGGATAAAGGTAGCGGTAGTCACTTGCTAGAGACCAGATGTACTATTCCTCCTGAGAATTTGTGGTTGCAAAGTCTGCTGTACCAGTTTCTTTATTTAACAGATGGAGTGCTGTGCCACTGTCAGTCAGTAGACCATGCATGCTTGTAGCCTCTGGGAGGGTCTTTTCACTCTATTTTATGTCAAGTCAATCAGTTCTTCCAAATGGAAGCCTGATAATTAATTCATTACATGTAACTGCCTGACAATTCCAACAGGTCATTTATAAGGTATCACTGGGGTGGATGTAATTGTGGTAGAGGGCAATAAAAATGCCATTGATGCCCAGCTAAATGCATAGATGTACATGGAAAGGGACAGTGATCTAAATGATGAAGGAGGAGAACATTAGCAGCATCTTTTTATTAAGCTGCCAATACAGGCCAAATATATTCCTTCTACTGTGACTCATTAGGTTTTCCATATTCAGCTTCAGGTTCCATAGACTAATATAGTCATCATGCTAAGCCAGGGATCTTGCATACCATTCCCTAGAGATGTAGGGTAATATATACCTGGCATTAATGCACATACCAATGTGAACCAGTAAATGCGAGTGGTTTCTTTCACATAAAGGATTGTGGATCATATGGTCATGTTCCTTGTTACTGCTGCTGAACGCAATTTTTTTCCAGATGATATAAGAAAATGAGTATAATTAATTAGAGAGGAGATGGAAGACAAGGATACATGTTAGGAAGAAGTAACACTCTTGGTGGAAGAGGAAATAACGATATAAAATGAAAACTAATGCTTATAGAGGGGAAAGGGATAAGGGCGAAGGGTGAAGCCCAGAAACTAAATTATGAAGAGGCTAGAAAAAGATAACTATGGCACTAAGTAACTACTGATTTTTAAAAGCTATCTGCATCTCTCTCTATCTCTTTCTTCCTCTACACCTAACCATATTGTGTAGCTGATGTAGTTGTAGTTGTATTACAGCCTTTACAGAAATGTGAGAAATTTGTGAATATGCAGGGGTAGATACAATGACAATATTAACTATTATTGAAAGTTTACGAAGATAACAAAATTGTTAGTTTCAATTGCATAAAGCAGTTCTTAGGTACTTGAGGTTAAATAGTTGGACTTAGTTCAAATTATACTGATGAATGTTCCTCGGTTTTATAATTAGGTGAATGGAACTCAGACTCACTCCTAAAAAAAAAAAAAAAGTGAGAGTCTTATCATACTTAACTTCCTAATGCAAGAAATCTGGACAAAACCTGACATAATAGGGGGACAAAGACCTAATAATAGGGACACATTTTAAATATCGCTTTTATAAATTTAGAAAGTTGCTAGAATAATAGGATTCATGTTTACATGCATTTTTTTGAAGGATATGAAGTTTGAAATGTAAATTATGTTATGGAGATTCTCTCATGCTTCAGGCATCTTGTCTGTCGCTGCTGGGTGCATGTTGTGTTAGGGACATCTATGGAACAAGCAGGTCAAGGGGGAAGCAACCAAGGTTCCATTCTCTGGGGGTGGAGCATGTGGGCAACCATAGTGGCTGGGCAGTTGATTAACAGGGTAGACGTCTGGCAATGCTTCATGTTAAAGATATGGAATGTTGTTAAAGCATCTTAAGTTTTATTGTTGTGTTACAGACTAGAGTTGTGAGCACATTTTATGCAGCTGATGACCGGGATAACCTCTTGGCGGTGCTTAAGGTTAGGAAGTTGTGGTTTATGCATGTGTAGAGGATTTACAGTTTTCTTTTCTTTTGTAGATCACAATGAGGTCACAGATGGGGAAGTGTGTAGTGGGCATCAGTCGGTAGCCTGAAGGAAGTGGAGTTCCAAAAGGTGGCATTTTCTGGGAGATGAAGCTGTCCCTAATGTAGAGTGTTAGATAAATGTATTACTGGGAGTTAAGAGGGTGAGGGAGATGAAAGGGTTAAATGGGAAGGAGTGGTGATTGGGAGGAAATGAGGTAAAGGGGAGGTCTTAAGAGGTTTAGGCAAGTGTAGTTGGATTAGGGGATCACATTTTGGCGTGAACTTGCTACCCACCCTCCCTCCCTTCTTTTGTGGATTGTGGGAATTGTGGTTATTTTATCAGTCTGGGTAGGGAGGAGAAGAGGGACAGGGTTGCCCTCTTCTGTTCCCCCTCTGGTGTTGGATGTTTAAGTGGTAAATATAAGCGAGTGGAGGTAAGGACACTGCTCATTTGGTTGGAGGTGTAATTCAATAAATGGTATATGAAGTGAGTTGTTGGACGCTACTTCATTGGTAAAATAAGTGAGTGGAGGTATGGACGCTGCTTACTGGGTCAGGATGAGTAAGGTCACACTGTCCTGATTAACATTACATAGATGTTATGCTGTGATTAAATAAGCTATACTATGTTCTGTTGTAATTGATAAATATTGGTTATCAAAGCTATGTTATGGCAGTTTAATAAAGGTCATCGTGTCATTCGGTGTGATGTGTGTTTATTGAAGGGGACAGGGACAAAATGCTTTCTTGCCATCTGATTAGATGCATTTCTGAGACTTCTCTGGAACAGAAATCTGCCAAGATTTCTTGTCAGACAGATAAGACCCATGTTAGGGACTCTCCTCCGCATATAATAATACTTAAAATATAATTTAGTGTTTTGTTTTTTTTTTTCTGTGACTATAGTTGAATTTCACTTTAAAATATCAGCTTTTGTAGCTTGTTGGCTGACATTCCTTGATTGTCATTATTGTTTGTCTTGGAATTGCTTTCAAACAATAGACCACGTTTAGTGTCTTAGCATTTATTTTATGTTTAACTTTCATCTTTTTAGTGTTTTTAGACAGTTGTGACATTTTTGTGGATTCTTGTGCTTAATACTTTCTTACTTAATTTTAATTGTTATTTACTGCACAATTTACTTAGATGTTCTGCCTCTACTTTGACAGGGAGTCTTGTGTGCTGCATGTGTAACTTTATTGTTCGACACCAGCAGCATAGCTAGGGTGGGAAGAGAGGGTCAACTGCTGTAGAAGCAAAGTGTTGGGAGGGCACAATCAGTTAATTCTGATCTCTGCTTAATGCAATACCAGCTTGCATTTGTGGTCAAACCTGAACACTGTAGTGCTCTGTGTGTGGTCTAACATGCAGCATCTGCTACAATTTAAAAGTAAAAAAAATATATATTTTGTTTTAACTAAAACTTGAGCACTATAGCACTCCATGCAGGCAAGATATAAACTGCAGTAACTGTTTGTTACATTTGTAGCAAGTAGTTTGCTACAGTTTAAAAAGATTTTTTTTAACTAAAACATGAGTGCCATAGCACTCCATGTAGGCTGGATATAAACTGTAGCAACTGTTTGCTACAATTTAAAAAGCTTTTTTTAGTAAAGTATGTTGAAGGATGGTTGGTGTCGCGGCACAGAAACAGGACCTGAATGGTTGTGAAGGAGGGTGTTGTGCATCTGGCTACCTGGTTGGCATGCCAGTAGAAAGACAGCCCATTATTTTATTTATTTATTTATTTTTAATGGAAGAGCTGGGTGGGCTAGATCTAACTGTTATAAGCCATTTCAGCTTATTACATTCACTTGAAGAGCTGTTGGGGTGGGGTGCTGGTTCATAGTACCAGCCCAGGGCACTAGTTGAACCAACTACATTCATGTGGGGCATTTATTTTTTGGCCATGGAGAGGATCATAATGGAACTCATAAATAAAGACATAGGGAACTTGCAGACTTTGGATCCAACTCAGTTTGGCTTTGTCAAAGGCAGATCCTGCCTCTTAAACTTGGTTGACTTTTTCGAGACAGTCACCAAGGCCATTGATGAGGGAAAGGCAGTCCATACAGCCTACCTCGACCTGGCAAAGGCCTTCGACACAATACCCCACTCAGGTATCATCGAAAAACTCATCAGCTTGAATGTAAACCCATACATCACAAGATGGGTTGCAAACTGGCTAAGTGACAGAACCCACAGGGTCAGAGTTGCTGGAGCCATGTCAGACTCAAAGCCTGTCACAAGTGGTGTCCCACAGGGCTCAGTCCTGGGTCCACTCTTGTTCGGCATCTACTTTTCTGAAGTACAAGCAAACACAGGAGGGTTATGGCTGACAAAGTTTGCAGATGACTGCAAACTGGGCGCCATAGTCGAAAACACATCTGACACAGATATCCTCCAGAAGGGCCTCACAGAAATGGATAACTGGTGCCAGAGCCATGGCCTGAAGTTAAACGCCAAAAATGCATAGTCATACCCTTTGGGAAAAACAAGGCTACCCTAGCTACCATATAGGTGGCAATCCACTGAGCACAGAAAAGTCATCAGAGATCTGGGGACCCAGGTTGACAGTAGCCTTCGCTTGACACTCATGTTGCTAAAGTAGTTAGGAAAACCTTCTATATCACCCACCTGATCATGAAGGGATTCACATCTAGATCAAGGGAGGTCATCGTCCCCCTGTACTCATCACTTATTAGACCTATGATTGAGTACAATGCCCGTTCGAATGTATCTGACCAGACACCTGCTGCAGCTTGAAAGGCCCCAAAAGTTCCTCACCAAAAGGATAAAGGGTCTCAAAATATGTCTTATGCTGCCCGACTGAAAGAACTCCAGCTCTATTCAGTCTCATACCGCTTGCTCAGAGGTGACCTGTGACTGACATATAAGGCCATGTCAAACCCAGATTTGATGAATATGCTTCACCTCAAAAAATCTAGATCCCTCAGAACCACAAGGGCGGGAGACTTAAACCTTGACACAGTTATAAATAGAACGTGCTGGAGGGACAGATTCATCACCCAGAGACTCCCTATGCTGTGGAACAAAATCCCGGTACATGTGAGGCAGAGCACCTCTCTGGTCTTGTTCAAGAGGAATCTTGACCAATGGATGGGAGATTGCAGATATACCCCAGGGATTACTTCAGCGTCACTGCTTGACAGAGGCACAGCAAAATGATAGGCATAGTTTTTATTCAAACTAAAGGGGTGGCGAAAGCCACATAACTATGGGCTAGGCTTATAAATGCCCTTGGGCAGATAGCCTAGTATGAACCTATGAACCTATGAACCTATGAACCTAAGAGTTTTGTGCTTACTAGTATCAGCTTATCTTCTGCCAACTCCTTCTGGCATTCCTTACCACCAAAAAGGTTTCTTCCCTGGCTACAACAAAGATACTTGGTCCTTCAGGTCCTTGTCCAGATGTACCTAAACGATTAAAAAACAATTGAAGCTTAGTCCATGCTTCCCATGCAGGCTGTTTCCATGCCTTAACCAATGGTGGGAGACAAAGCAGGATCCACTGCTGGTTCCTCAGTCAGCTTACCTGTTTCCCCAAATCTGTCTGATGCAGCCTTTACAGCCATTATGGATGAGGGGTCAGACATGTCCTCTGTGGCTGTTCGAATGCCCTGATTGGGCATAGGAGAACCATCCAGTTTGGGTATGAGCAATAATTTATGAGGGTCTTCTCAGGGTGACCAGTGAAAGAGACTCTTTGTTCAGGAAGATATGCTGTCCCCAAACCATTCATCCCTTAGGGTGTAATACAGACAAATTAAGCACATTGAAAATAGAGAAGTGACTGCTGTCAATAAAAATATGTTATTACCCTGGCCAGGAGTCTGTTACAGTCAGTCAATGCTGAGAGCCAGTTGCTCTTGTCTAATTCTACTACCACTTCTAAGGAAGGGATGCATCTTCTGAAGATTCTGATGTTGGCTGAGACAGGGTTATCTTGCCTCAGGGTTATACAGCCCAAGACTCAGATTCACTTGATAGTGAGCCTGAAGATGTCCCAATGAAAGCTTTCTCTTTTTCTGAGACTGTTTCTAGGCTAAGTGATATATTTGCTTGGGAACAGACAGATGAGTTGGGCAGATGTTATGATTTACTGAACAAGAAGTCCCTAATTTTTTGCCCATTCCTCGTATTTTGCCAACCGTGGTAGATACCCTTAAAGCTACCTGTAATTCCCCTGATTCTGTCTAATCAGTTCCTAAAAAAGCAGATAAATCACTGTCCCTGTCAACAGCATCTACTAACACAGTAGTCCCTCCTATTCCTTAACCCTTCCTGTTTTCTCTCTCTGTACTGTACTTACTCTGCACGACTCCAGACTGACCCCTACAACTCTCTCCCTCCCTACACATTTTACAACCGCATTACTCCTCCCCATCCATACCACTCTCTGCTTCCTCTCACTTCTCTATTTCTCTCTTCCTCCTAGATTATCCCTTATACTACTCCCTCTCTCAATTCTCATAGACTCACAAATAAAATGCTGATAAAACTTGTGCTCTACTAGGTAAGAGCAATGTTATGTTCTATGGTTATAAAAAAAATTGCTACTGATCATGGAAAAATGTACATAGTCTACACTTATCATGTGATCTGTTCCAAATGTAAAGCATAGATCACTGTATGTAATCTACTCCCTTATGTGGTATGTAGTGATGTCCTTAAGTAGGTTAGGAACTATGTTTTTTTTTTTTGTCTGTCATTAGATTTATGTAATATTCTGCTTTTGGCAAAAACTCTGTGTATCATAACATCCCACAATGCTAATCAGTATGCCGGGGTAACAATATAGCTTTCCCTATTTCTGTATATCAGTTTCCATTTATCTTGTTAATTAACACTACTTCAGATAATATATTTATATGTACTGTAGTGGAGCTTTTCTTCCAAGGCCTCCTCTGAAAACCAGCTCCTCTGCTCAATGGAAACTTTCCGGTAAACAAATGTAAAATAAATAAATAAATTGTATATAATTTCAAAAGCTAATAAATTTCTCCATTCTCATCTTAAAGCTGCCCCAGTTCCAATCCCATGCATGGCTCCAGCAGTTAAAAAGCATCTTTCCTCCATCAACCTAGCCACTGGAGATAAGGAGGGGAAGGAACTTTTTTCTTCGGCCAGATTAGCCTTCAAAATCCTGAACTACCAAGGTTACATGTGGAAGTTTATTTTAAATTCTGTTCATAACCTGAAAGATTTTTCGGCTTCTCTTACTATTGAGGGTCAGTCTGTGCCTAACCTACAAAGCATTCTTCAGTCCAGCCCTAAGAGATTTCTACACTTCACAAAATAAACAGCACTAGAATTTCCTGATCTAAAGAGCTAAACCTTGTCTGCGACTTAAAATATGTTGGAAAGATAGGTATGTGTCTCAGAGATTACCCCTTCTCTGGAACAGACTCCCAAGTCCTGTGAAACCGAACTCTTCCCTAAGCCTATACAAATGCAGTTTGGACCAATGGATGAGAAATCATAAGTTCACCCCTTGGCTTGTTGCCTGTGGCCCCTATGGACAGGGACAGTTTGTAGATGCCCTAAGGAGCAGGTATATACAAAAGCCATTCTAACCCATGGGCATTGATAATTGGGAAAAGTAGGGCATGAGTGGCCATGCTTAAAAAGGCTCTAGGACCATCAGCCATGTAACACTGGTATTTGGTTTGAAAATACGTAGAGTATATATGGGTTACGTTTATGCAAGTCTCACCCCCCCCCCCCCCCACACTGGGGTGCAGGAGAACTTTCCCTGGGGAACAAAAACTTCACGGATTGCTATGGCTGTATCTTTCTGAGTCCTTATTCATAAGTCCATAGTTTCAGAGGAATGTACTAGGCTACTGCCCTTGCATGCCATTTTAAGACTAGCCAGTTTCCCTTTTTGAGCTCAAATTAACCTATCCTGTTTAGTTAAAGATTCGCCTTACCTGTCCCATGCTCAGTACTTGTATATTAACTATAATAATATAGATAGATAATTCTATATTATTAACAGTGTCCTTTGAATATTTGGCATCAAACTATAGATTAAATCTCTGAATATGCAGAAAAAATAAATAGAAATCTTAGTTTTTATCTTAATGTGTAATACATGACTGTTAACTAGGAGCTAACCAAAATGATCTGTAGAATACACAGTATGATTTTACCCTAATAGGAAATTTAAGATAAGCTTGAGTTAACTGCTTCTATAGCTTATAATGAACTTCCTCTAAATCATTAGTTTCTTTAGTTTTTTTATAGAGAGTTTTATATTTTAGCAAATTATACCTGTTTTGCAGAATATAATACTTTAATATTATAAACAGCAAATCTTAATGAAACATAAGGAACAGTATTTATTTATAGTAATGTATTTATTTTTGTTAACCTGGAAAGTCCTACTGGGATAGATACCCTTTTTCAGCAGAGGCCCAAGGAGAAAAGCTTCAATATTTACATAGGCAATATAAAATACACTTTCATTTTCCTTATTGTATATAATATTTTCCTCTTGGTTACACATACATTTTGCATGTATAATTAGGTGTAACAGTTGATTAATACTAACCTCATATCATACAATTTGTGACTATAGGAAGAGGAAAGAATAGGAGGTTACCTGTGCATTTCCATAAAGTTGTAGCAGACAAAACTACCAAGAAAAACAAATGGAGAAAAACACTGACATTTGGGTTAAAATTAATAAGTGGTGGTACAACGAGGGAGAACAAGGATTAAGTAGGAGTAGGTAGTTAACAAATATAATCAGTTAAATGTTTATAGTAGTAGATAGAAGGGAAAGTGTAATAATCACAATATGGAAATTTAGTACAGAGCAGTTAACATTTTGTTAGCAGTTTAGCAGCTTATGCTTTCTTCAGGATCAGAAATGATCTAGGTGTAGAGCAAGAGCCAAGTGCCCTGCAGATGCTGTTTTAACAGACTTTTAAAGCATTTATTGTTTTCTGTAAGCTTTAAGCTTTAACTCTAATCGCTTGGAGTTCTGCAGTTTTGAGACACTGAGAACAGAGTGAGTCTGCATCCTTTCTTTTTTTTATTTTTTGAGAATATTAAATCAATCCTCCTTGCTATAATAAGATAATGATAATTGAATACTATTCCTATATCTCAGAATGAATGGAACTATAAAACATAAACCATATAAACCATGATGGGGAGACATTTGTATCTTTCTCTTTGGAGATCACACTAAGGGACTACAGTCCTAGCAAAGAAGCTCATGAGGTTGGAGCAGGGGTCTAAGATATGGCATTTTTGCTTCAATTCTTCCAAATGTATGGGGAAGCACTATGTACATGGTTGTGTGTGTGTGTGTGTGTGTGTGTGGGGGTCATGTTGAGAATCCCAGAACAAAATAAATACTTACAGATTTATATTACTGAACAAAAAAATCATCAGGTCATGTGTCCTTTTATCAGACTCTTACAGGCAGAAGCAGCTCTAGCAATGAGGATCCTGTCTGTGGTCTTGTACTACCCTGGGGTTCCCATCAGTGGTGTCTTTGACTGTTACATCAATATTAAATTAAGTTTTTGGTGGCTGCTGTATCAGTTACTGACAACTGTCCTGGCCAGTAAAGTCCACAATTCTGTATCAGTATCAAATTAAAAAAAACATAGAGGTTGCTGTCAGCCCCCATAAGGATTTTAGCAAATAGCTGAAAATGACCAAAGCATCAGTAAACTTTGCCTGCTATATCTGGTTGGCCTACATTTATATGAACTCATGCTACACCTAAGCCCCAATTCAGAAAGATTTGCTCACAGTGCTAGTCACCACTTACACTGAGAGTAGTTGTTTTGGAATCTGGTCCGCATATTAAGCCTGTTTATAAATAAGCTTTACATCAAAGTAAGTCACTTACACTGAGAGCAAATCTTTTGGAATCTGACCCTTAGTCTGACCCAAAAGGTTTTCATTTTTTGTATTTGTATCAAGTTTACTTAAAAATGTAGAAACTTTCCTGCACTTTGGTTTTGCAGAAGTATTCATTTCCCTGATGTTTCTTTAACACTTACGTTAGTGTTATATCTCCCAGTCTCCAGAGCCACACAAATGTATCAACCTGTTGTCTGCATCTATGTAAAACTTTTGAAGTCCTTCAAAGCATGCATTGCATCTGCCTACATTTGACTCTGTTGTGCAATATAATAGCCCTGCTGCTGCCATTCAAAAGTGGTAAGTTTAAGAGAGCTGTCATTCAAGAGTCACTATTACAAATTAAAACTCTGAGAAGCTACAATGTGGTAAAAAGCTGATGATGTTTAGTTCTTCTCACTTTTGTGGTAAGCAGTGTTGAAGGGGGGGGAGATTAGTTGCATCAGTATTTCATAACGGCACAAAATATTAACAAGGTAGCAGACAGAGGCTGGGGCTCATATATCAGCAGTCATTTAAAAGATTCCATTTTTGTCTTTACTCTTATGAGTTATAGCGGCAGCAGTTATGCTCAGGAGTGTAGACTACCAACATTGCAGGGTATCCTGTTTCAGGAAGTCACTTAAGAATGCTGGATATTCAAGTTGTCTGAAATCCTGATAAAATCAGTGGATTGGAAATATAATTTCTGAGGCACCTTTTACTATAAAAACACTACTAAAAATAAATGTAGATCTACTAGTCATATATTACAGTGAATGGAATAGAATACTCTGCTATATTTTATTTGATGTTGGCAGCACTTCTGGTGCGCTGCATATTAATGCTGTGAGGGCTACAGATATTGGAAAGGGTCTTTGTCATGGTACAGTGACGTGTTGCTGAATCATTCAGACACTGATTTCTAGGGACCATTACATAACTCTAGCTTGTAATTTACATGCAAGTGGTATTTAAAGAACTAAAGTTTCTGTAACTTGGAAGCTAATGTTTCTGAAAAATCCATATTGATGGCATATTGTATAAACTCAGGGCCAAATACAGCACTAGGTGACCTATGCAACTGCCTAGGGCCCCATGCTGGCAGGCCCAACCATAGCATTAAATTAAATTAAAAAAAAAAATAATGAAAAACGTAATTACTTTGCATACTGTCACTTTATTTATTTTATTTATTTAATATTTGTTTACCAAGAAAAGTCCAACTTGGTACAAAGCCAATTTTCAGCAGAGGCCCAGCGAGAAATGCCTCATACACATCTTTATAACGTTGGAGAAAACCTGAACACCCAGAAGAAGCCCACAAGAATGCAGGGAGGACATGTAGATTCCACACAGAAGGCACCCCAGCCAATATTCGAACCAGAGGATCTCTTCCTGTGAGGCGACAACACAACCGCTGCACCACTGCACCATTTTATAATAAAAACAAAGTTTCTTGAATTGCCCACATCTATGAGAGGAAGTATACATGCAGAGATGGTGGAAGACTTCAACAGCAGGTATCCATGCAACATTTGACTTCACTTTCAGAAATATCACGTATATTTTTAGACTGTGTGTGTGTGTGTGTGTGTGTGTGTGTGTGTGTGTGTGTGTGTGAGTGTGAGTGTGAGTGTCTGATGCCCCATTTAGTTATGGCACTAGTCAGGGTCAAACACCATACCTTAGGTATGGTGGGGGTAAGAGCCTAATCCAGCTGTCAGACCCAATTTCATTAGGTACACCAAAAACATGTTGATGCAAAACATTTTGTTCTGTTAACTTTTTAGGTGAGTTAGAATAGTATAAAAAGGAACAGCATACTGTTTTTCCCTAAAGTCTAGTTAGCCAATTACCATAGATAACCCTTCCAAAAGACAGAGTCTCACAGTCTGAACAACTGTAAAATTATTTAGAAGTGATTCACTTTTGCAAATGCTAATCCAACTAACTAGGGACGCCAAGTGCGAAAAAGATTTTCTCCTTATTCTTGGAAGGTCTGTACTTTAAAATGTATTACTTTAAAGTCTTAGTAACAAAAAAATAAATGACATGAAGCAATATTCCTTTATCTAAATCTAAGATATTTTATTTCAAAGACAGGTGAGCATTGCTGTAAAATCCATTACATATTTTGTTTTTTCATATCTTGCATTTTTAATATATACACCATTGTTGGTGCTAAAGGGATATGATTGGTGGAAAATTCAGCCAGTGGAGAGGGCTTGTGAAGAGTGGTTGAACTTTGGGAATGCTTCCATCTCGATGTTTAAGAATAGGACCATGGTTTTTGGTGGAAAGGAACCTAATGTTATAATTGGATGAGGTCTGTCCAATTGCTGTAGTGTGACGTAGGCTACTGTTGTTATTGGATCAGTGTACCACTCACTGCTTGCTTAAATATACTTTGCTCTTTATCCTGCCTTTCTCTTCCCATCATTCTGTGCATTGTGAAAACCCTGGTATTACTGAATCCTTACATTTGCCAACTGCTGCCTGTAGTTCTGTTATTCCTATAGTATTTCCTTCTCAGGGTTCTAGAGTATCATTCAATTAACTGACCCCATTTTGTATCTAGGTGTCTGGCATTACACAGCCTTACTCTTTAGTTGCTGCATTCATATGTATTCCTTTCAGTGTATCCTGTTCTCTCATTCTCTCTTCTTACTCACTTTAATCCATCTACATCCTCAGGATCTTGCTGCATTCCTCCCTGATTTGATGCGTTTCTAACTGACAAACAGTAGCCAAAATGATAGAGTTGAAGTACAAAAAAAAACTATGATATTTTGGGATGCTTCACTGAAATGCTGTCTGTAACTGCAAAATAACTTTATCTGTTCTGTATAAACAGATGCTGTAGAAAGTCAGCTGTCATAAGTACAACATGCTGGTGCTAAAAGTTGGTTTGACTTAATGTTTTATTCTATTAGTCTTTTCACAGCTTGAACAGCAATTCTTCTTCTTCTTTTGGCTTTTTCCCAGTTAGGGGTTGCCACAGCGGATCACCTGTCTGCTCATGATTGACAGTGGAGTTTTACAGTGTCGAGTTGCCTGCCTGCCTGGCGCCCAACCTTCCACAGAAGGCACACACACTCATGCCTAGGGCCAATTTAGAGTGTCCAAACCACCTACAGCTTGTATTTGGGATGTGGGAGGAAACTGGTGCACCTGGAGGAAATCCACGCGACCACAGGGAGAACATGCAGACTCCACACAGAAGGCACCCCAGCTGAGGATCAAACCAGAGAACCTCTTGCTGTGAGGCGACAATGCTAACTGCTGCACCACCATGGCCGCCTACAGCTTGAACTGCAATTACTGTAATAAAAACATACAGCAGCCAGAGAGCAGGATGTGTGTGAGGCACTGCCCCAGTCAGAAACTTTCAAGGTTGGATACATATATATGTATCAAAATATGAATGTATAAATGTATGAACATCTAATGAGGCTCTCACTATGGGTGACACATTGCATTTTTTCATCTAGTAGAATGTAGAATGTTAGCTCCTGCTTATACGTAGCCTTCAAGCTAATGGGTTTTCATTGCTAATATACAGGGAAGCAAAAACCATCACTCTTAGTAGGGTCTGATGACCAAATACATCACTTTTTCTGTTTCATTTTTGTTTTTTTCTAGAAAATGATTCCTCATTCTGAGAACTTATTTGCAACTGTTCTAAAGTGATAATTTATTTTGCTGTTTTTCTGCAAGAAAACAAAGCATTGCATTTATGTACATTAAAACATGTCAAAGGACATTAATATTGGCTCCTACTGTAATTCTGACAACTGCAAGTCACAAGAACAGTGAATGTCGATAATCACTGTTCTCATTTTGAGCAGTTTCTTGTAGGGGGCAAGCCCTCACTGTAACCCCAGTGAGGGAGCTGCACCAATACACCTCCACTATTTATATATGCTAACATCAAGCTCACCATACCCTGGCAAAAAGGCAATATTCTGAGACACCTCAATTTCAATATATGTAAGTCCTCATTTTTGTTCTTAAAGTATCATTATTCAGTGATTAGCACTAAAAAGTCTCATAATTAGAAATGGTTATCCTTTACTGTAGCACACAAAATATCTGCATGGTTCCTGTTTTGCATAGTGTTGTGCATTAATTAAAATTGTAGAAAACTATCCTTTAAATGTGATAGTGGTCTTGTTTGAAACAAAGATCTGAAAGTCATTGCCACTGTGAGCAATTTAATGGGACATCATCAAAACCTGATGCTGTTAAGCTAGGCTGGAGTACTTTATTTGCAAAATGAAAATTAGTTTTGGTGAACATAAATACAGTTTTTCTTAACATATGTATGTGTCTCAGACTGCTGCACCACCAATATGTGGTTGTTAGTTCTCGACTGTCTTACTAGAACCTAACCATCTGTCTTTAGACCATAATACATAGTCATATTGTTATCACCATAGTTTTCATCATTTAATATGAATGCATTTCAAAAGATTATGCCCTGTATTAAACCTACATTAAATAAAGGAGTTTCAGTCTAAAAGATGGTGTTTAATAAAAATCTCTTCAGGTGTATGACTCATAGTTGTATATAGAATAAGCATGTTCTCTCTTAAAAATATAACTTTATTTTTCCATGGAATTCCCTACATGTAAGCTGTCTCTGAGGCTTTTATTTAAATGTTCATAAATTGCTCGACCAACCTATTTTGAAAAATATTTACATTGGTAGTGTGTACCAGCAACTGCTAGTCTTATTCAGTCTGAGAAAAGAGGTATCTGTGATGATTGCTTACTGTTTCTATAATGCCACGAGACTCTTCTTTGACTAAGGATCCTGCAGATGTCTCTACCGTGGATGGGTCCAGGGCCATTGAGGAGGCACCGGCTTCCGAGGAAATTCTTTGCATTACCGATATTCAACACAAATCAATGACTTCTTTCGCATTTTCAGTTCTTTCTAAAACTACCGAGTTCCTAAGGCCCAGGATACGAACTACTCCTAAAAAAACAACAACCCAAGCTCAAGCACCTGCTTCCATGCCTCAGTCTCAAATGCTTAAAATGACGGAAGACCTTATTATGCTGATTAGGGGAAGACAGCCTACCCCTTCTAAAAGAAAAAGCAACTTGTCCCCAGCAGCCTTATCTGACCAGGAGTCCGATGACTCTGAGGTCTCTGATTATGAAGACATGCCCTTGTCTGCCTATGAGGATTCAGATGCAGAGGAATCCATTCCTTCTGTCTCTCCTCCAGAGGGTTTTTCTTTTGGTGAAACCCTACATACTTTGAGAGAGCATTTCCATTGGGAATGCCAGGATTATCCTCAGTTCAAAAAGAGACTCAGGGAATTTTTAGATTTACCACAACACAGACCCTTAGCTATTCCTCCTGTCCTGGATGTGGTGAATGATGTTTTCATGGAATACAGTTTAACTCCTGATATCCTACCACCTGCTCCAAGGAAACCAGACTGGTATTACAGAGTCCCTGACACACAAATTTCTCTTCAAAAATCCTACTGCTGACCCAGAGGTCATCTCCCATGGACCTAAAGGAATATAAGCAACCACAGCATACGGATCCCACCCCTTCAGACAGGGATTCCCAAGCTTTAGACAGATGGGGGTAAAAAAAGTATACACTTCTGCAACTTTTGCCATTAGAGCTTTAAATTGTCAGTTCC
Source organism: Protopterus annectens (assembly GCF_019279795.1). NCBI lineage: Eukaryota > Metazoa > Chordata > Ceratodontiformes > Protopteridae > Protopterus > Protopterus annectens. The sequence continues at coordinate 1,212,623,052 of NC_056733.1, read as the reverse complement.
ACATGTTGAAATACCAGCAAAATACAATGGAACTTTTTAAACAAAAATTATCTACCTTTCCAGCTTGTGCAGAAAATAAAGAATTACAGGAGTGTATGCATTCTGCAAGCCAAGCTACTAAGCACACCCTGCAATGTGGGTTTGATGCCCTAGAAGCATCCTGCAGGGCAGCAGTCACAAGTTCTGTACTTAGAAGGCATGCTTGGCTTAAGGAACAGGCCTTGCCAGACCATGGCAAATCAAAATTATTGGACGCACCATTGAACAAAGACAATTTGTTTGGCACCAAGGCAGAAGAGGTTTTAAAGATGGAAGAAAAAGCTAAATCTATGCAGACAGTTAAAGACTTTTTACAAGTCCAGCCTCCGTAATTCAGTAGGCATTGCCCCTCCAAGCACTGGGCCTTTCCAGCCCCATCAAAGCTGGCTCAGACTAGACCTAGGGCAAGCAGACCTCCCAGACAGCAGCCCCAGGGAATGCAGAGATCTAAGCAATGGAGTACCTCCACTTCTAAAACAGGGAGTGCTAAGCTACCCCCTTATGCCAAGAATTCACAATGACTTTTCAACTCCACTCCTTACCTCTGCCCACCCACTTGTGCCCCTAGGAGGAAAACTTGACTCCCATGCAAAACCTGGGCCTCCATCACCAATGACCAATGGGTCCTTAACATAGTGTCCCAGGGGTACAAATTTTACTTCCACACTCTACCAACCCCAAAAGGGTTCCCAGATCTTCCTCCAAACCAGTGGGCAGAGGCCCAAAACCAAGTCCATTCCCTGCTTTCCATGAGGGAAATACAGCCTGTGCCTGCAGACCAGATAGGCCAAGGTTTCTATTGCAGACCAGATAGGCCAAGGTTTCTATTCCAGACTTTTCCTGGTACCCAGAAAAGAGGGCACCTGGTGCCCAATCCAAGATCTATCAATTCTAAACACCTTCCTGGTAATACAAAAATTCAAAATGCTCACCCTCCAGCAGCTTCTTCCTATGCTATGCAAAGATGCTTGGTTAGCCACCCTAGATCTAAAAGAGGCTTATCTGCACATCCCAATCAGGGACTCCTGCAGGAATTATCTATGTTTCAGGGCAGGATCTATGCACTCTCAGTTCTCTTCACTTCCCTTTGGCTTATCCACTGCTCCCAGAGTTTTCACAGAATGCCTGGCTCCAGCCATTGCTTTTTGCAAACACAGAAATATTCAAATTTACCCCTACTTGGACGACTGCCTGATTCAGGCAGACAGTCAGGAAAAGCTGTTGTAGCACCTGACCTTTGTAAGGGACCCACTGTTCTCACTGGGACACACTATAAATGAAAAGAAATCCAAACTAGTTCCCAGTCAAAAAATTGTATTCCTGGGAGCAAGCCTGGACACAGCATCCCAGATTGCATTCCTTACTCCAGAAAAACAAGCCTATCTGACAGGCTACCTCTCTCAACTAGCCACCAGAACCCAGTTATCCGCAAGGAAAATCCTGCAAGCTCTAGGGTTCATGGCTTCCTGCATTCTACTAATTCCATATGCCAGACTGCATATGAGGAAACTTCAATGGTACTTAAAAAGCCTTAGGTGTCAACATTCTCAGGACATGGAAACTATCATACCTATCATACCTTGTCTAAGGAAAAATTTTCTTTGGTGGGCAGCAACATGCAACCACAAGGGCCTTCCCTTTTCACAACCCATATGCCGCCCAGACCCTAACCACAGATGCATCAGACTATGCCTGGAGTGCACACCTGGATGTCAGGTGCATTCAGGTCCACTGGAGCCCAAATCAAATACATATGCACATCAACCAAAAAGAGATACTAGCTGTTCAGCATGCTGTGACAGCTTTCAGACCCCTACTCTCTCCAGGGCCTCTCCTAATCAAAACAGACAACACCACAGTGATGTGGTACATCAACAAGCAGGGAGGAACTTACTCTTACCCACTCTTCAGGCTAGCCATGACCTTTTGGCACACAGCTTTAGCCATGCAAATTCACCTGCTAGCACACTTCCTGCCAGGCAACCAAAACTCTCTGGCAGACAACTTAAGCAAAAATTTCCTAGACACACATGAGTGGCAATTAAACCGCAATGCCTTCAGCCTCGTAACCCAGAAATGGGGTACCTCGAAGGTGGACCTATTTGCCTCCCACAACAACCACCAGCTCAGCATATTCTGCCCCAGGGAACCTCACAGCAAGGCCTGGAAAGTGGATGCCCTATCCTTCCAATGGGTAAACCTCTCGATCTATGCATTTCCCCCTCTACCTCTTCTTTCAAGGGTACTACTCAAAATAAGGGAGGAAAAACCAAGAGCAATCCTGATTGCCCCAGACTGGCCATGCCAACACTGGTACCCACTACTGCGCAGTCTGTCACCATTGCTCCATGGCACCTCCCTCAGATCCCTACTCTCCTGACCCAGCAGAAGGGAGAATTCTTGCATCCACAATTGTAGACCCTGAACCTGGCGGCCTGGCTTATTCCTTGACCTCTCCTCCAGTGGCCAGCCTTAGAAGCAAGTCCTAGATGTTATATGTGAACCCAGATGTCCCAGCACTAGAAAATCCTATGCTGACAAGTGGAAAAGGTATTTCTCCTGGATCCAGGCTAAAGGAGCTGAACCAGCACAGCCCTCCTCACCTGTTATCCTGGATTACCTAGCAGACCTACTTCACAGGGGCCTATCCTTCTCTTCTATTACAATTCTTGCCTCTGCCATTTCTGCTCATTACAGCACAGAGCCACCTCTCTTTTTCTCACCCTCTCATTAAGCAGTTTCTTAGAGGGGCTAACAACTTAAGGCCACCCAGAAGAGCCCCTATCCCAGCCTGGGACCTTAACTTTGTGTTGGAAAAGCTCACGCTACCACCCTTTGAGCCTGCAGCTTCAGCAAAGTTAAAATTTCTCTCTTGGAAAACAGCCTTGCTTCTGGCCATCAGTTCAGCTAGAAGAGTGTCTGAGCTACAAGCACTCATGGCTGTGGAACCTTTCATCATTTTTCATGCTGACAGGGTCTCCCTCAGGACTAACCCAACTTTCATGCCTAAGGTGGTGTCCAGTGTGTCTCTCAAGCAATCTATTCATTTGCACACCTTTTTCCATAAGCCTCAAAATAAGGTGGAAAGAATCCTGCACTCTTTAGATGTGCACAAACAGCTCAGATTTTACCGGATAGGACTAAGCCTTTTAGGAAAACTGACCAGTTACTAGTCAGCTTTGCAGCAGGAGCGGAGGGCAAGGCCATATCCAAACAAACCATTTCCAAATGGATTGCACACTGTATCCATTTCTGTTACAAACACCACAGGAAAGCACCCCCACAGGGGGTCAGGACACATTCCACTAGGGCTACTTCCACCTCTGCAGCTTTTTTCAGAGGGGTCCCTACCAGGGACATCCTGGAGGCTGCAACCTGGAGTTCTGTTCATGACTTCATCAAGCATTACTACCTGCCTATCTTTTCCAAATCCAGGGCAGGCTTTGCAACCGCAGTCCTGCAGGGCATACTAGCCAGCCCAAACAATTCTTGACTGCCTCCACCCTTTACTTCAGCTTTTGGAATCCACCCAAGTGCAATGACTGCAATAGTGAAACATGAAGAACATAGTACAGTTGTGTACACTTACCATAAATGTAGATGTTCGAAGTGTATTCACTGTTGCAGTCCTGGTTTCGCACCCTCTATCTCCCTTGTCTCTCTCTCTCTCCCTCTCTCTTACTCACTCATTACAGTGATATTTGGTGTTTACTTTCTGCTGGTGGTGTTCTTCCACCATAACCTAGCTCCCTATTTGGGGGCTCCTGACATTTGGGGCAAGAAAAACTGATGTAATGGTGTTGGCTGCCTGATTTTATACCACTGACGACCTGACATCAGTCCTGGAGTGACAGCAACTGACGCAGAAATACTAAGCCTCTGGTATTCAGGCTGACTGAGGGCTACCCCTGGCAGGATAACCCAAGTGTGATGACTGCAACAGTGAATACACTCGAACATCTACATTTATGGTAAGTGTACACAACTGTACTTTCTTTTCTTTCAAGTTCCTTGAAATTACAAAAAAGCACTAAACAAGGCTGTCCATTATCACTTTTATGTCTAATAGTAAAGAAATGATCCAAACAAACTTTCAACAGGTTGTTGATAAAATTGGAGCAAATTCTTCTTTACCATGAAGGAACAACTAATGCTTAAGATGGCAGTTCTCCCTAAAATATTGTTTGTCTTACAATATTTAGTACTATATCCACCAAAAAATGATGAAGATAAATACTATTCTACTTAGATTTTTTGGCATCCTAATAAACCAAGAGTTCTCTTTGATTGACACAAAAAAGGTTGGGATAATGCTGGAATAGGATTCTCTGATATTCAATTGTATGCTACTTCAGCAATTGTAAAAGTTATAGCATCGTGGATAAATTCATCTTATGCTTCAAAATGAAAACAAATACATCAAGAGATATTATAAGTAAATAATAAATATATCACAACTTGTCATAAACAAATAGTACTTAATAGTTTTATCTGGTTATTAAATGATTTTTGGGTAAATGGTGTATTACACCCTCTTCCCAAATTCCCTATTTAAATAACATAATTTCCTCTTACCAAAAGTTCACATATTCTAATCATTGTATTAAAGACTTAATATTTTCTATGTCTGCAATTGCATATACAAATGACTGCTTAGAAACTCATAACTTCAACAAAATGCTAGTATTGAAACAGCAAAGTAATTTAATTTATTGGCATCAGTTCTTAATGGTACTGATATATATACTGCTGAAAATTTAAGACCCCAATACAATCAAGATTCTGAGAATTGGTTAATTTTACAAATATTTAGAGACTTTGTGAACACACAGGTAAATAAGATATTTAACATAGATAAGAAATCATTCCCCAAATTATTGGAATTCTTAATAAATATCAGCAATAATGCAATGAAAAATAAATCACATTTGTAACAAATTTATAAAATTCTTACATTAGATTTCACATATTTAGACAATTCCTATTAGAACTACTCCTCAAAATTTAATAAAGAAAACTTCTCTGAAGAATACAAGAAATTAATATTAAAATCTACAGATAAAACTGCATTTTCTTTATACTGGAAAATATTCCACTGGAAATTTTTACACAAAGCTTTTGTTACTGCTAACAGAATTACAGTTATGTATAAATCAAATAGAATTAAATGCTGGAGGTGTGATTCTGATTGGACACGTGGTATATGAATGTGAAGTCATCTCCACTTTTTAGAAAGAAATTAATAACTTTATTCAAGCTCTATGGTCAGATAGATGTAATGTGTCTAGATCTTTGGTTTTATTTAATGCTCAAACTCCTGAGATAATTCTAAAAACCCAAGTGCCTCTTCTTTGGTCTATTCTTGCTAGTGCCAGAAAAGTAATTACTAAAAGTTGGAAAAGTAAAGTTACCTTCTCTAGTGTTGAATTTAGTAGTATGGCAAAAATAGTTTGCAGTAGTGAACTGCATACTATAAAGGTGAGAACTTCTAACATTACACATTCATATAAATCTTGTCTTAAACTTAAAGACTTGATTGAAAAATAAATATTTTTTTTATTTTACATTTTTATTTAACATTTATTTACCTGGAAGTCCGACTGGAACAGAGCCCATTTTTGTGGAGGCTCAGGGAGAAATACACCAGATGCATGTCTTTGGAATGTGGGAGGTAACCAGAGCACCTGGAGGAAACCCATGTGAACACAGGGAGGACATGCAGACTCTGCACACAAAGCACCCCAGATGAGAATCGAATTGGAGAACCTCTTGCTATGAGGTGACAACGCTAACCACTACATCACTATACCACCACTTTTACATACATATATATATATATATAAACCAAATTAAAAATTAAAAAAAGAAAACTATGAATGTTGTACTTCAAAATGAGCACCTACAACATAAAAGAGATCATTTGTTCTTTACTTTCCATAATAACACACAAGACCAAAAGTACTGTGACCACACTGCAATAGTTAGAGAGAAATATGTTTTAAAGACTCGACTTTCTAAATATATTTCTATATATATATATCTATATATCTATATATATTTACATATCTATCTCTCTCTCTCTCTATATATATATATATATATATATATATATATATATATATATATATATACACATGGGATCAGCACTGATCCCCAAAGGAACTTTTCACTGAAGCACAAATAGCTGGGCATACTTCTGCAAAAAATGCTTTTTACCGAAAAAGCACTTTCACGGGAGTATGCCTGCAGCTAGAGGGAGTTGGGGGGGAATGACTGTTGCGGAGATCATAATATGGTGTGGAGATCATACTATGGTGCAGATAAGGGAATATTCCCTTTTCCTCATTGTAGTGCGATCTTGGAGTGAGAATATTAAAGTAAGGGGGTGTGCAGTGAGGGCTTGCCCCCCTGCATAAAAGTAGATTTAATGTTTTTTTTAACGCACTTTAATGAAAGCGTTTTTCCGGTGAAAGCGCTTTTGTTAAAGTGTGTTCGGTGATGGTGGATTCGGACTATTAAACGAAATATACATATATATCCACAGATGAGCTCACATAGGACAGTTTCAAGATATAAATAACAGAACATAAAAAACACTGAGATGTTTAACACACATTAGCAAGTCTTGACCAGAGGCTATAAAACAATGACAATTGTCCCACATTGTTTTAACAAATGAATATTTATGGTATACTGTTCATATGGAACACAAAACTTGAATGACACAAGTAAGCTAGTTAAAAACTGTTGAACAAACAGATGGTCTGCAACCAGCCGTTAAACAAATGAGTTTGGAGGGACCACCTATCAAACCAGATGATTCCACAAAATAAGCAATGGCTGCCATCACAGAATCCATGGCAGCAAAAATTAATAAGCAAATCAATAATTAAGCTGCACCTCAGAAAAAATGATGAAAAGGCCAGATAATTATGACCATTTCCATTCTGATGAAATAACTGAAACTGTCACACCCAGGAAAGAAAGACTGGACTTTCATGTGTGAAATATTATGGAATTTGTTCCACGCTGTCAAGCAACATGGATGTCAGGTATTTGGCTTTCTTAAAAGAATATGCCCCAGAATAGCCTAAACAGTTCACCAATCCAAGCGAACTATGTCCTGGTGTTGGAAGGTTTCCTTCATAGCCCAAGCATGAGTAAAGGTCATATGGGTTTGACTGGAGAAAGAGCATATGTGTTGCTGAAATGAGTATCAGAAATATTACCCACAGGACTATGAATCAGTATTAACCAGTGTGCTTCATGTGGCATCTGAAAAACAAAAGCTAATGCTAGACACTTCCTGTTTATGATCTGTGGGGTGCAGGGATATTCAGAGACAGTAATGTCAATATCAGCCTAACTGTATGTGTGTCTGGAGTCTATAGACATGAAAATACCTTATTAAGTAATAGGTCTGCTGCTAATATTGTACATGTTTCTTTTCTCTTAGCTTAACAAACGTAAAGGGAAAGGGAATGTAGTATTTATATCTTGATATGCGTGTGTGTGAGTGTGTGAGTGTGTGAGTGTGTGAGTGTGTGAGTGTGTGAGTGTGTGAGTGTGTGAGTGTGTGAGTGTGTGAGTGTGTGAGTGTGTGTGTGTGAGTGTGTGAGTGTGAGAGTGTGAGAGAGTGTGTGTGAGTGTGTGAGAGTGTGTGAGTGAGTGTGTGTGTGAGAGTGTGTGTGTGTGTGTGTGTGCATGCACGTGTGTGTGTGTGTGTGTGTGTGTGTGTGTGTGTGTGTGTGTGTGTGTGTGTGTGTGTGTGTGTGTGTCTGTTTTTATGGATGAGAACACAGTTTTTCTCATTCAGCAGCCTTGAAGATTGAACTTCTCCTAGAATAACTATCACTGAAACCATACCCAGCGCCCTGCTGTTTGAAGAGCAACTAAGTTGCTCACTGAGCAGCATTGTTCTGTTGGTTAACCTTAAATTACACAAAATATAGTTCCCACTCATAGTCTCTCAGCTACCAGCACAGCCCCATCTAATTAACCCACTCCTTTCCCTGATAAAACTTATAGTAAGAACCTGATATCATGGATGGACAGTGTCTTACCACGTCTGTTGCCAGCCTGATATACATGGGTATCCTTAGTAAAGGTAGCAATTGATTCATGTATACTGACAACCTCTTAATCCTGAAACAAATAGTATATGACACAGATGTAGTTATACTGTGAAAATGGAGGCAAGACTGTCACATACAGACAAACTGAATGCTAAACAGGTTGTCAGCACACATATATCACTTCCCACACTAAAAAAGGATTTAACACATAAACCCACATATGTGCAGGTATGCACTAGTAACTTATCAAAAACTCAGAGGCCTCCTAAACACTACCTTCAGAAACCACATATACACACAGCAAAGCAAACAACAACCACAACACATAATTATGCACACATCAATGTCTCAACAAACAAGCCCATAAGGCAAAACACCACAAAACCTAACATATTGATCATGGGAGACATCATAATGAGACACATTGATGTCTACCTCACCAAGCTGGATAAGAAGGTTATGGTTACCTGCATGTCAGGTGCCAAGATCCATCAGATCACGCAAGTACTGTGGGTGTAAATGACATGAGATGTACCTCTCTGAACTATATGAAAAGAGACAAGGTTGAGCTCTCATACTGCATATCACAGGTAGGTATGAGCCTACCCTTGAGCAAAATTCTACCTTCACCAAGGATGAAGCCACAATAGAAACAAAAACTGATTGACTTTAACAATTGGCTTAACTTTTGGTGTCAGACCAAGAAGATCCAGTGTGTGTCAGCCTGGGAGGACATGATCGATAGCCATGCTGTTTTGCCAAAGATGGTCTGCACCTGTCTTTTGTAGGCTTTTGGATACTGGAAAAGGCTATAGCCACCTCTACAGTGCATTTTTTTAGGCAGTATGAAAGTAATCAACCTCACAATGTAACAAAATATTATCTTGATAAGCTCAGGGTACTGTGGCTCAGTGCTAGGAGTCTAAGCAAGAAACTGCACTCCCTAGGTGCACTACTCACCTTAGAAAATGCTGACATCTGTGCAGTCACTGAGACATGGTTCAAAGCTATGGAAAGCATCCAGGCCATGCAAGGCTACAACACCTTCCATACGTTCAGACCACCAACTGAGCAAGAAATCTTCATATAAGATAAGTACACCTCAGAACTGGTCAAACAGTATGATACTGGACCTTATCAACAAGGACATAGGCAATATCCAGATGCTGGACCCAACCTAGTTCAGTTTCTTTAAGAGATAAAATCTGTTAAATCTGGCTGACTTCTTCAAGGTCACCAAGGCCACGGATGAGTGAAAGACTATGCATACTGCCTATCTTGACCTGGCCAAGGCATTTGACATAATTTCCTACACAGGTATTATAGAGAAACTCTCTCAACTGGGCGTAAACGCCTACATCACCAGGTGAGTAGATAAATGTTCACTGACAGGGCACATACTGTCCAAGCAGGTGAATTCACCACTAGCAGGAGGCCAGTCACCAGCAGCAGTGTTCTGTGCTACTGTTCACTATTTATTTCTCAGAAGTCAAGGCAAACATAGATGGCTTTTGGCTGACCAAGTTCGTGGATGACTGCAAATTGGGTGAAAACACTGAAACCCAAACAATATTGATATACTGCAGAAAGGATTAATGCATGCAAACAATTGGTGCCAGAGCCATGGATTGAAACTAAATTTTATTTTATTTATTTAACATTTGTTTATCGAGTAAGTCTGACTGGGACAGAGCCCATTTTCAGCGAAGGCCCTGGAAGAAACTCTCCAGACACATGTCTTTGGAAACAAGATTTTGGAAAATTTTGCAAAAACATGCATAATTATTCCCTTTGGGAAAGAAAATACTCCAGCTAATTATACTATAGGCAGCATCATCCTAAGAGTAGACCCAATGGCATGTGATGTGGGTTCTTAGGTTGTGAGTAATCTGACTTTCGAGCACCATGTGTCCACAGTGGTGAGAAAGTCCTTATATGTGGCTCAACTCGTTAGGGCATGGCATCCAGATCAAAGGACATTATCATTCCTTTGTACTTGGCCCTCATCAGACCAATAATTGAATACAATGTACCCTTTTAAATGTACCTCACCAGACATCTGCAACAGCTGGAGTGATCCCAGAGGTTTCTCACCATGAAGATACACGGTATAAAAGACAAGTCCTACATGGAAGGTTTGAAAGACTGTGTCTCCTACAGACCAGTAAGAACTAATCTGTATCTGACCTATAGGGCAGTCTTTGATCCAGCCCAGTTGGAAATGTCTGCGCAAGGATCACTTGTTCCAGGGATCTTAACCTAGCCTCTGACATAAATAAATCATGTTGGAGAGGTAGATCCATCTTTCAGAGACTACCCCTTCTCTATAACAAGCTTCCCATTCACTTGAAGCAAAGCCCTTCCTTAATCCTCTTCAAGCACAACCTAGATCAAAGGATGAGTAATCATAAATTTACTCTTGGGTTGGCACCCATGTCCTTCATGGACAGAGGCAGTCGGTATTGGATAGCATTGCACTTAGCTATTGAAAACTGGGAAACTCTGGTTTAATATGGTTAGGCTTGTAAGAGCTCTTGGGCCATTACCCCAGTAATCTCCTATGAACCTATGAAATAAAAGGTACCTATACTACACATCTTGATCTGTGTTTTTATAACTCCATAACGAAGAAAATGATCTTGCCTATAAACTTTCCGTAAAATACATTCTGTTAGATGGTTTAGCAGAATAAAAAAAAATGGGAAAATGAAAACGTACTAAAGCTAGCAAGATGTTTGGCATGCAGAGCTACAGAATTACAGTTCGTAGCTAATACCCCAGAGTATAATTAATGGTAAACACTTACTTAGGAATTCATACCTGAGGCTACTGTCCTTTCCATTATCAGTTACACCAAAAGGCTGAGGAAGGGAAGGTGACCTTATGGCTATATATTTATACAGCAGAAGCGCAAGTTCCTTGAAAGATTTATGAGGACCATATTTTCCTGCTGTCCATGCCACTGCTGTTCAGATGCGACAATTTCTAGCCACATGTTTATGCATAATACACGTTTTTTTTAATGGCTAACCTTTTTTGAGAGAGTAAGCATTTTAAACAGTACTCGGTGACAACAGTAGTGGATTTTATAATAGTGCATAGTCTATTGTTCGTGTACTAATCTGACCTTCTGATGAAAACTCTGCAAATATGTTTGAAAACAAATTCTAAAGAATTGAAACTGCAGCTCAAGTTAAAAAACAAGAAATATCAGATAACACTTTTTTCATCTCTTTATTATAACTGTATACATATGAAAATGCATAATGCATGTTTTTATAGCTGCAAATAGGTAGGAGTCAAAAGTTGTAAAAAGAGAGCAAAGCCAAAAATGCAGAAGCAAACTGGGAATGTTAATTATTAGGTGGGTGAATCAAACCTATTCCCCATACAATATCCTAAACCACTAAAAGAATCAGCATTCATTCTACAACAAGGGCAATATAGCTTTGTAAACAAATAATTACACTATGAGCATTATCACCCAAAGGTGCGGTTTCACATTCAGTGTAATCCCTTTCCCAGTCCACTACATACATATTGTTGAATCCTGCCAGAAAACTGCTTTGCTGATTTCATATTAAAAATGAAGTTATCGGAATAAGTACATCATAAATTTCTGAAGATAAAAATGTCAAAGACTAAGAGATCATCCTTAAAAAAATGCCATATGTAATAGTGTTTTAACAAAAGAGAACACAGCAAATGTGTTTATGTTTTGGTACCCATGCCTTTGGACGGCAGTGCCTGTGAACTGAAAAATTACATGTATGTGCACAAACACTTGGAAAATGTGGCCACAGCAATGCATTATTCTGTGACAGTTCAGACCCAGTCAGGACACCACAGAAGGATATGCTGATCTATGTAAATTTGTAAGGCATGTAAATATTCAGTGTTTGACCCAACAAATCCCATTCTTCATAGCATATTGCCTCAAATTTAAAAACCATTCAAAGATTCAAAAGTTATAAGAGGTATCAATGGGCTAGCTGCAACTTATTCCACCAACTTTCCAAGATTCTAAATATGCATGACTTGTGTAAAGATGTTTTGGTCCAGTTTAAACTCTGTTCAACTCATCTACTGGCCTCAAACAGACAAGCTACAGAAGTTGTAAAATCCCCCCTGCAATCCATTAAAAAAAAATTGCATTGCTGCCAAAGCACTCACTTAAAAACATGGCTTCAGTATACTTGCTGTGCTAATCTAACCTATTATGCCTCTGGTGATTTCTGTTATATATGTAACATCTTGTGTACAGTTGTTGTATTTTCCCAGCAGTAGTTACTTGTTAACTTCAGATACAAACTTTATATACTTTTTTATACAGTACAGAGAAAACAAATGCAATCCGAGGGTCATGCTGCTCAATGTTAGAAGTCTAAATCTTAAAATGCACTCGCTCAAAGCACTCCTTAAAATGGAGAACATCGACATTTGTGCTGTAACAGAGACCTGGTTCAAGGCAGCAGAAAGCACCCCTGCACTACCAGGTTATAACTCCTTCCACACCTTTCGGCTCCAGAACTTGGACCAAAGCTCCAAAGGTGGTGGTGTTTCCATATTCATAAAGGATGCACACACCTCCAGACTGGTAGCCCAACATAACGCATCTGAGATACTTCAGGTGCAGCTAACATTGGGTAAGACAGTGATCCAGGTCGTAGCCTGCCATAGGTTCCCAACCATGTCCCAAGACTCACACTCCACATTCCTAAGCACCCTGGAGAATATTAGGGTCCAACCTAACATTCTCATACTGGGCGACTTCAACTACCGCTCCATTAACTGGGAAAACTACTCATGTATCAATACACTTGCCCAATGCTTTGCAGAATTCATTAATTCCAATGCCCTGGACCAGCTAGTTCTTACCCCCCATTAGAGGCAGCAACATCCTTGACCTGGTCATTACTAACATGGGTGACTGTTGCTCTACACCAATAGTCAACTCCTCCCTGGTAAGATCCGACCACAAACTAATCACCTTGGAAATCCACACACACACACCCCCCCCCCCACAAAGGTAACCACCATGAAAAACTTCTCCAAATCTAACTTTGGGCTCCTAAAAACAGAGGTGGCTAACTTCACGGCACCCATGCAAATGGAGAATAGTTGCATGACTGCCAAATCATGCACCAGTGCACTGGATGAACATGTACACAAATGCTTAGATCTAGCCATACCCAATAGAACCAAGACGTTTGCCTCAAAAAAAAGGAAGCTAATTTGGTGGTCCCCTGCCGTAAGCAAACTTTACAACAGAAGGAGGAAACTGGTGCAGAATAAGGTGATGCCCCAAGACTGGAAAAACTCCCTTATCAGCCTCAACAAAAGGTTGAGATCCCTCATCAAATCCTCTAAAACTAGCTATGAAAACAGAATTGCAGCAGATAGTAAAGACAACCACAAGGCCTTCTATAGTTATGTGAAGAATCTACATGGAAATACCCAGATTTGCTCTGAGCTACAGCACAATGGTACATCCTATACCAAGCCAACAGATATTGCCAATATACTGTCCGACAGATTTCGTGCCAACTTTACCCCCCCAAAGGACCAATCACCATACCAGTAGATTGCCAGGCTCCCAATATTACTGCTGCACAGGTTAAAACTGCACTGTCCAATGCCATGAATACAGCTTCTATGGGACCTGTCAATATCCCCAGCTGTGTTCTACATGAACTACAGAATTAACTGACACCTCACCTGTGTGCCCCGTTCAATCACAGCCTCACCTCAGGCTTTGTCCCTACAGAATGGCACACTGCTACAGACATCCCTCTCCACAAGGGAGGAGTGACTACAGACCCCAGGAACTATTCCCCCATTAGCCTGATGAGTCTGATATGCAAAGCTATGGAATGCATCATCATGGACCTAATAAACAAGGATATAGGGAATCTCCAAACTCTGGATCCTACACAGTTTGGTTTTGTAAAGGGTAAATCATGCCTTCTCAACTTGGTCAACTTCTTTGAGTCAGTCACCAGAGCTGTGGATGAAGGCGGGGTGGTTCATACAGCCTACCTTGATCTGGCCAAGGCCTTTGAAACATCCCAACTCAGGAATCATAGAAAAACTCACTAAGCGAGGCATAAACCCCTATATCACTAGGTGGGTTGCAAACTGGCTCACAGATAGAACCCACAGTGTGAAAGTAGCTGACTCCAAATCAGACTGTCAACCAGTCATGAGTGGAGTCCCAATGGGTTCGGTCCTGGGTCCTCTACTGTTTGGTATCTACTTCTATGAAGTCCAGGCCAACACTAAGGGACTCTGGCTAACAAAGTTCACAGACGATTGCAAGTTGGGAGCTATTATTAACTCCCCAAGTGATGTTGACATCATACAGAAAGGCCTCAATCAGACCAACGACTGGTGTCAGAACCATGACCTTAAGCTCATTGCCAAAAAATGTGTTGTCATCCCCCCTTGGGAAAAACCCGGTTCCCTTGAATTACCACATTAATGGTAGTCCTCTGAACACAGAAGGCATTATAAGAGATCTGGGAACACAGGTTGACAGTAACCTCTCTTTTGACCACTACATTGCCCCTTTGGTCAAAAAGTCCTTTTATGTGGCACATCTTATTACTAAGGGTTTTGCATCCAGGAAGAAAGTGGTCATTGTCTCCCTCTACTCTTCCCTTATTAGGCCAATCATCGAGTACAATGCCCCATTTGGCATGTACCTGACTAGACACCTGCAACAACTGGAGAGGCCGCAAAAGTACCTCACAAAGAGGATCCTAGCCCGTAAACACTTGTCCTATATGGACAGACTCAAAAAACTCCAACTATTCTCTGTCTCATATTGCCGACTTAGAGGCGATCTCTGCTTGACTTACAAAGCCATGTCTGACCCAGCTCTGTTAGAAATGCTACTTCTAAAGAAATACCAATCCCTCTGCACCACATGCTCCAGAGACCTCAACCTCATTACCACAGTCAACAGAATGTGTAGGAGGGACAGGTTCGTAACCCAGAGACTGCCCATGCTATGGAATCGACTTCCCATACATGTCAAACAAAGTCCCTTACTGGCCGTCTTCAAGAGGAATCTTGATGAGTGGATGGGAAAAAGAAAATTCACCCTGGGGATCACTCCAGTGGCTCTACTCGACAGAGACACTAAGAACTAAGTTCGGGTGGCATGATGCCAGGGTAAGCCTATGGTCTAGACTTGTAAAGGCTCCAGGGCCATTAGCCTAGTACACACCTATGAACCTAAAAAAGGTCACAAGTTTTCATAACTTTCAATGCCACTTTAAAGCACAGATTTGCAGATTCAGTACCATATTTTTATGAACCTGCTGTAGGTTTTTTGCAGCTTAAGTGTACCTTATAAATAATTATGTTGTGGCCTAGAAACAATGTCAGATAAATTCATAAACACCACATCTCTGGCTTTCACAAGAAGGACAACAATGATGACATTAGTTACTAGTATGTAGATCAGTCACCTAAAAAAATAGCAGTTCATTCATTCCTCACAGTTTTCACTAAGGTAAGTGGAGTTAGGATGTAGAAATTGACTAGCTATGATATATGGAAGCCTCAGTCCTATTTGTTTCTTGGAAAGAAATGGTGATCATTTATGCCCTTCCTCTTAAGAAAATAATCATAAGCCAGTCTTGTCCCTTCACTAGACCTCTTCAGTGTCAGCCCCTTTACTGTATCTGTCTGCCTATATGTAGACCGCATGCCTGTGATATACCTCTTAAAAAAAAAAACTCACTCTACACATAAAGTCTTGAAGGAAATTGATACAGCTATGTGTTTCCCATTCAAGTTCAAAACCACTTAATTCATGTGTTAGTGATTCATACAGCTGAGTATGTTTGGAAAGTACAGCAACATTTGATGCCTGTACCATAATTTTCATAAGACTTTGGCTGTAGGAGTTTTGTGATCTTTTTACAGCCCCTCATATAAGCTTCGAAAGACTTCTTTGCCAGCACAAGGTTGAGCAGAAACACTGTTTAACATTTCCTCCAAAGGAAATCACTAATTTTCCCCACATCTTACTGTAGGTCCCCTAAGAATTCA
Organism: Protopterus annectens; assembly: GCF_019279795.1. Lineage (NCBI taxonomy): Eukaryota > Metazoa > Chordata > Ceratodontiformes > Protopteridae > Protopterus > Protopterus annectens. The sequence continues at coordinate 1,212,606,877 of NC_056733.1, read as the reverse complement.
TCTCTAACAGTTCTTCCCATTTAATCTGTATGCTAACATCTGTTTACTTCTAACCCTGGAACTTCACTACTGACTGCATTGATGTGCTGGCATTGCAGTCGTTTATGCATTATGTAACCTGTGTATTTCCATATGATTTTCATATCTATGTACCTGCCGACATATTATACATTGGGAGTCTTCTATTGTTGTGCATACACCTCATTTTCAATTGCCTTTATCTTAAGGGCATATCCACAAGGTTGCTGCAGTAGGGAACATACTGTCAAAGAGGGTGAATTCACCTCTAGCAAAAGATTAGTTACCACTAGCATACTACAGGGTTCTATGCTGGATCCCTTACTGTTTGGAATGTATTTCTTAGAAGTCCAGGCAAACTTGGACAGCCTGTGGCTGACCAAGTTCATTAATGATTGCAAACTGTGAGCAGTCATTGAGTCAGATTAAAGCTAAATGCAAAAAAATGCATTATTATTCCCTTTGGGAAATGACATCCCTGCTACTTATATTATAGACAGCACCCTCCCAAGAGTAGACCCAGTGGTATGTGATCTGGGTACTTGGGTTGATAGTAATCTGAACTTTGACCATCACGTATCCACAGTAGTAAGGAAATCTTTCTGTGTGGTACTTCTTATAAGTAAAGGCATCTGGATCAAAGGATGTTATAATTCTATTATACTCGACCCTCATCAAACCAATAATTGAGTACAGTGCTCCCTTTTCCATGTACCTCATCAGACACCTGCAACAACTGGAGAGACCACAGAGGTTTCTGACCAAGAAATTACTGAGTACACAAAACAAGTCTTATCCAGAAAGACTGAAAACCCTGTCACTGTATTCTGTCTGCAACAGGTTCCTAAGGGATGATCAATGCTTGGCTTACAGGGCAGTCTCTGACCTGGCCGTGATGGAAGTGCTACACATTCATAAATCAAACTGCATGAGAGTCACTAACTCCAGGGATATTAACCTAGCCTCTGAAATGAACAGGTCATGCTGGAGAGAAAGCTACATCTCCCAGAGACTGCCACTTCTCTGGAACAAGCTTCCAATTCATGTGAAACAAAACCTCTAACTGACCCTCTTCAAAGGCAACCTAGATCAATGGATTGCTGACCACAAATTCACTCCTAGGATGGTGCCAATGTTCCAACTGAACAGAGGAAGTTGGTATTAACTACCATAAACCCTTACCTCTGTGACTTCACTCACCTAACCACCGTCAATTGGGGCAACTTGTGATAAATATGGCTAGGCTTGTGAGGGCTCTAGGGCCATTAGCCTAGTAACCTTCTATTAACATATGAAGCTATGAAAGGAAGAGGGAACTCCCATACCTCTCAACCTCTTAGAGCAAAACATCTGGACAAAGCCTGACAAAATGGGGGGACAGAGGTTCAAAAATAGGGACAGATTTTAAATATTGCTCTTATAAACTTACAAAGTTGCTAGAGTAATAAGGGTTTTGTTAACATACATTTTCTGAAGGATTTTTAAGTCTGAAACTCAAATGTATGTCATTATTTAGTGACTTCAGTCTTCAGATCATCCCAATGATTTGCCAGAAAAACACAAATTTTATGAGGAATAGACCAAACATATGAGCCAAATATCTAGACATTCTGCAAAAATCTGGACAGTAGAGAGGTATGAGAACATTTCATTCTGACCCTATGCTGTGAACTTTGAAGGCCACTGCCATGGTTTGTTTACTGTTCAGAGATTGAGAGGTAAGCTTTCATCTACAAGTGCAATTACATCCAAAGGGGTAAAAAATACATTTCGGCAACCTCCACCTTTTAAGTCAGTAAGTCAAATATAACCCCGTCACACTTTTGTTAGCTGTTTACTAAGGGTAAAAGAAAAAGTGGAGCTCCGGACACCAAAGCTTAAAACTTTAATGAACTTCAATAAAAAAAGGTAAGGGCTTTCGCGGAAAACAAACCCGCTTCTTCAGACCATATAAAAAGTTATACAAGCCACTCACATATGTATATATAAAAAAGACATTACTCCAATGAAAACAATCTTCCAATCTAAAAACACCACCCACGGGAGCAAGGAACCTTTAAAAACATGAATATTAAAATAGTGACATGGAAAACTTATCAGTATCAATGGTATCATGAAAAAGGTACACACATCTCTGACATTTAAATATTAATGTTTAAGGGGCTGAGACTTAAGAACTGGCTTCAAAGACACATGTTCATTCAGCCCTGGAAATACATTTCCTTTCAAAAGAAGAAAAAAGTTAGGAAAAAAAAGTTCTAAACTGCACCTCAAAACATCAATAACTCCAGGGCTTCTGTGTGTTAGCAACTCCCAGAACCCATCTTAATTTCGTTATTACTGGATAGTTTGGGGCTGTTGGGGTGTGTTAAAAAGATGCAGGCAAAAGCAAAGTTGAAGACTGAATTTCTTTCCTTAATGATGGTTTCCACTCAGGCCATTGTTTGATGAAACGGCTGTTTATAAAAAAAAAAAAAAAAAAAAAAAAAAACATTTATATGCATCTCACAACATCTACAAAACCTCATGGCTTCAGGGGGCCTAGAAGTCCAGAGTCCCTCAGTTTGATGAAATTTTTCCCACTGCAGTTATTCCAGTGCAGTCTTGGTTATTTAGGATGTGTTGGAAGGAAGCAGGGAAAAAAAAGTTGTACAATAATACTAAATTTCTTTCTTTGAGTATGGTAGTTGTTCAGACAATCATTGATATAAAAAGGTTGTTTAAAAACTCTAAAATGAATATCAGAGCATATAAAAACCTCATGGATTCAGGGGCCTAGCAGCTTTCAGGCTCCTAGCTTAATACATTTATTTACTCTGTGGTTAGTATAGTATAGTCTTTATCAGTTAGGATGTGCTGAAAGGATGCAAGAAAAATCAAAAGTTGAAAGGTAAGGCTAAATGTCTTAGCTGATCATGTTTTTGTTCAGGCAATCACTGGATGTAAAGATTTTTTAAAAAAAAATTTAAATGAACCTCAGAGCATCTAGAACCACCATGTCTTCTGAGTACCTTGTGGCCCCTAGCCTAGACCCCCAGCTTAATGCAGTTGTTTTTTCCATAATTATCCTAGTGCAGTCTTGCTTAGCTATACCATGTTGAATGAATGAATGCAAAACTACCGGAAAAATGTAGCGTAAAATAAACGTAGAGAAAAAGGAGGGAGAGGAAATAATCTGGATAGTCTGTGTAGGCCAAGATGAGATGTCAGTGTTGGGGGGGTGCCATGGAGCCTTTTTCAGTTAAGGCACCAGTTTAGCTAAGGCAGGCCCTGAAAACAGGTAATAAAATTGCATCAAAAGTAGATATCTTCTACAGGAGTAAACCTTACCTCTCAGCCTCTTCCAGGAACACTATAGCCATTACCTACTTGCTGCAGACACTCATCTGCGCCATTCCTGTTCCCACTATTTTGCAAGTCTCCCAGCTAATAAAGCTAGAGCAGTGATATAACAAAGTAGCTCAGTTTGCAGCAAGTCATCTATATAAAAGCCATCAATGTCTATCCCTAAAATATCTAAACTAGAAAGAGCTCTCACACTACATTACCAACTCACAAGTTGTTATAACCTATAACCTCATTGCTAAGACAGATAACACCCCCATAGTAAAAACATGTTTCAGCATTATTCTCCAAATCATCCATTATGGTCAGATGATAAGTATCTCCTTGACATAACTAAGTCAGATAACTCTGCTGGTGACTGTAACTATGTTAAAAAATTCTGCAACTCCGTTCCTCTAGATCTAATACAAGCTAACAAACTCCAGTCCTTTAAAACAAATACCTGGCTTTGTTCCTGCTCAACCACAACTGAATGGCAAACTACCCCATCTAACCCCCAAATCTTTATTTTAGTATTAAAGGCTACCTATTTGCTCCTCGATACCTCTCCTCTCCAATCAGGTGTCTCTTTCCCTCTCTTAGCACTCTACTTTTTCATCCTACCAAAGTTTATACTCAGCTCTTTAACCCTACTCCTTCCTTTCCTTACTGCCTTAACCGACATTTCAGAAAGTCGAAGACCATATGGCCGAGACCATATCATTGACTTTCGAAATGTTGACCATGCAGAACCGGCATCTCCGTACAGTGTGGAATGGAAAGGTTTCCATCTTCCGCACTGTAGTGCAATCTCGGAGTTGGTTTATTTAAGTTCCGAAGGGGTGTGGAGGGTGGGGGCTTGCCCCCTGCTAGCAGTGTGAAGGTAAGTGATTGTTGTGTTTTTTTTCACATGGTTGACATTTAGAAAGTCGATCATATGGTCTTGGACTTTCTGAAATGTCGACCATGTAAAGTAGACCCATATATGCATATATATACTGTCAAATTTTCATTCTTTGTTGTTATTTCACACGTATTTTTGAGTAATATTGTACATATGTGGAGCTTTTTCGTAGCCCAGCTGACTTTCCCTGAAAACAAAAGCAAATAAAATAAAAATAAACAAACACCTTCTGGCTCAAATTACTCATATAATTAACACATTGCGTATGTTCATAATATTTCCAAAAAAAACCTCACATTTTATCTAATACCAAGTACAACATTCACCAGAGTTAAATGGGCATTCTACAATGTGTCCAAGTGGACCAATGAATGCGATATTTGCAGAAATATAATAGTTATACATATAATGCATATTTTATTACTAAACCTATATAAATATCTACAAATTGGAAGGAGGGAGCAGGTATCAGTCACAAACTGTATGGCATTATACAAGCTTCCATTTGATACAATGATCATATCTAGGGATGTCATTGTCCCCCTTTATTTAGCTCTCATTAGAGCAGTAATTGAGTATAATGCTCCCTTTGGCATGTATCTGTCCGGACACATGCAGCAACTGGAATGCTCACGGAGATAGCTTACTTAAAGGACACAAGGCTTACACAATGTGTCCTACATGAACTGACTCAAAGCCCTGTCACTATTTCTGGTATCCTACAGACTGTTAAGAAGTGACCTGTGTCTGGCATACAAGGCATTTTTTGACCCAATACTGATGGATTCACTGCAAATTAGCAAGTCAAATGGCATCAGAAATACTTAGTCTAGGTATTTAAACCTCTTCTACAGCATCAACAAAAAGGTTCGGAGGGACAGGTATATCTTGCAGAGGATACAACTGCTCTGGAACAGACTCACCATCTACATAAGCTCATCCCTTTCCATATTGAAATGTAATCTGGATCTATGAATGGGAAACATAAATTTTACCCCAGGACTACCCCCTTTACTACTAATGGACAGAGGCAGCTCCTAAATTCCTTTATCTCATGCAAGAGTCCCCTCAAATTATCTATGGTATGATCCCAGTCATTTTCACTCGAGGTAATATATAATTATACGCCACTGGATGGTAAGGCAAATTTAACACCAAATGAGGTTAAACCCTAGCCTTACTCAAATACCAAATGAGAAAATGGATAGGCTTACAGTGGCCTGCAAGGACAGCTAGCCTAAGCCTATTACTTGCCTATGAACCTATGAGTCAATATGCATAAATATCATAGTTATTGCTAAACAAGTGCAAACATCAATAAAGCGGTGATAATGAGATACCAGTTCCATCTGATCATTTTTCCAGCATTATGTAATCTTTAAACTATGAACTTTTTTTTAAGTTTTTTTGAATGGATTTTAATGTGAATTCTCAGCGTAATAAAATATTTCTGAGGAAGTCTTTGAGACAAATAGCGAATATTAAACTTTAACTACACTGAAAGCTTGTTTTGGTCTCTTTGGTGCTTTTTGGTGGTTTTGTTGGTATTTGTACCATGAACACCTTGGCCTTAAAGTGTGCTGTTTTTTTCCTTTTTATTACCATAAATACTAGTTTAGTATGTATTCATAATTTGTAGTGAAAATAAATCACACTTTCTCCCTTAGTAACAACCCCATTTGGATCAGTACTCCTAATTGTAAAGGCCATGTCTATTTGAGGACATCAAGGGAACACTTTATATTTCACTGCTCTGACAAAGTGTTCAACACAAACTGAAGCACACACACACTCGTGAAACATACTATGTCCAAGGGGTTATTAGCCTATATCCCGTGGGCTTCCACTGCAGGAAATTTAAGGTATTACACAGTGAAGATTGTAGATTTGCCTGGTCTTTCTTGTAGTTTTACTAAATGGTTTGTCTGTTTGACCTTTTTACCTCTGGGTTTGGATGCAGACTCACACGTGATGGCACTTGTGCGTATCACATACAGACACACATATTTTTATATATATATATATATATATATATATATATATATATATAGTATCATGTGTCATTTGTTACATTTTTCATTTCAAAGCCAAGTTTGATATCATTCTGTATTTACTACAGAGGATATAGCCAAAGGAGGGGATGAAACAGATCCGACATTTTGTCATCATTTGTTCTAAGATGCTACCCCCACTAGCTGTATTTCACCCTTTTTGTTTCAAATTGCTTTCATTACTATAGCAACTAATACACATTTATCCGATGTTTAACAATGTTAGGGTAGTTTAAATACCCCTAAGGATTGTTTTTTCATTGAGTTTTTTGCATCTTGTAGTTTAGTCAGGAAACTCTTATGCAGCATATGAGGCAGACAGTGCGTGGAAGGATCCTGTGAGATTTTATTCAGTACAAATAATGTTTATCATTGTCTAAGCAATTTCTAGTCCTGAGTTGTTTTCTTGGCTTCAGACATTTAGGCGATCCTTTACAAATATTGAGATGCGGCCATGTATCCCACTTGATTGCATCAGTAAAAGGAAATTACCATCACATCTGTGATAACAAATTTCAGTAAAAGTGCACAAATCAGTGTCCAGAAAACAAAGAAAATATTCTAAATTGCCATGTCATTGTTGAGACTTCTGGCATTTAACAACGTCATAGTCACCTTCTTTCTTTCTTTAACTTGGAAATTAAAGAGATCAAAAAGACATTATGGGAATTAAAATGCAGCTGTTTTGAACTTGTACTGCTAGGGGAGAGAGGTGAGGTTTGTTGGGTGCAGAGCATTCAGGAGAGTTGCATACCTCATTCTAGGATGACAGGCTCTGAATCCCTAGCCTCTGAGATGATATCTTTATTCACTGACAGGCAAAATGTTATCTTAACCAAACCCCCTTTTATCTATTTTAGACAAATCAAATTCCAGCTAGAAGAGACAGAATGAAATGGATAGATGCATTTATTAAACAATTATGAAAAGTAGCATTTCCAGCTAGAAAGAATTTCTAGTTTTCCACACTCATTGCTTAAATACAAGGAACTCAGAGATGTCAACAACAAAGTTAGCTAAACAAAATTAACATATTCAGCCACAACTCAGAAATAAAAATAACCTATCTGCTTTTTAGAATACTTTTAAGAAATTAATGGGGAATAACAATAGCACTGTAAATAACCCACAGAATCTGTATAATAGCCAAGCTGCAGCCAGTATATCTTGCCATAGTTTAAATCTGTCATTAACAGACACTCTAATACCAGTAGTTCTAGTCCATCACTTCTCAGCATAAAGCCCTTCTCTTTCTCACCACCTTTTAGATTCAAACCAGCCACAGTGAAAGAAACCAAAGAGTTTGTTCAAAAATAAAGTCACATAGATCATCATCAGTGGACAGGTTTCAACCAGCTTTCTTAAAATGAACAATCACAGGGCCTACCCCCTATTATTGTTAACAGAAGCCTCATGGAACATACTTCCCATCACTATGAATTTATATTTATTAATACAACAAATTTATGAAAAACAGTATATAGATCAAGAAACATTGATCTGTTTGGAAAAAGAAGCATCTGAGGAAGTGAGCAAATATAAACAACAAAACCTAGAGATTTTTGAAAAGTATAAAAAAGAAATATGAACATGGGAAAGAAAGAGAGATTAGATATGGTACAATATTTATGCAAAGAAAAAAGCCAAATGAATCAATATAAAGAAGGCAGCCCCAAAGATATTTGAAGAGAAATACAGTCAAAGGCAACCATATATGGAAAATTTCACAATAAAAAAAATATCACAAAGAGGGAATTTGGAAAAGAAGATTAGTAAAGCAGAAGTTAAAAAAAAAGAAGCTGAAGTGATGGAGTACCTGCGAAGTGAAGGATTTGGTGTGAAGGTCTAACACAGGTTACATCACAGCAAGATGGAGCATATCCACAAAGTAAGGAGAAGCAGGAAGATCAGGGCACATCTGAAGAAGAAATATGGACATGGTAAAAAAAAGAGATTTAATATGGTTTAATCTTTATCCAAAGGAGAAAGCAAAACTAATCAATACAAAAAAGCAGCACCAAAGATATTTGAAGAGAAGTATAGGCAAAGGAATCCAGACATGGAAAACTTTACAATACAAAAACATAAGACAAACAGGAAAAGTAGAAAAGGAGATTAGTGCTGGAGAAGTTAAAGGAATAGAAGCTGAGGTTATGGAGTACCTGCAAAGTGAAGGATACAGTGTGGAAAATCTAATTCAGAAAGCACCACAACAGGATAGAGCAATGGATATCCAAATTAAGGAGAAACCAGTGAAGCAAAAAGCAGTTTGTCAGGTGCCATTATTTTTGGAGCCTTCCACAGGAGACCACTATAAACGTTCACTTGAAGCTGGACAGCAAGGGAAGGAACAGAAACTGTGGAAACTCTGACCGAGTCAATGTTGAGTTGTGATAGGTCATTGAGTTCTCATATGACAGAGCAATGGATGGCACAGGATGAAACTGAAGAGAATGTGCCACAGGAAGATGCTGTAGAACTTTCTATAGAATGCTCACAGGAAATGGAAAATAAAAAAGTGCTCTCAGTTTAGAAGAAAATGAGCTAAGAGAAGAGTTGCTTGATTTAATGGAGATAGATATATTAAGATCAGTGAAAGAAATAGACTGGAGAAGGTCACTAAAACCCAAAAAGTCAAAAGTTTGATAACACAATGAACACTGTAATTAGGACTGTCCATAGAGATCCATGCAATATAACAGAAGTAAACAAGATATATTATTGTGCAGCTAAATTAATAACTGATAAGGTTCTACCTGAAGTATACAGGGTAGTGAGGAAAAGGAAGTGAGAAATCGAATACCATCATGGAAATATTTAACAGAGAAAACTATAAAGCAGTTAAGACAAGAAGTGTCACTGTTAGAAGAATAGAGAAGAGCGAACAGATCAACAGAAATACCAAGAAAAATAGACATGATAAAAGCAATGTGCATTATTAGAACAAACCAGGATCTATCATACACTATTGCAAATAAACTAAAAATCTCAGCACAGGCACGCAGACAAATATAAAGGAAAAGTACAAAATAAGCAATTTATTGATGACCCCAAAAAAAAATTATAGAGAACTGGGAAACAAGGTAAAAGGAATTGACAGACTGCCAAAAAGGAAGAAATAGATATATTTTGGAGAAATATCTATGAAGATCCTGTAGAACATAACAAAGATGCTAAATGGATAGATGAAGTAAAAGAAAGAATAAGAAGTTTAAAGGTACAGGATATGAAATGGGATGAAGTAACAGCCAGAGAGATTGAAACAAAGTTAAGAAAAGCCTCTAATTGGAAAACCCCAGGCCCAGATGCAGTGCCTAACTTTTAGCTAAAAGTATTAGCATCTTTGCGCAGATTTAGCCATGATTAAGAGCTATTTATATGCGTACCCCAAACAGACACCAACATGGCTAACAACAGGAAAAACAATGCTCCTACTTGAGGGAACCTGCAAGCTAACCTAAAATTATAGACCAATAACTTGCCTTATGATGTATAAGCTATACATGGGACTTGAAGCCGGCAGAGTTTATAGTCATTGAGAACAAAACTCAATTATAGCAGTAGAACAAAAGGGCAATAAAAGAAAGTCATATGGAACAAAGGATCATATGTTGTTAAATAAAGTCATAGTGGAGAACTGTAAAAAGAGGAAGAATCTATGTATGGCATGGATTGACTACAAAAAAGCATTTGATAGTATCCCACATTCATGAATAAAAGAGTGCACTGAGTGACTACATTACACTGACCATGAAACAGTGGCAGACCACTTTGCAATTAAGCCATGGTAAGGGACAAATTATTATTCCAGGGATAAAAATTCAAAGGGGAATATTCCAGGGTGACTATCACCGCTGCTATTTTGTCTTGCCCTTAACCCATTAAGCTGTCTACTTAACAGCTTAGGACATGGCTATAATTTGGCCCCTAAAAAACAACAAAGTGTAAAGACTTCTCATCTTCTCTTTGTTGATGATGTAAGACTGTATAGCTCATCAGATGAGGAACTTAAAGCACAACTGCAAGTTGTCAAAACTTTTTCAGATGATATAAGAATGTCATTTGGTCTTGATAAATGTGCAAAAGCGACCTTTAAAGGAGAAAAACTGCAGAACCAAGAAAACATCAGTTTGGGACAAGACTGTGATATAAAAGAACTTGAGCAAGAGGGAGTGTATAAGTATTTGGGAATTGATGAAGGATCAACAATAAAACATGAACAAATACAAATAAAACTTAGTAAGGAATACTTTAGGAGACTTAAATTAATCCTAAAAATAGCATTTATGTCTAGAAACAAAATCCAAGCCATAAACCAGTTTGCTCTTCCTGTCCTAACTTACAGTTTGGGAGTGATTGATTGGCCCCAAAATGTGTTTGATAGATTAGATAGGAAAACAGGAAAGATGCTTCATGCTCACCAAATGATTTATAAAAATCAGTGCATACCAAGACTATATATTCCCCATTCCAAGGAGGGATGGGCCTCCTTGAAATTGTTTACATGTACAGATCTGCAGTAGTGGGACTCCACACATATCTGGTAACCTCACAAGACCCAAACATAGTGAAAGTTTTGAAACATGAGAATATATCTAAGATGACTTCTCTGCTTCATCTAGTAGAAGCATATCAGCGTCAAGCAGGAATGGAAATTAAACCAGAAGTAGATAAAAATCATGCAGCAACTGACTGTGCCAAAAACAAAAGAAATAATATTAGGTGAAGTACCAGATGAAAAGGCAAGAAATGTGGAAAATGCATAAATATAGTTGCAATTATAGAAAACTTCTGGAAGAACCTTATGTTGATAAGGAATGAACACAGGAATGGTTAAGGAGAGGCAAATTCAAACCAAGAGGTGAAAGGTTAATATTGGTGGCTTGAGATAGTGGGCTACATACACACTGATTTACAAAGTCCATTGAACATGTGGGAGGAAACAGACAAATGTAGGTTTTGTAAAACCGAATTGGAAACAGTTGCACGCCTCTTTGCTGGTTGTGACATACTAATGGCAGAAGGACTGTATACTGAAAGGCATAAAAATGTGGCAAGACTATTGCACTGGGGGTTGTGCAAACATTACGGTATTGAAGTGGCTGAAAAACACTGGAAATATGAGCCACAAAGCACCATAGAAAATGATGGTTTACATCACATGGGATCACCCATTACCAACAGTTCAAAAGATAGATGCAAGAAAGCTGGATATAGTGGTCCAAGAAAATAAGACAAAATTGAAATCACCACACCCAGTAACTAGTGTCTTGCACAGAGAAAGACACAAGACCATGAAATATCAGGATCTGCGGGCAGAAATGAGAGCAATGTGGAAGAAAGATACCCAGACAGATCCACTATCCAATAAATAGTTCATTCTGGTACCTTAGCTTTTCACCTTCTGTGGAATAATTTAAGCATCAAAAATACACCCTATTTATACACCAAGTGCTAACATAACCAATTAATTGTTCAATTACTCAATTTGAATCAATAGAACTGAAAATGAACATTCCCCACACAATTCAAACACAATCATAAATAAAATCATTCACAAATCCCCCTCATAAAAGTAGTGTTCATTTTTAATAAATTTAATACAAATACACATACATAGTCTGTAGCTTATAAATTGTAAATATACTAAACTTTAGATTAAATGAACACTTACAAAGTTATATTACTGTCAATGTTCATACCTCTAGGGGATAGCGTTCTAAAATTTAAAATCATTCTACATTCCAGCCTGTTAAGTTCATCCTTAAAACTACCCTCAAATTTTAAAAAGGGCTGTGCCAGCACACTGAAAAACAAACTACTCTCTGAGCCCCCATGTGCGGATGCAAAATGGCAAGCTACAGGGCTATTCATGTTACATTTTATGACATCACCCAAATGCTCCATAATTCTGTCACCTTTGTCTTGGTTTGCCCAACATACCACTTGATTTGCTGACAACCACTTCCAATAATACACACAACACCCTGGGAGTTACAATTAAAGATTTCTCTAGCCCTGTATAACCTGCCATTGATTTTGCACCCACTTAAATTCTTAACACTACTGCAAACCCACTCTCTGAATCCTACCACAAGGAACACCAATCCTTCAGATTATTATATCTCCCATAAGACAAGGTAACATGTTTAGGAAAAAGATGTCCCACAGTCACATCCTCAAATACTAAATGCCAGAATTTCCTAACAATTTTCTCTAAGGTGTTTGAAAAGGGGAATATTTGGTCACAAAGAACAGTCTCTCCTGTTCCTTGTCCCTGTTTCCCTGAAACCCATGTATTATCAAACCTCTTTCCTTTGTTCTGAATACCATTCCAAGCTTCCATCAGTACAGCTTGAGAAGTACCCCCTTGAGTTTAATCTGTTATATATCTCATTCAAAAATGTCTTTTTAAATCCATCTTCAGAAGTATTCTGATGGATTCTCTTAAATTCACCAAACGGTAAGAACCTAATCAGATGCAGAGGGTGCATGCTGTCAACATGCAAAAAAATATTCACAGAGGTGGGCTTCCTGTAGGGTTTATACTGAATCCCATAATTCCTGTCCACATACAGCTCCACATCCAAAAAAGTAATATTAGTCGAATTCACGTGACAAGTAAATTTCAAATCATAAATGGTACTTTCCACAAATTTCAAAAATTCCTCCATCTCCCTAAAAATAAAAATGAAGTCATCAATAAACCTCTTGTAATAAATAACATTCTGTGCAAAATACTCAGTGGGATATATAAACTGTCTTTCAAAATCTCCCATATATATCACTGCATAAGTAGGGGCAAAAGCAGCCCCCATTTCTGTGCCTCTTTTTTTGTAGGGAGAATTTGTTATTCCATCTGAAATAATTGTGATTCAGACGGAATTCTAAAACTGACAACAAAAAAGAAGTTTGTGGTCCCTCACCCATGATTCTACCATGGCTTCCAGGCCCCATTTGGTATCAATGTTAGTATACAAAGAATTAACATCAACCGTTGCCCAGAACAAATCATCCATCCACCTCACTTCTTTTAACCCCAAACAAAGTTCACCAGTGTTTCTGATGTGGGATGGTACTTTGTCCAAGTACTTTTTGAAATGATAGTCCAAAAACAAACCCACATATTCTAAATATGAGCCTATCATAGAAACTATAGGTCTCCCAGGGGGGGTTCATCATGTCCTTATGAATTTTGGGAATTGCATAAAACTTGGGGTCCCTGGGCTCTTTTACCAATAACTTTTTCATATCCTTACTTCTCAAGAAACCCAGCCTCTCCCCTCTATCCAGTAAATCAGAAAGCTCACAGTTAAATCTCTATACTGGGTTCATGGAAAGCTGAACATAGTCAGTATTTTCACAAATTAGTTGTTTGACCATATTAAGATATCCATCTTTGCTCATAAAAACCCAGTTGCCCCCTTTATCTGCCTCCCTGAAAACATATTTGTCCAAATAAGAGAATACAGTTTTTAATTCTGCCCATTCATTCTTAGATTATACATCTTTGTGCTTTTAAGAAAAATATCAAATTCTTTTGCCACCTTCTTGCTCTACACATTTTCAAATGAATTGATAGCCATAGAGGTTTTAGGTGGCATAAATTCACTTTTCTAGAGAAAACAGAAACATCAAGGTGACAATAACCAGTGTTAAAGCTGTCAGCACTCTGCAGAACACCATTTCATCTGAGTTAATTGCTATTTCACTTACATGATCTTTAATCAACTCATAAAACAAATCAAATTGATATAAACTGGTGTCCAATAAAGATTCATCATCACTTTCACAATTTGCTGTGTAAAAACTAGCATCGCTTCTACTACAATTATGGAAGTAAACCTTTAAATACAATTTACGACAAAAACAGTTAACATCTAAAATTAAATCTGACAAACAGGGCAGTCTAGAAGGAGCAAACTTAGGACCTTAAAACAGAATACTCATCATGTCCTTTGTAAGAAACAGGTCCGATAAATTTACAGTTTTTAAAGGTTCCAAAAACTTTACCCATACGTGATATGGAGCACAAAAAAATATTGGTTTCAGCAATCCCTACATTAACAGTCATTAATTGTTCATCAGTATTTTCAGCATTTGCATTTACAAATAACAAACGGACTCAGAGTCCAACACTAGACCACTTCTTACTTCCTGTTATATTTGCACTGGCCTTTCTTGTAGTTGTTGTGTGTTCTTCTCCGATTCAGAGATTGTGTAGATGCTGAAGAGTTTTTTTGAGTTGTCATTTGTTTCGTCCATGGATACATCTTCGAAAGAAATGCTCTTTTTACTACTTGTACTGATTTTGTTTATGATTGTGTTTCAATTGTGTGGGGAATGTTCATTTTCAGTTATATTGATTCAAATTGAGTGATTGAACAATGGATTGGTTATGCTAGCACTTGGTGTATAAATAGGGTGCATGTTTGATGCTTAAATTATTCCACAGAAGGTGAAAAGCCAAGGTACCAGAATAAACTCTTTATTGGATACTATACCCTGGTGGCTAGTGGATCTGTTGGCATTGTCCCATTTTTTGGGTTTCTTATGATTTACCTATTGGTGTTTTGTTATCAATACCAGCTAGCCCTGTCCATGAGGGACATGGGTGCCATACCAGGGGTGAATTTGTGGACTCCCATCAAATTATCTGTATTGCTTTTGAATAGGATCAGTGTGGAGCTCTGTTTTACATGAATAGGAAGTCTATTCCAAAGAATAGGGCAGTCTCTGGAGACCTATCTTTCTCTCCAGCATGTTAATGTCACAAGCTAGGTTAAGATCCCTAGAGTGAGTGAATCTTGTGCAGTTTGACTTGTGGATCTTCATCATTTCCATTAGGGCTGGGTTGGAGATTGTCCTATAAGCCAGCCACAAGTCAACTCTCAGCAGCCTATAAGATACAGAGTAAAGTGACAGGGCTTTCAACCTGTCCATATAGGTCATGGTTTAGAGTCCCTGTATTTTCTTATTAAGACTCTTCTGAGGTCCCTCCAGCTGCTACAGGTGTCTGGTGAGGTACATACAAAAGGGTGCATTATATACTCTATTAGTGGTCTGATGAGGGTCGAGTACAGTAGAGTTATGACATCCCTTGATCTGGATGCTCTGCCCTTGCTTATGAGGTGTACTGTGTAGAAGGCTTCCCTTAACACAGTGGAAAAATGGTGGTCAAAGTTCAGATTGCTGTCAACCTGTGTTCCCAAGTCTCACAACGCTGGGTTGGTACTCAGGGGGGGTGCTGTCAATATTCAATTTGTAGGGAATCTGTTTTGCCAAAGGGAATAATAATGTATTTTTTGCATTTAGTTTTAGACTGTGGCTTTGGCACCAACCATTTGTTTGTGTTAGCCCTTCTTGTAATATGTTGACATAATTTGGGGACTCAGTCATTGCTCCCATTTTACAATCATCAGCAAATTTGGTGAGCCAAAGGCACTCTACTTTGGCATGGACTTCTGAGAAATAGATACCAAACAGTAAGGTGCCCAGCACAGATCCCTGTGGTGCTCCACTAGTGATGGGTCGACTGGTGGAGGTGGAGTCACAAATTTTGACAGTGTGATCTGTCAGTTAGCTAGAGCTCCTCTAATATATTGTCATAGCATACAGTATTTTATTTTCCCAACTAATTGTCCCCTTTTTAACAGCTGCTTGTGTCCTAGATTTGACTAAAAACTCTGCCACAGCAGGTCTGTCACTGAGGACCGGCCTATACCTTTCTTGTTACTTATACTCTGATATCAATCCCTGATAGTGAAGTTGGTCTCTAACCTGCAGTTCAAATTTTGGCTTGCCCTCATCCCATTCTATTACATTTCCCTCTCTAGTTATTTGTTTCAGTACCTTGGTTCCTTTTCCAGTTTTTGCCAGTCAGTTTCAGCCCCCTCTTGCATGTTTTCTGTACCCCTACTTGCAGTCATCACCCTATTGGCAAAATCTCCTTTCTTTTTTCATGTGTGGCTTAGTTCTTACTTTCTGTACATTTATAAATATAATATTCTGTATGGTGGTTGTTATCCTCCTTAAGGATCTGCATCCAAAATCCCACTATCTCATGTCTTGAACCCCTCCCCAATTCATCACCATGTTTTTGCACTTTGAATTGTAGCTTTTTACTTGTCTTATGTATATGAGCCTTAACAGTGCAACTCTAAAATATCCCTTCAAAGCAGGTAATCGTATACCACCCTGTTCTATTGGAAGGTTCATCTTATCCCACTTAACTCTTGCCTTCTTTCCCTGCCAGATAAAATTCTTCAACTCTTTATTGAATGCTGTCCATGGCCTTTCCTCTGGTTAATAAAATATACCTGACCTATTTGTAAATCTAAAGGGAGTAAAAACATTTCAATTGCTTGTATCTTACTATCCATATCCATATAAAAGAGCTTCCAGTTTCTCAGTTTTTATATTATCTTTTGTTTAGTATATTCCCACATATCCTTATCTGCCATAATACATGCTTTTTAATCTACACTCTTAAATACTTTAACTTATCATGTCCCCATAAACATAGGTATTGCTGAACCAAGCCATGAGTGGGTACTATTGATATGATGACTTGGTGTGGGTTGTTTTTCATATGTCCAACATGCCCCCAAAACTAGTTACTGTGCCAGTATTGTGCTCCAGCAAGATGGAGCCCCCAATGATCTAGTCAGTCAAAGGGGGTGACTACCCATGGTACAAGCTGTTAAGAAGCATGATTGACAGGTGCCAGTAGGGTGCAAGTATAGTACCAAGATTTATTTATGAAGCTACAAGACTGCCAATACTGTATGATCACAACTAAATATTGCTACAGTTACAGGAGTATTTTTTCTGTTTTCAACTTTGGAAAGACCTTTTTTTGCAGGGAACTCCACAAAGTGCCAGATAACTTAGCTATGGTTCTGGAAAAATAGTTTTAAATCTTCTGGTTTTCTGTTAGTATTTGATTTTCTAGATACTCTATGCATCATTTTCTTCTGATGTTCATCATTATATATTTTACATTATACTCAGATTTTGTTGCAGTATGTCAGTGAAAAGGGGAAGGATGGTTCAAGAAACACGTTATTTCTTTCTACAGTGTCAGTAGGTTCATAGGTATATACCAGGCTAGTGACCACAAGGGCCCTTAAAAGCCTAGCCATACAACCCATTTGTGACCAACAAATTTGATTTATATAGGGGATGAGTTAGTGATTGCTCTGTCCATAGAGAAATGGGTGCCAGACCAAGGGTGCATTTCAGATTGCTCATCTATTGGTCCATGTTGTCCTTAAATAGAGTTAGGGTGGAACTCTGCTTCACATATTTGTTTCTCTAACATGTCCTATACAAGTAGCAAGCAAAATGTAGATCTTTCAGTCTAGTAGTTCTGATGCTGTTTCTTCTGCAGATGTGCAAAAGCTTCATCAAAAAGGGTGGAGGGATGCATTCTACGCAGGCAAAGATCACCTCTCAGAAGTCTGTATGATAGCGAGTAGAGAGATAGGGCCTTGTGGCATTGTATTTACTCCCTGTATTTTTTTTTCTTTATTTCTTTATTTATTTATTTATTGACATTTGATTACCAGGAAAGTCTGACTGAGTAGGAGCCCATAATCAGTGGATGCCTGGGGAGAAAAGCTCCAAAGTATTACAAAACATTTTAAGAAAAACAGTTTTACAGTCTTCAATAATAATACAAAAAAAAAAACATCCAAATTAGACATAATATGAAGACATTGGCTAAGAATAGATCCAAGTTATATGACAATGATTTACTATTTAGATATAGTTTAGTCAGTTTATGGAGAAATGAAAGGTAAGTTAGTATAATACAGGAATTACAATATGAAGCGAGAGGAAAAGCAAGCTTATGGCATATCTAGAGAGAAAGCTGGGGGAGAGAAACTGGCAGAAGTAAGGGAGTGAGTGAAGAAGGGACAGTAAGATGTAAGTTATGAATCAGTTACTTTTTCACATTTAGGAATATAGTTTATCCTGGTGTTGAGCAAGAACTGAGCCAGCTTTTGAGTAGGAAGTCTATGAAAATGGTTTTGAAGGATGGGAGGGTATTGATCTGATGGATACAGATAAGGAGTTCCAGGCCTTAACAACATGGTACAAGTATAGATAATGCCCGGCAGATTGATAGGTTTGGGACAGACAGGAGTTTTTAGTCACTGGATTGTAATATTTGCCTGGGGACATAGTTGTTAGAATGTTATTCAGTGCAGTACAAATAAGCTTTTGGATGCCAGAAAATGTTATAGGCGATAAAAAGAGTATATGTTAGTTGATGGGAGTAGTTCCAACCAGTTTAGACTTTTCAATGCTATACACCAGTGGTCTCTGAAAGGGGTATTTGCTGGAAATGTAGCAACTTTCTTATAGCATTGTTCAAATTTTGATTTTTGTGATGCCTGATGGTTATGGGAGCACCATAAAGAAGACTGGGGAGGAGATAAGAAGTGGCAAGTGTAGTTTTAGTTGCATTGGTGAGTAAAGCATCCCTAGTTTTTGATGAGTTTTTTCTTATGCAGTTTTGTATATGCAGGTCAAATTTAAGATTATCATCCACTATTATCCCTAATAATTTACTATATTATCCCTAGTAATTTACTATGAGAAGTAACTTCAGTGGATGGATTATCATTAAATTTTGTTTTGTCATGAGAAAGAGATTTGGGGAAAAAAGTAGTAGTTAACTTTTTTTAGGGCTGAGCATGCATTGTGACTTACAAAGTCATGTTTCAGTGACCTCTAAAGCTTCCGGAGTAATTTTTTGGAGGTGTGCTAATTTGTCAGATGTGCAAACGAATGTGGAGTCATCTGTGTACTGTATTAAGGAGGCCTGTTGTGTGAATGTCTGGAGGGTGGTGGTGAGAATGTTAAAGAGGAGAGACCAAAGATAGAACCTTGAGGTACACTGGCGGTAACTGGGAGGTAGTGAAAGAGGGTGGACTTCCATTTTATTGACTGATACCTATTGCATAGGTAGCTTTTGAACCATAGTGGGCTGACAGAGACATAATGAGGACATTTGAAGCAGAAGTTTTCTGTGGCAAACTGTCAAAGGCTTTAGACAAGTCTAGAAATCAGGAAAAGACTAGTTTGCTGTTATCTTTAGCTTTACTAACAGTATCTATAGAAATTAAAAGTAAGTTAGTATTTGGTTAGAAGGGCAGTGTTACTGCTATGGGAAGGACAGAAGCTATGATGTATGAGGGATAAGAGTCTGTTTTTGTAATGAACCTTTGTGAATGTTGCTGCATGTGTCTGGTCAGGTACATACCAAACGGGACATTATATACTCTAATGATGGGTCTGGTGAGGGCTGAGTAAAATTGTACAATGACCTCTCTGGACCTATATGTCATGCCCTTACTTATAAGTTGAGCAACATACAATGATTTTCTTACTACCTTAGACACATGTCGGTCAAAGGCTAAGTTACTGTCTACATATGTTTCCACATCCCTGACTAGTGAATCAACTTTTAGGGGGTTTCATTGATGATGTAGTTACCCTGGGTGGCTGACTTCCCAAAAGTGCTATAATACATTTCATGGTATTGAGTTTTAAGCCATAGCTTTAGCACCACATGTTTTTCTGTGTTAGATCTTCCTAAAGGGTGTTCTCATCTTGGGGGGATTCAATGACTGCTCCCAGTTTACAATCATCTGCGGACTTTGTCAGCCAGAGGCTTTTGGCATTAGCTTTGATCTCTAAGAAGTAGAAGCCAAAGAAGAGCAGGCCCAGTGCAGAGCCCTGAGGGTCTCCACTGGTGCCAGGCCTCTTTATAAAGGTGACGTCACCGATCCTAACCTCTTGTATCCTATTCTTGAGCCAGCTAGCTATCCAGCATGTTATAAAAGGGTTTATACCTAGTTCCATATGTTTGCTGATAATGTCTGAGTAGGGTACTGTATCAAATGTTTTAGCCAGATCTAGGTAGGTAGTATGCACCACTTTCCCTTCATCAATTGCCTTAGTGACCTTTTCAATGAAATGCACCAGGTTCAGTAAACATGACCTTCCTTTAGCAAAGACAAACTGGGATGGATCCAGTGTCTGGAGGTCTCCTATGTCCTTGTTAATAACTTCCATGATAATTCTTTCCATGTCTTTACAAATAAGACTAGTTAGACTAATGGGTCTGTAATTTCCAGGATCTGTTGAAGGTCCTCCCTTATGAAGGGGAATGACTCTTGCAGTCCTCCATTCAAGTGGCACAAAGCCTGTTTTAATACTATAATTAAATAAAGACTCTAGGGGACCTGATAAGTCACATTTTAGACTGATCAGAAGGCATCCTAGGATGTTATCAGGTCCTATTGAGACCATGTTCTTGGCTTTACTGAGTGCAGCCAGTTCATGCTCCCTAGTTCTAGTTGGAGGGGTTATGTTTGATGGTATTGTTGGTGGGGATGGTTGGGGATGAGAGGGTGGTAAAGTTGTAACTGAAGCTGTCTGCTAACAGGCTTGCTATGTGGCATCATTAACCACCACTTCAGCACATCGCTGTGTGCTACACTTGAAGTTTCTGACATAGCTGAAGAAGGTTGCTGTTATCTTAACCTCAAAGTTAGCTTTGTTTGACCTAATTAGCTCTCTTAGTTGGCTATTTAGTTTGAAGAGTTTTATCTTCATGGGAATTACCCTTCTTGATTTTTGCCATATTTTTTCCTTTTGTTATATATGCTGTTTAATGTGTGATGCCACCAGGGAGGTTTGTTTCTGGGGCTTGTTCTGGGCTTACTTCAGGTAGGAGCAACAGCCTCTATGCAGCTATTGACATGGTTATACAGAGTTCCTGAGAGCAATTCATTGTAGGCTGCTGTGTTTTCAGGGTTTGGAGAGAGACAGAATTTTCACAAACCGTCACTTAGTAAAAGGTAGTTGGTCTTGGAATAGTTCCTAACTGTTATTGATTCTACTGGGATTTTGGAATTGATTTTGATTTCAAAGGAGACAGTTTTATTGTCAGACCTCATCAGGAAGGTCTAGACATTTGGGGAGGTTCAGCATTCTCCCATTTTTGCGAATACATTGTCCAGTATGTTGGAGCCTTTAGTGGTCATATTCAGTGTTTCATCAAGGGTGTTTGCATTTACGAAGTCTAGGAATCTCTGTTTATGTGAAATTGAGGCCATGTGGGATTCCCAGTGTACAGAGGGGTAATTGAAGTCTCCCATGAATAGGATGTTAGGAGGGATGGTGTCTCCAGTAGGTCCAGGCTTGCATTGTGAGCACCCTTGGATATGGAGGATGACGTATAAGCTGGCTAAGATATGGTACAAGATTTTGTCTATGGTGAGGAACCCCAACGCATCATCCTTTCTAACCACCCTAGAGGTATGCTTGTTATTTATGTGTATTAAGACAGCTCTGCCTTTAACCCTTGCTGGTGCAAATACTGGTCTAAAAGTGTGGAAGGCACTGAAACCTTGCACTGCTGGGATACTGTCTGCCACCTTAAACCACGTCTCAGTAACTGCACAGATATTTGTATTCTCAAGTGTGAGCAGGGCTTGGAGGGAGTGCAGGTTCTTATTTAGGCTGCTGGCATTGACCAGTAATACCTTGAAGTTCAGTTCAGTTGATTTCATTACATTGGAAGGTTTGTCAATTTGTCATTGCCTAAAAAGGCACCATGGGGTGGATAAAGTTTTAGCCAGTATTCAAAAGCCTAGAGGGGGCAAGTGCAGACCATCCTTGGCAAAGCAGTGTGATTGGTTTATCATGTCCTCCCAAGTTGAAGGATATTGGATCCCCTAGGAATGACACCAGAAAGACAGCCAATTGCTAAAATCAATCATCTTTTGCTCATATTGTGGTATCACCTTCAGTGTTGGTAATATGCTGCTCAATGCCAGACTCATACCAG
The DNA here is from genome assembly GCF_019279795.1 of Protopterus annectens. NCBI lineage: Eukaryota > Metazoa > Chordata > Ceratodontiformes > Protopteridae > Protopterus > Protopterus annectens. Next base: position 1,212,584,712 of record NC_056733.1, on the reverse strand, counting down.
CCTGAGACACATCATCTGAGAGCTCCATAATGTCTCTCGTCACATAGTCCAGGTAGATATGTCTCAAGTCATTTACATCTACATGGACTATGATGGAATCATACTGTTACTTGTGATGTAAGGAGTGTGTGTGTGTGTGTGTGTGTGTGTGTGTGTGTGTGTGTGTGTGTGTGTGTGTGTGTGTGTGTGTGTGTGTGTGTGTGTGTGTGTGTGTACACCATTATCTTCTCCAGCCTGGGTAGAGGGGAATCAATATGTCTTACAATAGAGTCCCCTTTGACAAGAGTCCTGAGAAGTGTGTTTTTTGCCTTAGGAGTTAAGTGTTTGGGGCTCTATTGCGAGTGACAGTATGTGTGGTGTTAGGTGGCATTTTTTTCTGAGTGCCTTTGGGCTTGCTGAGGCATAGTTTTGCCAAAAGGTGGTCTGGGTTATCTTTATTGTTTAAGAAGATTGCTTTTAAGTGCCTGAGCATATGTTAGTCTGTGTGTGTTGTGTGCCATGTGAGGCGGGTGCTATGTGCATGGTTTCAACAACCTGATGTGTGCTTGTATGAGAGAGTTTATCCTCCAGTGTCATTGTGTAATTATACCTCTCGCACATTGTATCTGTTTCTTGAAGTTTTAAGTGGTTGTTGCTAAACGTGACAATTGCTGTTGTCTGAAGATGCCATATCTATCCACCAAGCTGGCTGCAGAAAAGTTAGAAAATTTCATATCTACGCTGTCCGGTCCTTTAACTAATAAACTACAAGGGGGTGGTGTATTGCGATTAGAAGGCTAGCAAGGGTGCTTTGTTTATGCAGACTAATAGGGGTGATTTACTGGGGCAGATTGTGCTAAATAGTATTAAATTCGGGTCTACTTCATTTCCCTGAAAGCTCATTTCACTGAAACACAGTTGCCTGCGCACAATTCACTGAAAGTTCATTTCAATGAAAACTCATTTGACTGAAACTTATTTTGTTGAAAGCTATATAAGGCCTGTAGTGCGATTCTGGAGTTGGTATATAAAGTAAGGGGGGGCACAGCCCCCACACATTGAGGGTTGTGGGTGGCGTAGCCACCCCCCCCCACATATTTTGGTTATATATTGTCTGCTGGAAAGAGTTATTCATTAGACTTGTAAGTATCCATATCTATGGTTTCAAACATTTAAAATAAGTAGGGGGGCTGTACCCCCCACACCCCCCCTTACTTTATATACTAACTCAAGAATCGCACTACAGTGGGGAAAAGGCCATATATAACTTTCAATGAAATGAGTTCAGTCAAATGAGTTTTCAGTGAAATGAACTTTCAGTGAATTGTGCGCAGCCAACTGAGTTTCAGTTAAATGAGACTTCAGTGAAATTAAGTAGACCCTTAAATTCTACTAGCTTTAATGTTTGCACAATACTGAATTTTAGTACTAGCTGTTTTAAGTTTGTTGGTGCACATGGTATTTGATCTATATTTAGTGCTTTACATGGTATGGTTTTATGGACCGTTGCTTTCTAGGGGTTTGCAACTATACAGGGCACTGCTAACTGCGGCTATGTGGGCAAAAGCTCCAAATTTATAGCAGCACAGAAAAAAACAAAAAATAGCTAATGAGCCCTCTGGTCAATAAAACAACTACACTGTGATCCTTTTTGTGTGTTTTCCATCTCAGATAGACCAGGCAAACACTACCTGCCACAAGATGAATAGAGACACTCCTCCTAATTTAAAAACACAGTAGAAGAAGCCCACAAGTGCAATGCTACCACAAACCAATTAAACAACTATCTGGAAATCCAATCCCTTATTGAAGGCTATTTCAAGACAGTCGTATAGCAGTAACAGTGGCAGGAAGAGCATTTATTTACAAAAATACAGTGAAGTGCAAAAATAAAAACAGGAAACATCAGTGATCACTTACACTAACTTAAGCAAGTCCAATCAAAAGTACTTAGCTTTGCCTGGATAGCACTGGATATAACTAAAACACTTCTGGAGCACCAGCTAATACACCAAGCTTTGCTGAGCTCTCACTAAACATTTTTTTTGTCCTGTGTGTAGTATTCTTCCCAGGTGTCACATTTCTCACACCTTAAAACTGTAACCTAAGTCTACAGTTCTGCATTTGAAAAAGCAGCCAGTTCGGCTATTCTTTAAAACCTAATCTTCAGATGTTCATGATAATGGTGTGCTGGAGTTTGCCACTAGTAAAAAGTAAGGGAAGTACAATAATTGCAAAGCAAAGACTAATTGTAGTAATCAAAAAGAAGGAAATCATAATAATTTAATTTTCATGTAAAGGAGAGAGGGGGAATCGTAGTAAATGGTCTGCTCATCATAGGTACTTTTTCCCTTTTAAAATGACATCACCGTTATATTAAAACTAAATCTTGCACACTTGCAGCCCTCCCTCTGCTCCCCTTGGCAATCTGGCCATGTAGGTGCAACAAACTGGTAAATAACAATAATAACTACTTGTAGTAATACAGAAGCATTTGTAATATAGAATTCTTTAAAATATGGTAACATTTTATTTGTTTTTGGGTGCACTTGTCCTTTAACTGTATGGAGGAAAGTCACCTGTAACAATATACATTTTGGGAAAAAAATATGTCAGGACTCAGAATACCCATCAAACACTCAGCTGAAATGGATTTCCTGACAAAATCCATGATTTCTTATCAGGAAACATGGCAGATGGCAAACCTAGGCATATAAAAAGCCAGTAGCATATCAAATTCTCAAGGAAACAGATTTATACTTCATAAAAACATGGCATTCCATTTGTGATTGCCAAGTATAATTGCTGAACATCAACAAAATTTCATTATAAGTTTTAGTTCATCTACAGACATGTGGAATTGAAACTAATTTTAACTACAGACACTGAATGAAGAAAGCTAACAGTTTTACCAGAGGTAAATGTAGGAAAAACTAAACATTGAGGTACATTCATGAAGGTACCACAACATGTACACCTCCATGTATATGTTGTGGTACCTATTTGATATTCATCAACTGCCCTAATGCGGTGCTGCACAATGCTTTAGCATGAAGATGTGCAGTACCCTGTAAGGGCTGGCTCCATGGCCATGCTGAATGCTAATGAGACAGTCTGGGGGAGAGGCATATGCTAATTAACTATCTGGTCTCTTCCGCACTACCACCTCCAAGAAGGAATAAGCATGCTGAGTGATTCAACAAATTGCTCAGCCTTGTGGATCAGTACAGTGATCCCCAGCATGTCATGGTAGTGAACATAGCCAAAAAACTGTCTTCAGCTACCTGACACACCCATGGTTCAGGGATCAGGGAGTGGGCAGAATCACTAGACACCAGAGATAAATTTGGCTAACGTGCCTAAATAGCACCAGCATCAGTAATGGGGATCAGTGGGGATGGAATCACTACACAAAAAGGATATATTTGACTTAAGTGCTTTAATGTCTCCAGCATCTGTACAGGGATTGGAGGTGGGGACATTGACCAGACACCAAGAATTACGTTTTTTATTGGCATCGACATCAATAAGGGGATCATGGGTGGGAAGAATCATTATACACCAGAGATAACTCATGCATTAAGTGTCTCAACAGTGCTGACATCAGCACAGGAAGTGGGGGGTTGGTAGAGTCAGCAGACACCAGGGGTGATTCATCCATAAGTGCCTTAATGGAACCAACTTCAGAACAGGGATGAGGGTGGGGGTAATCACTAATTACCAGGGCAATGCCATAATGGGACTTAAAGTATTAAGGTGATGGGGAGTGGCACTGGCTGCTAAGGCAGTGCCATAACAGCATTTTTAATTATTATGGTAATAGGGAGAGACACTAGTGACCAGGGCAAACTAGATCCTTACCATAATGGTACTTCATCTAATATGGGATCAGGGATGGGGGGAATCAAAGGAAGGGTAGACAAGTCAAGGACAGGTACTGTGACTGTGGTGTGTGTGTGTGCCTGTGCATTGTGTACTTATAGGAGTGGGAGAGTGACTAGGAGAAAAATGCTACAATTATGTATTCTGGACACCTTAACCTATCCCCCATCAATATCGTTGCCTAACTTTCAACCAGCTGAACTACTACTTCTAAATTATCACCTCAACCCCTATAAGAAATTTGCCATTGCCTCTATTGATAGCCCACCTGGAAATAACATTCACATCCTTGAATCTATTCTAGCATGGATTTATATTAATATCCCTTATGAGACCTTACTACTAGGTGACATAAATATCAACTAGCAGAAACTGTCCTCTATCTCTTCCTCCCTTCAAATCATCCTACACAGCTTCCATCAACTTATCACAACTCCTACCCACTTCAACAACAATACCCAAGGTACCACCTTAGACTGTATTATTACCTCTGACCCCACCTTATATCATGATCATGACCCCAGAGCTTTGAACAACTCCCTAAGTGATCAGCTCCCTATCCAAGTCCAGTGTCACTCTTCCCAAATACCTAAATTCCACCATTTTAGAGAGTTTCGCAAGCTGTCTTCTTTCAATCCTGAAACCTTCAATAACAGGCTCACTTCCATAAACTGGGGCTTCCTTAAGTACCTCCCTCTTAATGAAGCTGTTCTACACTTCAATCACATTTTTCTTGATATACTTGACTCTTTAGCTCCTCTTAGAAATGTGAAAATCAAAGCCAACTACTCACCTTGGCTCATCAAAAACACCCCATCTCTCATGAAAGAAAGAGACAAAAATTGGAAAAAATGGCTAAACACTAAATCTGCAATATTCCTACAAAAATATAAAGAACTAAGAAATCTGGCAAAAACAGCAATTAACAAAGACAAAAAAACTTACTTTTATAATCCCCAGTTCTCCCAAAAGTCTCTAACCCAAAAATATTCTGGCATACCATCAATAAAATCTTAAATCCAAGTCAACCTACCACTCCCAACCCCTACCCTAATAATTCTCCCTTACAAACTGCCACCTTACTTAATACCCACTTCATCAAATCTATTCAAAAACTTACCCAACCATCCCAAAGCCATAACCACCTTCACACCACTCACTACACAAACAACACAACCCCTTTCTCTCTTAACCCTGTCTCCACAGCCTACATCGTCACTTCTACTAAAATTGAAACTTTGTTCTCCCTCTACTGATAACCTCCCTCCCCTCTTTCTTAAACTCTCTGCTCATTTCATAGCCTATCCTGTCTCTATCCTAATAAATAGATCTATTCAAGAATCTACTGTCCCCAACATCTGAAAATCTTTCTAGACCATTCCACTTCACAAAGGAGGTAAAAGTTATTCACAATCAGCTTTTAACTCACCTTATTAATGAAAATCTTCTGACCCCTACACAACATGGCTTTAGGCCACACCACAGCACCTCCACTGCCCTCCTATCCTTCACTCACACTGCTGTTGAAGCCAGGGACAAAAGCCTCCTCGTGTCTTGCCTCTTTCTCGACCTCTCTAAAGCTTTCGATACTGTTTCCCATTCCATGCTACTTACTAAGTTCACTGACCTTAAAATCTCCCCTCTACTTTTCACTGGTTCTCAAGCTACCTATCAAATAGGCTCCAGTCAGTCAGATGGCAATCTTCTTGCTCCCCTTTCCTACCTATCCAAACAGGTGTCCTTCAAGGCTCAATCCTTGCCCTCCTTCCATTCAAAATCTTCACAAATCATCTTTACTCCTCCTGCAACACCCCCTCCCTCATACAGTATGCCGATGACTCTACTCTTATTTCTTGTGCTGACACCTCTAAACTTCTTTATATCACCCAAAGCTCCTTCTCATCTGTGGAAAAATGGCTCACAGAGCATCAACATATACTCAACCCCCAAAAAACTAAGCTCCTCCTACCTTAGTATCCCCTCCCAAAACTCTCCACTACCTTAAATCCATCATTACTATTTCCTCTCTTGATAACATTCTCATCAAACTCAAATCCAACATCCATATCCAACACTGAATCAAATAAAATAACATGAAACTTGGTCTTCGCTACAGGAATAATAAATTTATTGCTCCCAACTCCAAACACATTCTTACCCGAGCCCATCTCCTATTGAGAGGGTAGCCTAATGGTTAAGGTGTTTGCCTTACAAACTCAAGGTGCAGGGTTTGAGTCTCACAAGGGATACTTGTCTAGGCTTAAAAATGGCTTGCAAGGGCAGTTAGCCTAGTATGAACCTATGTTATTGTTCAGATAATTTCTAATTCCTAAAATCCTAAAGATTCCATGTCTCCTCTACGGCTCCCCTATCCTAACTCACCTCCAGTCAAACCTTCTCTCCAAACTAGAACAAGCGTGCAATAACACAGCCAGATTTGCCAGTAACCAGCCTTATAACTCCCATCATTGCCTTGCCCTGAAACAGCTTCAATGGCTAGAATTCCCCAGCTCTTACTACATGCGCAGCTGCAGCTAATACACTCCCTACTCAACAAACTGGTAGCCTGCCAATCTACCTTAGTATCCCCTTATACCCCAACCCAGTCTCTTTGTAGTTCTGACCAGCACCTTCTAGACATCGATAAACCCAAAAAGACTTATAGTAAACTCCTCTATAAACACTCTGTGTCCCTTGCGTTGAATAGGCTACCACTTCACATTCGTAGCATCACTAGTTCCAGCTGCTTTCAATCTGAAGTCAAGCACTACTTTCTGAACTCAAAAGCCTATCCTTGCCTAAATCCTCCATAATCTACACTTTCCTTTTCACTACCTGTCTACATGTAATAATTCAATGACTAAGCTGCTGACTAGACAATACGACATTATGCTTCTTGGGTAAGATATGTCATTATTGTCAATACTTAAATGTACTAGTTGTATTTGCTTCATTTTGTTTTATTTTTATTAGTTATTCATTTTACCTGATTACTGCATATGTAATTTTTGCTTATGTTGCATTGCTGCACTGTTTTTATTGGGTTTTGTATATTGCCTACTATGTTATCTTTTTATGTTTGTATTGCTGGACCTTTTCTCCTCGGGTCTCCACTGAAAACGGGCCACTGGTTCAGATGGACTAACCCAGCTAACAAATGTCAAATAAATAAATAAATAAACCACTAGGTAAGGCAGTTTTCATATTCAGGTTATACTTACATAGAATGCAGTATACTTTATTTTTGTTGATGCAGTGTTATCCCTTCTGTACAAGAGGCACCCTGGCAATTCAAAACACTGGTGTTAGAACTTGAATGTGCTGTTGTGGGCCATTAGAATTTTAAGTAATTGCTTAATAAGATTTTTTTCTGTTTGTGATGATATCTTTTCAAAGGATATCGTATGTGTATCTTTTAAATATGTAAATTATCAGCTTTGAAATAGCACTCCATGTAATAGAAACTTGCGAATTTGAGTTTTTGCTTTATACTGAATCATTAAGGCTGCATTCTAATATTCCAAATGAGAAAATAAATGTTCTCTACCATTTGCATTAAATTACACAGTATAGCTTAATTATTTTACAGCTATCTTTCCGTCACTCAATGCCAATGGTCTTTTAAATTACTGATATGATTTATTTGTTTGATTGTACTTTTACACTGTGAAAAGGTTCTGTTTCTTGTAAGTTTTTGGCTTCCTACGAAGTCCAGGTTAGTCTGAGGTACAAGGACCGCTATTTATAAAACTACTTGTTTAATTCATTAATACTTGCCAGCAATCAGTTAATTAGGTGTCATATTGTTTACTGGATAGAGATTACCTGAAGCTCAGAGTCGAAGAAAATTTAAATATGAATAAATCTTTTCCACTGAGTAGGTAAAATAGCTTTCGCTTTACCATTCAGTTGCAGTAATGTTCTCACATTTAAATGGTTTACTTTCAGCAGTGAATACTGCAAATTCAGTACCAATATCGTTACAATTAAACATAAACAGTGTGTGCATTTCAAGCACCGTATGTTGTAATGGGACAGGGCAACTCACACAATTATCCCTGCAGGTGTGAAGTTAGGCTATAAAATGCCATTATTATCAGGATGCTGGCAAGGGCACAAACATCCCTCTTGGCTGTCGGCATGATGGCTCCTCTGGAATTATTATTTGCTATTATGGCAGAATAAACAGGCAGCATCTCATAGGGAGAGGCTTGCTGGTCAGTTAACATGCAGGCAAAAAACACATAATAAAACAAAATAAAACAAAAACAATACAGATAATAGTACAACTAATTTAAGGACGTAAGTAAAGCACAATTAAACAAAAAACAATTTACAGCCAGAGAAACTTGAGTTTTCTTTTTGCGATAGCTATCTTAGATTGGCAAGGGACAGGGATGCTGGCAGCCATTTTGGCTTTGTGTAGCCAATAATTATAATCACATTTGCTTACTCTTGTCATTACTGAGCGATTCACACACACAGACTTAACTGACAGACAAAGTATTTTTATTCATGACCTGTTTGTTGTTCAATAACTAGGCCCAGCCACTTGAGACTGAAACTTTTGAGAAATGTGCTTGTAATCTTTATATGTGGCCCATGTTAGTGTTCTGTGACAAATCCTTTTCCTAGTTCCTAGATGTCAGGAGATGATGAGCCCTGTAACAGTGGGCACAGCCTCTCATTTTACATGTGATAGACTAGAACAAATTCTGTAATAAAAATTTCATACTTGGCTCCATAGAATATGAGCCGCACTGATGAAGTCACAGCCACTAATTTTACATGTGTTACAAAACAGACTAATAAAGTCTGGTGATAGCCTCATAAAAACAGGCATTTTCAGTGATCAAAGTGTAAACCAATCTATTAGATGGACGGGATGAAGTTCAGGTGAAAGTGTTTTCTTAAATATAGTTCTATAGTTGTAGCTCAAAATGTGCTGTTAGAAGTTAAAAATAAAAATAAAACCTTTTAACTAAGAATAAGGTTCCACAGGCTGCTGAGCTGGTAAACCCTCACAGGTCTTTCAGGAATGTTCAAATAAGGGACTAACCAATAAGCTTTGAGATTGGCTCCTTGTTTTTCCCTCTCCCAGATTTTCCTCCAATCGGCTCTAACACCATTGTCTGTAACTGCCTTTAAATAACTGACCTGTTGAATGCAATGTATTAGAACAAGAATACTCATCCATCTACCTATTTAATTGAATAAACTACTGGAAACTTCAGCAAGGTGTCTTTATTCTCCCACAGAGAGGGTGTCAGAGAGAGAGTCTCCTAGATGTGCTAACTAAAGTGATTTTATCTGGATTACTACTGATAGTTGAGGGAAATATGCTAGAAGGGATTTCACAAAAGGTAGCAGAGGGATGTGTGTGTGGGGGGCATACCACCCAACCTTTTATTGCAGGAAATCTCTACAAAGTCTAAAATAATGGGAGCAAAAGGGCCCGAAAATAGGGACAGATTTTAAATATTAATCTTATAAACTTAGAAAGTTGCTAGAATAACAGGATTTGTGTTAGCATGCATTTTCAGAAAAATATGAAGTCTAGAACTCAAATATATGTCCTTATTTAGTAACCTCATAGTTGGTCTTGTTGGACCTAATTAATCCTCTGAGTTTCTTGTTAATTTTAATTAGTGAGCTCTTGCTTTTTTGAAAGCAGCTCTTTCTGATTTTGGCCATGACTGTTTTCCTTTTGCTTCATACCCTAAGGTTGAGATTTCGCCAGTGTAGTTTGCTTTTTTGTGCTTGTTATGGGCTGACTTCTGGTAGGTACAGCAGCCTCTATGCAGCCATTGAAGTTTGTACAAGGTTTCAGTGAACAAGTCTGCATAAGTTATTAAGATCTTGGAGTTCAGGGTCATTGAATTTTTGACTCAGTAGGATGTAGTTTGCTTTAGAACAATTCCTAACTGTTACAGGTTTAGTTGGGATTTCCAAGTTGATTTTTATTTCACTGGAGACAACTTTGTAATCCAACCTCACCACTGAGGACATGACATGGGCGGGAGGGGATGTAGTGCTCCTCCATGTTGGTGAGTACTTGGTCCAGTATGTTTGAACCTCTAGTGGGTATGGGCACTATATGATCCTGGGTATTTATGTTAATAAAGTCCAGGAAAGGTTGGGCCTGTGAGTTTGAGGCAGTGTATGTTTCCCGGTCTATAGAGGGGTCGATAAAGTCCCCCATGAATAGGGTATTTAGCTGGATGGTGAGTGTCTCCAATAGCTACAAACAAATGCAATCTGAGGGTCATGCTGCTCAATGCTAGAAGTCTAAATCTCAAAATGCACTCAGTCGAAGCACTCCTTAAAATGAAGAACATCAACATTTGTGTTGTAACAGAGACCTGGTTCAAGGCAGCAGAAAGCACACCTGCACTAAGACTATAACTCATTCCACACCTTTCAGCCCCAGAACATGGACCGAAGCTCCAAAGGTGGTTGTGTTTCCATATTCATAAAGGATGCACACACCTCCAGACTGGTAGCCTAACATAATACATCTGAGATACATCAGGTGCAGCTAACATTGGGTAAGGCAGCGATTCAGGTCGTAGCCTGCTATAGGTCCTCAACCATGTCCCAAGTCTCACACTCCATGTTCCTAAGCACCCGGGAAAATATTGGGGTCCAACCTAACACTCTCATAATGGGTGACGTCAACTACCCCTCCATTAACTGGGAAAACTACTCATGCACCAATACACTTGCCCAACGCTTTCGGGAATTCATTAATTCCAATGCCCTGGACCAGCTCGTTCTTACCCCCAGTAGAGGTAGCAACATCCTTAACCTGGTCATTACTAACAAGGGCGACTGTTGCTCTACATCAGTAGTGAACTCCTCCCTGGTTGGATCTGACCACAAACTAATCACCTTGTAAATCCACATCCCTCCCAACCCCCACCCCGCAAAAAGGTACCCACCATGAAAAACTTCTCCAAAGCTAACTTTGGGCTCCTAAAAACAGAGGTGGCTAACTTCATGGCACCCATGAAAATGGAGAATAGTTGCATGACTGCTGAATCATACACCAATGCACTGTACGAACACGTACACAAATGCATGGATCTCGCCATACCCAATAGAACCAAGACATTCTCCTCAAAAAAAATGAAAATCAATTTGGTGGTCCCCTGCCATAAACAAACTCTACAACAGAAGGAGGAAACTGATGTGGAATAAGGTGAAGTCCCACAATTGGAAAAACTTCCTTATAAGCTTCAACAAAAGGTTGAGTTCCCTCATCAAATCCTCTAAAGTTAGCTATGAAAACAGAATTGCAGCAGATAGTAAAGATAACCACAAGGCCTTCTATAGTTATGTAAAGAATCTCCACGGTAATACCCAGATTTGCTCTGAGCTACTGCACAATGGTACCTCCTATACCGAGCCAACAGATATTGCCAATATACTGGCCAACAGATTCAGTGAGATCTTTACCCCTCTCTCCTCCCCCAAAGGATCAATCACAATACCAGTAGATTTCCAGGCACCCGGTATTACTGCTGCACAGGTTAAAACAGCACTGTCCAAGGCCAAGAATACACCTTCTATGGTACCTGACAATATCCCCAGCTGTGTTCTACATGAACTACAGAGTAAACTGGCACCTCACCTGTGTGCCCTGTTCAATCACAGCCTCACCTCGGGCTTTGTCCCTACCAAATGGTGGACTGCTGCAGTCATCCCTCTCCACAAGGGAAGAGTGACTACAGACCCTGGGAACTATCGCCCCATTAGCCTGACTAGTCTGATATGCAAAGCTGTGGAATGCATCATCGTGGACCTAATAAACAAGGATATAGAGAAACTCCAAACTCTGGATCCTACACAGTTTGGTTTTGTGAAGGGTAGATCATGTTTGCTCAACTTGGTCGGCTTCTTTGAGTCAGTCACCAGAGCTGTGGATGAAGGCAAGGTAGTTCATACAGCCTACCTTGATCTAGCCAAGGCCTTTGATACCATTCCCCACTCAGGAATCATATCAAAACTCACTAAGCTAGGTATCAACTCCTATATCACTAGATGGGTTGCAAACTGGCTCACAGATAGAACCCACAGTGTAAATGTAGCTGACTCCAAGTCAGACTGTCAACAAGTCATGAGTGGAGTCCCACAGGGTTCGGTCCTGGGTCCTCTCCTGTTTGGGTATCTACTTCTCTGAAGTCCAGGCCAACATGAAGGGACTCTGGCTGACAAAGTTTGCAGACGATTTCAAGTTGGGAGCTCTTATTAACTCCCCAAGTGATGTTGACATCCTACAGAAAGGCCTCAATGAGACCAACAGCTGGTGTCAGAACCATGGCCTTAAGCTCAGTGCCAAAATATGTGTCGTCATCCCTCTTGGGGAAAACCCAGTTCCCTTGAATTACCACATCTATGGTAGTCCACTGAACACAGAACATGCTAGAGGGACAGGTTCATAACCCAGAGACTGCCCATGCTATGGAATAGACTTCCCATATATGTCAAGCAGAGCACCTCACTGGGTCTCTTCAAGAGAAATCTTGATGAGTGGATAGGAAATAGAAAATTCACCCCGGGGATCACTTCAGTGGCTGTACTCAACAGAGGCAATAGGAACTAAGGTTGGGTGGCACGATGTCAGGTTAATCCTATGGGCTAGGCTTGTAAAGGCTCCAGGACCATTCGCCTAGTACACACCTATGAACCTATTAACCTATAGGTCCACATATGAGTTATGAGATTCTTATGACATAGACGGTGACCTATAGTCAGCTGTAATGAGGTAAAGTACTTCATCTAAGGTGACTTGCATGTGGATGAACTACAGGGCATTATCCTAATTAACCAACCTGAAGACATATTTCTTGCTGATGTAGATCGAGACACCTCCACCTTTAGATGTTGCCTATGCTGCTGTTGGTCTAACTGTATGGATGGCTCTGTAACCTTGCACTGCTGGAGTACTCTCTGCAGCTTTAAACACAGTTTCACTAAAGGCACAGATGTTTATGTTCTCCAGACTCAGGAGAGCTTGTAGGGTGTGATGTTTCTTTCTGAGGCTCTTAGCATTGAGTAGCAACACCTTAAGGTTGCTCTGAGGGTTTTTGTTTTTTATTTTTTATTTTTTGGCTATGTTGGAAAGTTTGTCATTTTGGCATTGCCTAAAAAAGGCTCTAAGGGGTGTATAAAGTTGTATTCGATATCCAAAAGTCCTGGGAGGACGGGTGCAGAAAGTCATCCTTGCCAAGAAACATGATCTGTTAACCATGTCCTTTAATGTTGACAGATATTGAATCCCAGAGGAATGTCACTAGAAGCTAAGCCAATCATTAAAATCAATCATTTTTGTTCATACTGTGGCACATCATCCTTGGTGATATTGTGCTCCTATCATATTTGTAACCTTGGTACAGTGACTTGAGTGCATGGTGACATTGTGGATCCTATCATATTTGTACATTTGGTACCATGACAAGTGCATGGTGATATTGTGGATCCCATCATATTTGTACCTTCCGTATAGTGACTTGAATGCATGGTGATATTGTGGCTCCTATCATATTTGTACCTTTGCTACAGTGATGCGTGCATGGTGATATTGTGGATCCTATCATATTTGTACCTTCGGTATAGTGACTTGAATGCATGGTGATATTGTGGCTCCTATCATATTTGTACCTTTGGTATAGTGACTTGAGTGCGTGGTGGTATTGTGAAGCCTATCATATTTGTACCTTTGGTACAGTGACTTGAATGCATGGTGATATTGTGGATCCCATCATATTTGTACCTCTGGTACAGTGACTTGAGTGCATGGTGATATTGTGGTTCGTAACATATTTGTACCTTTGGTACACTGACCTCATTCCATGGTGATATTCTGCATGACGATATTGTGGGTCCTAACATATTTGTACCTTTGGTACACTGACCTCATTCCATGGTGATATTCTGGATCATATCATATTTCCACCTTTGCTAATGTGACTTGAGTACATGGTGATATTGTAGATCCTATCATATTTGTACCTTTGGTACAGTAACTTGAATGCATGGTGATATTCTGGCTCCTGTCATATTTGTATCTTTTGTACCATGACAAGAGCATGGTGATATTGCGGATCCTGTCATATGTGTACCTTTGGTACAGTGACTTGAGTGCATGGTGATATTGTGGATCATATCACATTTGTACCTTTGCTACAGTGACTTGACGGTATGGTGATATTGTGGATCCTGTCATATTTGTACCTTTGTTACAGTGACTTCAGTGCATGGTGATATTGTGGATCCTATCATACTTGTACCTTTGGTACAGTGACTTGAGTGGATGGTGATATTGTGGATCCTATCATATTTATACTTTTGGTACAGTGACTTGAGTGCATGGTTTTATTGTGGCTCCTATAATATTTGTACCTTTAGTACCATGATGAGTGCATGGTGATAATGTGGATCCTATCATATTTGTACCTTTGGTACAGTGACTTGAGTGCATGGTGATATTGTGGCTACTATCATATTTGTACCTTTGGTACAGTGACTTGAGTGCATGGTGATATTGTGGATCCCATCATATTTGTACCTCTGGTACAGTGACTTGAGTGCATGGTGATATTGTGGGTCCTAACATATTTGTACCTTTGGTACACTGACCTCATTCCATGGTGATATTCTGGATCATATCATATTTCCAGCTTTGCTAATGTGACTTGAGTGCATGGTGATATTGTGGATCCTATCATATTTGTACCTTTGGTACAGTAACTTGAATGCATGGTGATATTCTGGCTCCTGTCATATTTGTATCTTTTGTACCATGACAAGAGCATGGTGATATTGTGGATCCTGTCATATTTGTACCTTTGGTACAGTGACTTGAGTGCATGGTGATATTGTGGATCGTATCACATTTGTACCTTTGCTACAGTGACTTGAGTGTATGGTGATATTGTGGATCCTGTCATATTTGTACCTTTGTTACAGTGACTTCAGTGCATGGAGATATTGTGGATCCTATCATATTTGGACCTTTGGTACAGTGACTTGAATGCATGGTGATATTGTGGATCCTATCATATTTGGACCTTTGGTACAGTAACTTGAATGCATGATGATATTGTGCATCCTTTCATATGTGTACATTTGGTACAATGATTTGAATGTATAGTGATATTATGGATCCTATCATATTTGTACCTTTGCTAAAGTGACTTGAGTGCATGGTGATATTGTGGATCCTATCATATTTGTACCTTTGGTACAGTGACTTGAGTGCATGGTGATATTGTGGATCCTATAATATTTGTAACTTTGCTACAGTGACTTGAGTGCATGGGGATATTGTGGATCCTATCATATTTGTACCTTTGCTAAAGTGACTTGAGTGCATGGTGATATTGTGCTTCCTGTCATATTTGTACCTTTGATACAGTGACGTGAATGCATCATAATTTTGTGGATCCTATCATATTTGCAGCTTTTGTACGATGACTTGACTGCATGGTGATATTGTGGATGCTATCATATTTGTACCTTTGCTACAGTGACTTGAGTGCATGGTGATATTGTGCATCCTAGCATATTTGTATCTTCGCTGCAGTGACTTGAGTGCATGGAGATATTGTGGATCCTATCATACTTATACCTTTGCTACAGTGACTTGAGGGCATGGTGATATTGTGGATCCTACCATATTCATACCTTCATTACAGTGACTTGAGTGCATGGTGATATTCTGGATCCTATCATATTTGTACTTTTGCTACAGTGACTTGACTGCATGGTGATATTGTGGATCCCATCATATTTGTAACTTTGCTACAGTGACTTGAGTGCATTGTTATATTGTGGATCCTATCATATTTGTACCTTTGCTACAGTAACTTGAATGTACGGTGATATTGTGGATCCTATCTTATTTGTACCTTTGGTACAGTGAGTTGAGTGCATGGCATTATTGTGGTTCATATCATATTTGTACCTTTGATACAGTGACTTGAATGCATGGTGATATTGTGGATCCTATCATATTTGTACCTTTGGTACAGTGACTTGAGTGCGTGGTGATATTGTGGATCCTATCATATTTGTACCTTTGGTACAGTGATTTGAGTGCATGTTGATATAGTGGATCCTATTGTATTTGCACCTTTGGTAGAGTGACTTGAGTGCATGGTGATATTGTGGATCCTATCATATTTCAACCTTTGGTACAGTGACAAATGCATGGTGATATGGAGGAGCCTATCATATTTGTAACTTTCGTACAGTGACTTGAGTGCATGGTTATATTGTGGATCCTATCATATTTGTTCCTTTGGAACCGTGACTTGAGTGCATGGTGATATTGTTGACCCTATCATATTTGTACCTTTGGTACAGTGACTTCAGTGCATGGTGATATTGTGGATCCTATCATATTTGTGCCTTTGGTACAGTGACTTGAGTGCATGGTTATATTGAGGATACTATCATATTTGTACCTTTGGTGCAGTGACTTGAATGCATGGTGATATTGTGGCATCTGTCATGTTTGTACTTTTGGTACAGTGACTTGAGTGCATGGTGATGTTGTGGATCCTATCATATTTTACCTTTGCTACAGTGATTTGAGTGCATGGTGATATTGTGAATCCTATCATATTTGTAGCTTTGCTACAGTGACTTGATTACATGGTGATATTGTAGTTCCTATCATATTTTTACCATTGGTTCATTGACTTCAGTGCAAGGTAATATTGTGGATCCTATCATATTTGTACCTTTGGTTCAGTGACTTGAGTGCATGGTGATATTCTGGATCCTATCATATTTGTACTTTTGCTACAGTGACTTGAGTGCATGGTGATATTGTGGATCCCATCATATTTGAACCTTTGCTACAGTTACTTGAGTGCATTGTAATATTGTGGATCCTATCATATTTGTACCTTTGGTACAGTGACTTGAATCCATGGTGATATTGTGGCTCCTATCATGTTTGTACCTTTGGTACATTGACTTGAATCCGTGGTGATATTCTGGATCCTCTCATATTTGTACCTTTGGTACAGTAACTTGAATGCATGGTGATATTCTGGCTCCTATCATATTTGTACCAGGATGAGTGCATGGTGATATTGCGGATCCTGTCATATTTGTACCTTTGGTACAGTGACTTGAGTGCATGGTGATATTGTGGATCCTTTCATATTTGTACCTTTGTTACAGTGACTTGAATGCATGATGATATTGTGGATCCTATCATATTTGTACCTTTGGTACAGTGACTTGAGTGCGTGGTGATATTGTGGATCCTATCATATTTGTAACTTTGGTACAGTGATTTGAGTGTGTGTTGATATAGTAGATCCTATTATATTTGTACCTTTGGTATAGTGACTTGAGTGCATAGTGATATTGTGGATCCTATCATATTTCTACCTTTGGTACAGTGCCGAATGCATGGTGATATGGTGGAGCCTATCATATTTGTACCTTTCGTACAGTGACTTGAGTGCATGGTGATATTGTGGATCCTATCATATGTGTACCTTTGAAACCGTGACTTGAGTGCATGGTGATATTGTGGATCCTATCATATTTGTACACCTTTGGTACTTCAGAGCATCGTGATATTGTGGATCCTATCATATTTTTACCTTTGGTACAGTGACTTGAGTGCATGGTCATATTCTGGATACTATCATATTTGTACCTTTGGTAAAGTGACTTGAATGCATGGTGATATTGTGGCTGCTGTCATGTTTGTACTTTTGGTACAGTGACTTGAGTGCATGGTGATATTGTGGATCCTATCATATTTTACCTTTGCAACAGTGATTTGAGTGCATGGTGATATTGTGGATCCTATCATATTTGTACCTTTGCTACAGTGACTTGATTACATGGTGATATTGTGGGTCCTATCATATTTCTACCATTGGTACAATGACTTCTGTGTAAGGTAATATTGTGGATCCTATCATATTTCTCCCTTTAGTACAGTGACGAGTGAATGGTGATATGGTGGAGCTTATCATATTTGTACCCTTCGTACCATGTCTTGCGTGCATGGTGATATTGTGGATCCTATCATATTTGTACCTTTGGACCCGTGACTTGAGTGCGTGGTGATATTGTTGATCCTATCATATTTGTAACTTTGGTACAGTGACTTGATTGCATGGTGATATTGTGGATCCTTTCATATTTGTACCTTTGGTACAGTGACTTTAGTGCATGGTGATATTGTGGATCCTATCATATTTGTACCTTTGCTACAGTGATTTGAGTGCATGGTGATATTGTGGATCCTATCATATTTGTAGCTTTGCTACAGTGACTTGATTACATGGTGATATTGTGGATCCTTTCATATTTGTACCTTTGGTACAGTGACTTCAGTGCATGGTGATATTGTGGATCCTATCATACTTGTATCTTTGGACCCGTGACTTGAGTGCGTGGTGATATTGTTGATCCTATCATATTTGTACCTTTGGTACAGTGACTTGAGTGCATGGCGTTATTGTGGCTCATATCATATTTGTACCTTTGATACAGTGACTTGAATACATGGTGATATTCTGGATCCTATCATATTTGTACCTTTGGTACAGTGACTTGAGTGCATCGTGATATTGTGGATCCTATCATATTTGTACCTTTGATACAGTGATTTGAGTGCATGTTGATATAGTGGATCATATTATATTTGTACCTTTGGTACAGTGACTTGAGTGCATGGTGATATTGTTGATCCTATCATATTTCTAACTTTGTTACAGTGACGAATGCATGGTGATACAGTGGAGCCTATCATATATGTACCTTTCATACAGTGACTTGAGTGCATGGTGATATCGTGGATCCTATCATATTTGTACCTTTGAAACCGTGACTTGAGTGTGTGGTGATATTGTTGATCCTATCATATTTGTTCCTTTTGTACAGTGACTTCAGTGCATGTTGATATTGTGCATCCTATCCTAGTTGTACCTTTGGTACTTCAGAGCATGGTGATATTGTGAATCCTATCATATTTGTACCTTTGGTAAAGTGACTTGAATGCATGGTGATATTGTGGCTGCTGTCATGTTTGTACTTTTGGTACAGTGACTTCAGTGCATGGTGATATTGTGGATCCTATCATATTTGTACCTTTGCTACAGTGATTTGTTTATATGGTGATATTGTGGCTCCTATCATATTTCTAGCATTGGTACAATGACTTCAGTGCAAGATAATATTGTGGATCCTATCATATTTGTTCCTTTGGTACAGTGACGAGTGCATGGTGATATGGTGGAGCCTATCATATTTGTACCTTTCATACCGTGTCTTGCGTGCATGGTGATATTGTGGATCCTATCATATTTGTACCTTTGCTGCAGTGACTTGATTACATGGTGATATTGTGGCTCCTATCATATTTCTACCATTGGTACAATGACTTCTGTGTAAGGTAATATTGTGGATCCTATCATATTTCTTCCTTTGGTACAGTGATGAGTGCATATGGTGGAGCCTATGATATGTGTACCCTTCGTACCATGTCTTGCGTGCATGGTGATATTGTGGATCCTATCATATTTGTACCTTTGGTAAAGTGACTTGAATGCATGGTGATATTGTGGCTGCTGTCATGTTTGTACTTTTGGTACAGTGACTTGAGTGCATGGTGATATTGTGGATCCTATCATATTTGTACCTTTGCTACAGTGATTTGTTTACATGATGATATTGTGGCTCCTATCATATTTATAGCATTGGTACAATGACTTCAATGCAAGATAATATTGTGGATCCTATCATATTTGTTCCTTTGGTACAGTGACGAGTGCATGGTGATATGGTGCAGCCTATCATATTTGTACCTTTGGAACCGTGACTTGATTGCGTGGTGATAATGTTGATCCTATCATATTTGTAACTTTGGTACAGTGCCTTGATTGCATGGTGATATTGTGGATCCTATCATATTTGTACCTTTGGTACAGTGACTTCAGTGCATGGTGATATTGTGGATCCTATCATATTTGTAGCTTTGCTACAGTGACTTGATTACATGGTGATATTGTGGCTCTTATAATTGTACCTTTGGTACAATGACTTTAGTGCAAGGTAATATTGTGGTTCCTATCATATTTGTACCTTTGGTTCAGTGATAAGTGACTTGAGTGCATGTTGATATTCTGGATCCTATCATATTTGTACTTTTGCTGCAGTGACTTGAGTGCATGGTGATATTGTGGATCCCATCATATTTGTACCTTTTCTACAGTGACTTCAATGTATGATGATATTGTGGATCCTATTATATTTGTACTTTTGGTACAGTGATTTGAGTGCATGGTGATATTGTGGATCCTATCATATTTCTACCTTTGGTACACTGACGAGTGCATTGTGATATGGTGGAGCCTATCATATTTGTACCTTTCGTACAGTCACTTAAGTGCATGGTGATATTGTGGATCCTATCATTTTTGTACCTTTGGATCCGTGACTTGAGTGCGTGGTGATATTGTTGATTCTATCATATTTGTACCTTTGGTACAGTGACTTGATTGCATGGTGATATTGTGAATCCTATCATATTTGTACCGTTGGTACAGAGACTTGATTGCATGGTGATATTGTGGATCCTATCATATTTCTACCTTTGTTAGCATGACGAGTGCATGGTGATATTGTGGATCCTATCATATTTGTACCTTTGGTATACTGACTTGAGTCCATGTTGATATTGTGGATCCTATCATATTTATACTTTTGTTGCAGTGACTTGAGTGCATGGTGATATTGTGGATACTATCATATTTGTACATTTGGTACAGTGTTTTGACTGCATGGTAATATTGTGGATCCTATCATATTTGTAGCTTTGCTACAGTGACTTGATTACATGGTGATATTGTGGATCCTATCATATTTGTACCTTTGCTACAGTGACTTAAGTGCACGATGATATTGTGGATCCTGTCATATTTGTACCTTTGGTACAGTGACCTGAATGCATGGTGATATTGTGGAGCCAATCATGTCTGTACTTTTGCTACAGTGACTTGAGTGCATGGTGATATTGTGGCTGTTATCATATTAGTATCTTTGGTATAGTGACTTGAGTGCATGGTGATATCGTGGCTCCTATCATATTTGTCCCTTTGGTACAGTGACTTGAATGCATGGTGATATTGTGGCTCCTTTAATATTTGTACCTTTGGTACAGCGACTTGAATGCATGGTGATATTGTGGCTCCTTTAATATTTGTACCTTTGGTACAGCGACTTGAGTGCATTGTCATATTGTGGATCCTGTCATATTTGTACCTTTTGTACAGTGACTTGAATGCATGGTGATATTGTGACTCCTATCATATCTTTACCTTTGGTACAGTGACTTGATTGCATGGTGATATTGTGGATTCTGTCATATTTGTACCTTTGGTACAGTGACTTGAATGCATGGTGATATTGTGGATCCTATCATATTTCTACCTTTCATACAGTGACTTGAGTGTATAGTGATATTGTGGATTCTATCATATTTGTAACTTTGGTACCTTGACTGTAGTGCATGGTGATATTGTGGGTCCTATCATATTTGTACCTTTGATTCAGTGACTTGAGTGCATGATGATATTGTGGCTCCTATCATATTTGTACCTTTGGTACAATGACTTGAGTGCTTGGTGAAATTGTGGATCCTATCATATCTGTACCTTTGCTACAGTGACTTGGATTCATGGTGATAATGTGTAGCCTATCATATTTGTACCTTTGGTACAGTTACTTGAGTGCATGCTGATATTGTGGTTCCCATCATATTTGTACCTTTGGTGCAGTGACTTGAATGCATGGTGATATTGTGGATCCTATCATATTTGTACTTTTGGTACAGTGACTTGAGTGCATTGTGATATTGTGGATGCTATCATATTTGTACCTTTCGTACAATGACTTAAATCCATGGTGATATTGTGGCTCATGTCATGTTTGTACCTTTGGTACATTGACTTGAGTGTATGGTGATATTGTGGATCCTATCATATTTGTACCTTTGCTAGAGTGACTTGAGTGCATAGTGATATTGGGGATTCTATCATATTTGTACCTTTGCTACAGTGACTTGAGTGCATGGTGATATTGTGCATCCTATCATATTTGTACCTTTGGTACAGTGACCTGAATGCATGGTGATATTGTGGAGCCAATCATGTCTGTACTTTTGCTACAGTGACTTGAGTGCATGGTGATATTGTGGCTGCTATCATATTAGTATCTTTGGTACAGTGACTTGAGTGCATGGTGATATCGTGGCTCCTATCATATTTGTACCTTTGGTACAGTGACGAGTGCATGGTGATATGGTGGAGCCTATCATATTTGTACCTTTCATACCGTGTCTTGCGTGCATGGTGATATTGTGGATCCTATCATATTTGTACCTTTGCTGCAGTGACTTGATTACATGGTGATATTGTGGCTCCTATCATATTTCTACCATTGGTACAATGACTTCTGTGTAAGGTAATATTGTGGATCCTATCATATTTCTTCCTTTGGTACAGTGATGAGTGCATATGGTGGAGCCTATGATATTTGTACCCTTCGTACCATGTCTTGCGTGCATGGTGATATTGTGGATCCTATCATATTTTTACCTTTGGTAAAGTGACTTCAATGCATGGTGATATTGTGGCTGCTGTCATGTTTGTACTTTTGGTACAGTGACTTGAGTGCATGGTGATATTGTGGATCCTATCATATTTGTACCTTTGCTACAGTGATTTGTTTACATGGTGATATTGTGGCTCCTATCATATTTCTAGCATTGGTACAATGACTTCAGTGCAAGATAATATTGTGGATCCTATCATATTTGTTCCTTTGGTACAGTGACGAGTGCATGGTGATATGGTGCAGCCTATCATATTTGTACCTTTGGAACCGTGACTTGAGTGCGTGGTGATATTGTTGATCCTATCATATTTGTAACTTTGGTACAGTGCCTTGATTGCATGGTGATATTGTGGATCCTATCATATTTGTACCTTTGGTACAGTGACTTCAGTGCATGGTGATATTGTGGATCCTATCATATTTGTAGCTTTGCTACAGTGACTTGATTACATGGTGATATTGTGGCTCTTATATTTGTACCTTTGGTACAATGACTTTAGTGCAAGGTAATATTGTGGTTCCTATCATATTTGTACCTTTGGTTCAGTGATAAGTGACTTGAGTGCATGTTGATATTCTGGATCCTATCATATTTGTACTTTTGCTGCAGTGACTTGAGTGCATGGTGATATTGTGGATCCCATCATATTTGTACCTTTTCTACAGTGACTTCAATGTATGATGATATTGTGGATCCTATCATATTTGTACATTTGGTACAGTAATTTGAGTGCGTGTTGATATTGTGGATCCTATTATATTTGTACTTTTGGTACAGTGATTTGAGTGCATGGTGATATTGTGGATCCTGTCATATTTCTACCTTTGGTACACTGACGAGTGCATTGTGATATGGTGGAGCCTATCATATTTGTACCTTTGGTACAGCGACTTGAATGCATGGTGATATTGTGGCTCCTTTAATATTTGTACCTTTGGTACAGCGACTTGAGTGCATTGTGATACGGTTTATCCTGTCATATTTGTACCTTTTGTACAGTGACTTGAATGCACGGTGATATTGTGGCTCCTATCATATCTGTACCTTTGGTACAGTGACTTGAAAGCTTGGTGATATTCTTACCCCATTCATATTTGTACCTTTGGTGCAGTGACTTGAATGCATGGTGATATTGTGGATCCTGGCATATTTGTACCTTTGGTAACGTGACTTAATTGCATACTGATATTGTGGATCCTATCATATTTCTACCTTTGGTACACTGACTTGAGTCCATGGTGATGTTGTGGTTCCTATCATATTTCTACCTCTGATACAGTGTCTTGAGTGTATAGTGATATTGTGGGTCCTATCATATTTGTACCTTTGATTAAGTGACTTGAGTGCATGGTGATATTGTGGCTCCTATCATATTTGTACCTTTGGTACAATGACTTCAGTGCTTGGTGAAATTGTGGATCCTATCATATATGTACCTTTGCTACAGTGACTTGGATTCATGGTGATATTGTGTAGCCTATCATATTTGTACCTTTCATACAGTGACTTGAGTGCATGCTGATATTGTGGTTCCTATCATATTTGTACCTTTGGTGCAGTGACTTGAATGCATGGTGATATTGTGGATCCTATCATATTTGTACTTTTGGTACAGTGACTTGAGTGCATGGTGATATTGTGGATACTATCATATTTGTACCTTTCGTACAATGACTTGAATCCATGGTGATATTGTGGCTCCTTTCATGTTTGTACCTTTGGTACATTGACTTGAGTGTATGGTGATATTGTGGATCTTATCATATTTGTACCTTTGCTACAGTGACTTGAGTGCATGGTGATATTGGGGATTCTATCATATTTGTACCTTTGCTACAGTGACTTGAGTGCATGGTGATATTGTGGATCCTATCATATTTGTACCTTTTGCTACAGTGACTTGAGTGGATTGTGATATTGTGGATCCTATTATATTTGTACATTTGCTACAGTGACTTGAGTGCATGGTGATATTCTGGATCCTATCATATCTGTACCTTTGCTACAGTGACTTCAATGCATGATGATATTGTGTAGCCTATCATATTTGTACCTTTGCTTCAGTGACTTGAGTGCATGGTGATATTGTGGAGCCTATCATATTTGTACCTTTGCTACAGTGACTTGAGTGCAAGATGATATTGTGGCTCCTATCATAGTAGTACCTTTGGTGCAGTGACTTGAGTGTGTGGTGATATTGTGGCTCCTATCATGTTTGTACCTTTGTTACAATGACTTGATTGCATGGTGATATTGTGGATTCTGTCATATCTGTACCGTTGGTACAGTGACTTGAAAGCTTGGTGATCTTTTGGCTACTATCATATTTGTACCTTTGGTACAGTGACTTGAATGCATGGTGATATTGTGGATCCTAGCATATTTGTACCTTGGTAGAGTGACTTGATTGCATAGTGATATTCTGGACCCTATCATATTTTTTCCTTTGGTACAGTGACTTGAGTGTATGGTGATACTGTGGATCCTATCATATTTGTACCTTTGCTGCAATGACTTGAGTGCATGGTGATATTTGGGATCTTATCATATTTCTACCTTTGCTACAGTGACTTGAGTGCATGGTGATATTGTGGATCCTATCATATTTGTACCTTTTGCTACAGTGACTTGAGTAGATTGTGATATTGTGGATCCTATTATATTTGAACCTTTGCTACAGTGACTTCAGTGCATGATGATATTGTGTAGCCTATCATATTTGTACCTTTGCTACAGTGACTTGAGAGCAAGATGATATTGTGGCTCCTATCATAGTAGTACCTTTGGTGCAGTGACTTGAGTGCGTGGTGATATTGTGCCACCTATCATGTTTGTACATTTGGTACAATGACTTGATTGCATGGTGATATTGTGGATTCTGTCATATTTGTACCGTTGGTACAGTGACTTGAAAGCTTGGTGATCTTCTGGCTCCTATCATATTTGTACCTTTGGTACAGTGACTTGAATGCATGGTGATTTTGTGGATCCTAGCATATTTGTACCTTTGGTACAGTGACTTGATTGCATAGTGATATTGCGGATCCTATCATATTTTTTCCTTTGGTACAGTGACTTGAATGTATGGTGATATTGTGGATCCTATCATATTTGTACCTTTCATACAGTGATGAGTGCATGGTGATATTGTGTATCCTATCATATTTGTAACAGTGATGAGTGCATGGAGATATTGTGGCTCCTATCAGATTTGTACCTTTGCTTCAGTTACTTGAGTGCATGGTGATGTTGTGGATCCTATCATATTTGTAACTTTGATGCAGTGACTTGAGTGCATGGTGATAATGTGGATCCTATCATATTTGTACCTTTGGTACCTTGATTTGAGTGCATGGTGATATTATAGGTCCTATCATATTTTTACTTTTGGTACAGTGACTTGAATGCATGGTGATATTGTGGATATTATCATTTTTGTACCTTTGGAACCGTGACTTGTGTGCATGGTGATATTGTGGATCCTATCATATTTGTAACTTTTGTTCAGTGACTTGACTGCATGGTGATATTGTGGATTATATCATATTTGTACATTTGCTACAGTGACTTGAGTGCATGGTGATATTGTGGATCCCACCATATTTGTACCTTTGGTACAGTGACTGGAGTGCATGGTGATATTGTGGATAGTATCATACTTGTAACTTTCGTGCACTGAATTGAATGCATGGTGATATTGTGGCTCCTATCATATTTGTACCTTTGGTACAGTGACTTGAGTGCATGGAGATATTGTGGATCCTGTCATATTTGTACCATTGCTACAGTGACTTGAGTGCATGGTGATATTGTGGATCCTATCATATTTGTACCTTTGGTACAGCAACATGAATGCATGGTGATCTTGTGGCTCCTTTAATATTTGTACGTTTTGTATAGTGACTTGAGTGCATGATGATATTGTGGATCTTATCATATTTGTACCTTTGGTACAGTGACTTGAGTGCATGGTGGAATTGTGAATCCTATCATATTTGTACCTTTGGTATACTGACGAGTGCATTGTGATATTGTGGATCCTGCCATATTTGTACCTTTTGTACAGTGACTTGAATGCATGGTGATATTGGGGCTCCTATCATATCTGTACCTTTGGTACAATGACTTGATTGCATGGTGATATTGTGGATTCTGTCATATTTGTACCTTTGGTACAGTGACTTGAGTGCATGGTGATATTGGGGCTCCTATCATATTTGTACCTTTGGTACAATGACTTGAGTGCTTGGTGAAATTGTGGATCCTATCATATTTGTACCTTTGGTATAGTGACTTGAATGCATGGTGATATTGTGGATCCTGGCATATTTGTACCTTTGGTACAGTGACTTCATTGCATGGTGATATTGTGGATCCTATCATATTTGTACCTTTCGTACAGTGATGAGTGCATGGTGATATTGTGTATTCTATCATATTTTTAACTTTGGAACAGTGATGAGTGCATAGTGATATTGTGGCTCCTATCATATTTGTACCTTTGGTACAGTGACTTCAGTGCATGGTGATATTGTGGATCCTATCATATTTGTACCTTTGGTACACTGACTTGAGTGCATGGTGATGTTGTGGATCCTATCATATTTGTACCTTTGATGCAGTGACTTGAGTGCATGGTGATATTGTGGATCCTATCATATTTCTACCTTTGATACAGTGACTTGAGTACATGGTGATATTGTGGGTCCTATCATATTTGTACCTTTGGATCAGTGACGAATGCATGGTGATATGGTGGAGCCTATCATATTTGGACCTTTCGTACAATGACTTAAGTGCATGGTGATATTGTGGATCCTATCATATTTGTACCTTTGAAACCATGACTTGAGTGCATGGTGATATTGTTGATCCTATCATATTTGTACCTTTGGTACAGTGACTTGTTTGCATGGTGATATTGTGGATCCTATCATATTTGTACCTTTGGTAAAGTGACTTGAATGCATGGTGGTATTGTGGCTGCTGTCATGTTTGTACTTTTGTTACAGTGACTTGAGTGCATGGTGATATTGTGGATCCTATTATATTTTACCTTTGCAACAGTGATTTGAGTGCATGGTGATATTGTGGATCCTATCATATTTGTACCTTTGCTACAGTGACTTGATTACATGGTGATATTGTGGCTCCTATCATATTTCTACCATTGGTACAATGACTTCAGTGCAAGGTAATATTGTGGATCCTATCATATTTCTTCCTTTGGTACAGTGACGAGTGCAAGGTGATATGGTGGAGCCTATCATATTTGTACCTTTCGTACCATGTCTTGCGTGCATGGTGATATTGTGGATCCTATCATATTTGTACCTTTGGAACCGTGACTAGAGTGCGTGGTGATATTGTTGATCCTATCATATTGTAACTTTGGTACAGTGACTTCAGTGCATGGTGATATTGTGGCTCCTATCAATATTGTGCCTTTGGTACAGTGACTTGAACGCATGGTGATATTGTGGCTCCTATCATATGTGACGAGTGCATGGTGATATTTTGGATCTTATCATACTTGTACCTTTGTTAGCGTGATGAGTGCATGGTGATATTGTGGCTCCTATCATATTTGTACCTTTGCTACAGTGACTTCAGAGCAAGATGATATTGTGGCTCCTATCATAGTAGTACCTCTGGTGCAGTGACTTGAGTGTGTGGTGATATTGTGGCACCTATCATGTTTGTACCTTTGGTACAATGACTTGATTGCATGGTGATATTGTGGATTCTGTCATATTTGTACCATTGGTACAGTGACTTGAAAGCTTGGTGATCTTCTGGCTCCTATCATATTTGTACCTTTGGTACAGTGGCTTGAATGCATGGTGATATTGTGGATCCTAGCATATTTGTACCTTTGGTTCAGTGACTTGATTGCATAGTGATATTGCGGATCCTATCATATTTTTTCCTTTGGTACAGTGACTTGAGTGCATGGTGATATTGTGGATCCTATCATATTTGTACCTTTCATACAGTGATGAGTGCATGGTGATATTGTGTATCCTATCATATTTGTAACAGTGATGAGTGCATGGAGATATTGTGGCTCCTATCAGATTTGTGCATTTGCTTCAGTTACTTGAGTGCATGGTGATGTTGTGGATCCTATCATATTTGTAACTTTGATGCAGTGACTTGAGTGCATGGTGATAATGTGGATCCTATCATATTTGTACCTTTGGCACCTTGATTTGAGTGCATGGTGATATTGTAGGTCCTATCATATTTGTACCTTTGGTACAGTGACTTGAATGCATGGTAATATTGTGGATATTATCATTTTTGTACCTTTGGAACCGTGACTTGTGTGCTTGGTGATATTGTGGATCCCATCATATTTGTACCTTTTGTTCAGTGACTTGAATGCATGGTGATATTGTGGATTATATCATATTTGTACATTTGCTACAGTGACTTGAGTGCATGGTGATATTGTGGATCCCACCATATTTGTACCTTTGGTACAGTGACTTGAGTGCATGGTGATATTGTGGATAGTAGCATATTTGTACCTTTGGTACAGTGACTTGAATGCATGGAGATATTGTGGCTCCTATCATATTTGTAACTTTCGTGCACTGACTTTAATGCATGGTGATATTGTGGCTCCTATCATATTTGTACTTTTGGTACAGTAACTTGAGTGCATGGAGATATTGTGGATCCTGTCATATTTGTACCATTGCTACAGTGACTTGAGTGCATGGTGATATTGTGGGTCCTATCATATTTGTACCTTTGGATCAGTGACGAATGCATGGTGATATGGTGGAGCCTATCATATTTGGACCTTTCGTACAGTGACTTGAGTGCATGGTGATATTGTGGATCCTATCATATTTGTACCTTTGAAACCGTGACTTGAGTGCGTGGTGATATTGTTGATCCTATCATATTTGTGCCTTTGGTACAGTGACTTGTTTGCATGGTGATATTGTGGATCCTATCATATTTGTACCTTTGGTACAGTGACTTCAGAGCATGGTGATATTGTGGATACTATCATATTTGTACCTTTGGTAAAGTGACTTGAATGCATGGTGATATTGTGGCTGCTGTCATGTTTGTGCTTTTGGTACAGTGACTTGAGTGCATGGTGATATTGTGGATCCTATTATATTTTACCTTTGCAACAGTGATTTGAGTGCATGGTGATATTGTGGATCCTATTATATTTGTACCTTTGCTACAGTGACTTGATTACATGGTGATATTGTGGCTCCTATCATATTTCTACCATTGGTGCAATGACTTCAGTGCAAGGTAATATTGTGGATCCTATCATATTTCTTCCTTTGGTACAGTGACGAGTGCATGGTGATATGGTGGAGCCTATCATATTTGTACCTTTCGTACCATGTCTTGCATGCATGGTGATATTGTGGATCCTATCATATTTGTACTTTTGGAACCGTGACTTGAGTGCGTGGTGATATTGTTGATCCTATCATATTTGTAACTTTGGTACAGTGACTTGAGTGCATGGTGATATTGTGGCTCCTATCAATATTGTGCTTTTGGTACAGTGATTTGAACGCATGGTGATATTGATGGTGATATTTTGGATCCTATCATACTTGTATCTTTGGTAGCGTGATGAGTGCATGGTGATATTGTGGCTCCTATCATATCTGTACCTTTGCTACAGTGACTTGAGAGCAAGATGATATTGTGGCTCCTATCATAGTAGTACCTTTGGTGCAGTGACTTGAGTGTGTGGTGATATTGTGGATCCTGGCATATTTGTACCTTTGGTACAGTGACTTCATTGCATGGTGATATTGTGGATCCTATCATATTTGTACCTTTGCTACAGTGACTTGAGAGCAAGATGATATTGTGGCTCCTATCATAGTAGTACCTTTGGTATAGTGACTTGAATGCATGGTGATATTGTGGATCCTGGCATATTTGTACCTTTGGTACAGTGACTTCATTGCATGGTGATATTGTGGATCCTATCATATTTGTACCTTTCGTACAGTGATGAGTGCATGGTGATATTGTGTATTCTATCATATTTTTAACTTTGGAACAGTGATGAGTGCATAGTGATATTGTGGCTCCTATCATATTTGTACCTTTGATACAGTGACTTCAGTGCATGGTGATATTGTGGATCCTATCATATTTGTAACTTTGGTACACTGACTTGAGTGCATGGTGATGTTGTGGATCCTATCATATTTGTACCTTTGAAACCGTGACTTGAGTGCGTGGTGATATTGTTGATCCTATCATATTTGTACCTTTGGTACAGTGACTTGTTTGCATGGTGATATTGTGGATCCTATCATATTTGTACCTTTGGTACAGTGACTTCAGAACATGGTGATATTGTGGATACTATCATATTTGTACCTTTGGTAAAGTGACTTGAATGCATGGTGATATCGTGGCTGCTGTCATGTTTGTACTTTTGGTACAGTGACTTGAGTGCATGGTGATATTGTGGATCCTATTATATTTTACCTTTGCAGCAGTGATTTGAGTGCATGGTGATATTGTGGATCCTATCATATTTGTACCTTTGCTACAGTGACTTGATTACATGGTGATATTGTGGCTCCTATCATATTTCTACCATTGGTACAATGACTTCAGTGCAAGGTAATATTGTGGATCCTATCCTATTTCTTCCTTTGGTACAGTGACGAGTGCATGATGATATGGTGGAGCCTATCATATTTGTACCTTTCCTACAATGTCTTGCGTGCATGGTGATATTGTGGATCCTATCATATTTGTACGTTTGGAACCGTGACTTGAGTGTGTGGTGATATTGTTGATCCTATCATATTTGTAACTTTGGTACAGTGACTTGAGTGCATGGTCATATTGTGGCTCCTATCAATATTGTGCCTTTGGTACAGTGACTTGAATGCATGGTGATATTGTGGCTCCTATCATATGTGACGAGTGCATGGTGATATTTTGGATCCTATCATACTTGTACCTTTGGTAGCGTGATGAGTGCATGGTGATATTGTGGCTCCTATCATATTTGTACCTTTGTTACCATGATGAGTGCATGGTGATATTTTGGATCCTATCATATTTGTACCTTTGCTACAGTGATTTGAGTGCATGGTGATATTGTGGATCCTATCATAGTTGTACCTTTGCTACAGTGACTTGAGTGGATGGTGATATTGTGGCTCCTATCAATATTGTGCCTTTGATACAGTGACTTGAACACATGGTGATATTGTGGCTCCTATCATATGTGACGAGTGCATGGTGATATTTTGGATCCTATCATACTTGTACCTTTGGTACCGTGATGAGTGCATGGTGATATTGTGGCTCCTATCATATTTGTACTACTGGTACAGTGACTTGAATGCATGGTGATATTGTGGCTCCTATCATATTTGTACCTTTGCTACAGTGATTTGAGTGCATGGTGATGTTGTGGATACTATTATATTTGCACCTTTGGTGCAGTGACTTGAATGCATGGTGATATTGTGGATCCTATAATATTTTTTACCTTTGGTACAGTGACTTGAATACATGTTGATATTGTGGCTCCTATCATATTTGTACCTTTGGTACAGTGACTTGAGTGAATGTTGAAATTGTGGATCCTATCATATTTGTACCTTTCGTACAGTGATGCGTGCGTGGTGATATTTTGACTCCTATCATATTTGCACGTTTGGTACAGTGACTTGAGTGCATGGTGATATTGTGGTTCCTATCAATATTGTACCTTTGCTACAGTGACTTGAATGCAAGGTGATATTGTGGCTCCTATCATATGTGACGAGTGAATGCTGATAGTTTGGATCCTATCATACTTGTACCTTTGGTACAGTGATGAGTGCATGGTGATATTGTGGCTCCTATCATATTTGTACCTTTGATACAGTGATGTGTGTATGGTGATATTGTGACTCCTATCACATTTGTACCTTTGGTACAGTGACTTGAGTGCATGATGATATTGTGGATCCTATCATATCTGTACTTTTGGTACAGTGACTTGAATGCAAGGTGATATTGTGGCTGTTATATTTGTAACTTTGGTACAGTGACTTGAATGCATGGTGATATTGTGGATACTAGTATATTTCTACCTTTGGTACAGTGACTTGATTGCATAGTGATATTTTGGATTCTATCATATTTTTACATTTGGTACAGTGACTTGAGTGCATGGTGATATTGTGGATCCTATCATATTTCTACCTTTTGTACAGTGATGAGTGCATGGAGATATTGTCTCTCCTATCAGATTTGTACCTTTGCTTCAGTGACTTGAGTGCATGGTGATGTTGTGGATCCTATCATATTTGTAACTTTGATGCAGTGACTTGAGTGCATGGTGATAATGTGGATCCTATCATATTTCTACCTTTGGTACAGTGACATGAGTGCATAGTGATATTGTGGATCCTATCATATTTGTACCTTTGGTACCTTGACTTGAGTGCATGGTGATATTGTAGGTCCTATCATATTTGTACTTTTGGTACAGTGACTTGAATTCATGGTGATATTGTGGATCCTATCATTTTTGTACCTTTGATACCTTGACTTGTGTGCATGATGATATTGTGGATCCTATCATATTTGTACCTTTGTTCAGTGACCTGAGTGCATGGTGATATTGTGGATTATATCATATTTGTACATTTGCTACAGTGACTTGAGTGCATTGTGATATTGTGGATACTATCATATTTGTACCTTTGCTACAGTGACTTGCATGCAGGGTGATAGTGTGGATCCTATCATATTTGTACCTTTGCTACAGTGACTTGAGTGCATTGTGATATTGTGGATCTTATCATATTTCTACCTTTGATACAGTGACTTGAGTGCATGGTGATATTGTGGCTCCTCTCAATATTGTACCTTTGGTACTGTGACTTGAATGCATGGTGGTATTATGGCTCCTGTCATATGTGATGAGTGCATGGTGATATTTTGGATCCTATCATACTTGTACCTTTGGTACAGTGATGAGTGGATGGTGATATTGTGGCTCCTATCATATTTGTACCTTTGGTATAGTGACTTGAATACATGGTGATATTGTGGATTATATCATATTTGTACCTTTGCTACAGTGACTTGAGTGCATGGTGATATTGTGGATACTATTACATTTTCACCTTTGCTGCAGTGACTTGAATGCATGGTGATATTGTGGATCCTATAATATTTTTTACCTTTGGTACAGTGACTTGAATACATGGTGATATTGTGGCTCCTATCATATTTGTACCTTTGGTACAGTGACTTGAGTGAATGTTGAAATTGTGGCTCCTATCATATTTGTACCTTTGGTACAGTGATGCGTGCATGGTGATATTGTGACTCCTACCATATTTGCACGTTTGGTACAGTGACTTGAGTGCATGGTGATATTGTGGCTCCTATCAATATTGTACCTTTGCTACAGTGACTTGAATGCAAGGTGATATTGTGGCTCCTATCATATGTGACGAGTACATGATGATATTTTGGATCCTATCATACTTGTACCTTTGGTACAGTGATGAGTGCATGGTGATATTGTACCTTTGATACAGTGACTTGAATGCATGGTGATATTGTGGCTCCTATCATATGTGACGAGTGCATGGTGATATTTTGGATCCTATCATACTTGTACCTTTGGTACAGTGATGAGTCCATGGTGATATTGTGGCTCCTATCATATTTGTACCTTTGTTACAGTGACTTGAGTACATGGTGATATTGTGGATCCTATCATATTTTCACCTTTGGTGCAATGACTTGAATGCATGGTGATATTGTGGATCCTATCATATCTGTACCTTTGGTACAGTGACTTGAATGCAAGGTGATATTGTGGCTGCTATCATATTTGTACCTTTGGTACAGTGACTTGAATGCATGGTGATATTGTGGCTTCTATCATTATTGGACCTTTGGTACAGTGACTTGTGTGCATGGTGATATTCTGGATCCGATAATATTTGTACTTTTGGTACAGTGACAAGTGCATGGTGATATTGTGAAACCTGTCATATTTGTACCTTTGTTACAAGGACTTGAGTGCATGGTGATATTGTAGCTCCTATCATATTTGTACCTTTGGTACAGTGAGTTGATTGCATAGTGATATTGTGGATCCTATCATATTTTTAACTTTGGTACAGTGACTTGAGTGCATGGTGATATTGTGGATCCTATCATATTTGTACCGTTCGTACAGTGATGAGTGTATGGTGATATTGTGGATCCTGTCATATTTGTACCTTTGGTTCAGTGACTTGAGTGCATGGTGATATTGTGAATTCTATTATATGTGTACCTTTGCTGCAGTGACATGTGTGTATGGTGATATTGTGGATCCAACCATATTTGTACCTTTGATACAGTGACTTGAGTGCATGGTGATGTTGTGGATCCTATCATTTTTGTACCTGGGGTACAGTGACTTTAGTGCATGACGATATTGTGGCTCCTATCATATTTGTTCCTTTGGTACAGTAATGAGTGCATGGTGATATTGTGGCTTCTGTCATATTTGTACCTTTGGTACAATGACTTGAGTGCACGGTGATATTGTGTAGCCGATCATATTTGTACCTTCGCTTCAGTGACTTGAGTGCATGGTGATATTGTGGATCCTATCATATTTGTACCTTTGCTACATTGACTTGAGTGCATGGTGATATTTGTCCCTTTGCTACAGTGACTTGAGTGCAAGGTGATATTATGGCTCCTGTCATATTAGTACTTTTGGTATAGTGATTTGAGTGCATTAGTGATATTGTGGCTCTTATATTTGTACCTTCGGTACAGTGACTTGAATGTATTGTGATATTGTGGCTCATATCATATTTGTACCTTTGCTACAGTGACTTGAGTTCATGATGATATTGTGGCTAATATCATATTTGCACCTTTGCTGAAGTGACATGAATGCATGGTGATATTGTGGATCCTATCATATTTGTACCTTTGGTACAGTGACTTGAGTGTAGGGTGATATTGTGGATCCTATCATATTTGTACCTTTGGTACAGTGACTTGATTGCATTCTGATATTGTGGATCCTATCATATTTGTACCTTTTGTACAGTGACCTGAATGCATGGTGATATTGTGGCTCCTATCATATTAGTACCTTTGGCACAGTGACTTGATTGCATGGTGATATTGTGGCTCCTATTATGTTTGTACATTTGGTGCAGTGATTTGAGCGCATGGTGACATTGTGGCTCCTATCATATTTGTACCTTTGGTACAGTGACTTGAAAGCATGGTGATATTGTGGATCCGAACATATTTGTACCTTTGGTACAGCGACTTGAATGCATGGTGATATTGTGGCTCCTATAATATTTGTACCTTTGGTACAGTGACTTCAGTGCATGGTGATAATGTGGATCCTATCCTATTTGTACCTTTGGTACAGTGACTTGAATGCATGTTGATATTGTGGATCCTATCATATTTGAACCTTTGGTACAGTGAATTTGAGCGCGTGGTGATATTCTGGATCCTATCATATTTGTACCTTTGGTAGAGTGATGAGTGCTTTGTGATATTGTGGCTCCTGTCATATTTGTACCTTTGGTACAGTGACCTGAGTGCATGGTGATATTGCAGATTCTATCATATTTGTACTTTTGCTACAGTGTCTTGAGTGCATGGTGATATTGTGGATCCTATAATATTTGTTCCTTTGGTACAGTGACTTGATTGCCTGGTGATATTGTGGATCCTATGTTATTTGTACCTTTGGTACAGTGACTTGAATGCATGGTGATATTGTTTCTCCTATCATATTTGTACCTTTGGTATAGTGTCTTGAGTGCATGGTGATATTGTGGACCCTATCATATTTGTACCGTTGGTACAGTGACTTGAATGCATGATGATATTCTGGCTCCTATCATATTTGTACCTTTGGTACAGTGACTTTTGTGCATGGTGATATTGTGGATCCTATCATATTTGTACCTTTGGTACAGTGACTTGATTGCATGGTGATATTTTGTTTCCTCTCATATTTGTACCTTTGGTACAGTGACTTGAATGCATGGTGATATTGTGGCTCCTATCATATTTGTACCTTTGTTGCAGTGACTTGAGTTCATGGTGATATTGTGGTGCCTATCATATTTGTACCTTTGCTACAGTGACTTGAGTGCTTGGTGATATTGCGGCTCCTATCATATTCTTACCTTTGGTACAGTGACTTGAATGCATGGTGATATTGTGGAGCCTATCATATTTGTACCTTTGCTACAGTGACGAGTGCATGGTGATATTGTGGAGCCTAACACCAGATATGTAGGTAATATTGTGGAGCCTAACACCAGATAAGTAGCTGACTGTTGTCTTCTACTTGTTTAGCCTGGTGGTTGAGGCATCTGTGTGTCATACAGTTGAATCCCCTATGACAGGAGTCCTAGGTAAAGAGTTTGTCTGCCTTACAGGCTTTGATCTTGAGGGACCACTGGGTGTGGTCTTATGTGCTCTGTTTTTTGCTTTTGGTGTGAGATTTACAGTTTGTTGAATATAGGTGTTGCTATTTGTAGGCTTAGGAGGTCTTTGAGGTTTGGGAAGGTTTCTTTTTCGTACCTCAGCATAAGATGGTCTATGTGCATGTGGTGGGTGGTATGTGTGGAGGATGTAGTGTGTGTGTGTGTGGTGAATGATGTTTGTGAAGGATGTAGTATGTGTGTTCTTGGCAACCTTGTTTGTAAGCAAGATTTTTGCTTCCAAAGAAGTTGTCTATGTACATCTCTTGCATACCGTGTTAGTTTCCTAAGGATTAAATATCATCTGAGAACTTGAGATAATTGCTGCATTGTCTAAGTATGCCCATAGCTACCATGCTGGCCACAGAGACATTGCATATCAATGTTGTCCACACTGTAATAGGCTGGTCTATTATGGTTTAAGGACTGGGTTTTACATAGGTCTCCTGGGGTAGTTTCTAGGGTTAAGTGCAGATGGATATGGTATTAGTGCTGTTCAGTGCAGACTATCTGCCCTAAGCTTAACTCTGTGCAATGCTTCACTTCATTGTAGGTTATAGTCTTAATATAGTTTTACAGGTAAATGTTGCTGTCTACGCATTTGTTTCTGTACAGGGCACTGCCAATGAGCACTGCGCAGCTCCACTCAAACGCACCTAATTTATAGCAAACAGAAAAAGGCTGAAAACTGACTCCTGTGCCCACTGGCCAAAAAAATGAATATGGTTTGAGCTCTTTTGAAGTGCTTCCCAAATCAGAGAGACCAGGCAAATATCTTCTCTCACAAGATGGATGATCTTGGACACCCTAATGTAGAAGTACGGCAAAAATGAGTCTCAAGTACAGTTCAGTAAAAACCAATTCAGTCCTGCAAACAGAAAAAAATAAAACTATAAATTCGACACTTGGTCAGTGATCCAAAACACTTTAATGAAAAACAGCTCTAGTGCCTCAGCACACAGGCCTTCCAGGAACAAACAAACAACTCAGACCCTGGCTTATAGTTTTCTTATGCATTTCCCAGCTTAGTTAGACCCATTTGCTCATTTGATTGATTGATTGATTCAGCTGTTTGTTTTCAAGCTATGAAGCCATCAGCATTAAACCACAAGTCATTTATGACTGCGCATGAAATGCAAAAACAGAGCTGTCACTCAAAGGAGACAGATTGATCTCTAACCTTTGTGAAAGCCATTTTACCTTAATTTTCCCTGCAGTAGAAACTCCATATCATTAATATTTATAAAGCAGGACTGCCGTGTCAAAATAAAACGTAACATTAAAAAAAAGATATGTGTCTAAAAGGCTGAGGTTCAGTTTTTGTTTCCCATGTCACTACTTGCATTGCAGCATTCATTTTATTAAGCTTGGCAGCTAAAGGTAATTTTGCAGCTCACTGTCTCCTTGTCTTAGAAAAGACAAGAGGAATGTCATGGAAATGTTCACTTATTTTTTATTACAAGCAGTTCAGAAGTTTTTATTAACAGCATAGAACGTGAGTGAATATATTAACGTATTTCTAATGTAATGCAGCCCAAGAGACCTACATATTTCCATCCAATTAGCAACACAAGATAACATAAAACTTGTAAAATCAGATTATCACAGTGCAGTTAAGAACAGTCACAAAAAAGTTTTATCACTTTGCCTCACTGAAACTCCTGTACATGCCAGAATGTATTTTTTAAATAACAAATACTTTTATAGCTGTCACAGAATCAAAATAGCTTTAAAATATCTATACAGATGTATAATTTTTGCTTGTTATTATTCATTTTCAGTATTGTTTGATACCCACATATCTTACTCCAGTCAGAATTTGTCTTTTATCAGTTTTTATCAGTGTTGTTTAGTATTTCTAACCCATATTACATGTTAGTAGGACAGAACTATCAGTAAAACATCAGACTTAGTTTCATCACTCAATTGCTTCTTTTTGATTCAGTTAGAATGCGCCATAATCCACTTGACATTGTCTTTGTATTCTGGGGTGTAAATTGGATTTATCCAGATGTTCATCGTGTGACACTGCTGCAGTCATTACACTTGGGTTATCCTGCCGTCAGGCGGTCCCGCAGTTGGCCTGAGTTCCAAAGTCTTGGTCCGGCGTCGGTTGCTGTCGCCTCTTCCCTGACGTCAGTGCGACAGGGGTATATAAGATGCAGCCGACGCCATTTTCTTCAGTCTTTCTTGCGGTGTGGTGCCCGAAGCAGAAGCAGTTCGCCAGTGCTGGCCGACTCCTGAGATTTTCATTCCGAATCCAGAATTGAAGTCTTCTAAAAAGCTAAGTACCCTGTTGGGGAAACTTTTTCTTGCCTCAGACCGATGTCAGTAAAAGTTAATAATTGTATTTCTTGTGGGAAGCAAATACCTCATAAGGATTTCCACTCCTACTGTATTCCATGCCTAGGCCCAGACCACAACGTCCCTGGTTGTCGGTTTTGTGCTAGATTCAACAAATGCACTATGAAACGTCGGTTTGATTTTGTCTGACTTTATTTTGGCAAAAAATTTAATTATATCATGCCGTCAGAACTTCTGATGACCGGAATCCATAAAAAGTGCAAGGACAAGGACAGGCATCCGAGGCCCAAGATCGACGGTGAGGCCTCTTCTAGGCCGGTCGCCGGCTCTCGGGTTTTCAGCAAGGTGCCTACGCAGCCCCAGACAACCGCTTCAACAGAACCACAGACCGTCTCAGACTCCCACGTGGAGCTGGCCGGGCCTTTGGACACTCTAGTTATTCAGATAACCAAACTTAATCCTTCAGAGGGAACCGAAGTAGCTGAACAATCCACAGCTACAGAGGGTGTTTTCAGACCTACCCAATTAACCATTAAACCCTCTGTTAAATCTAAGCCTCCCTTAAAGGCAAAGAAACAGACACAGCAATCTCCAGGGCAGGTTTCCATGCCTAAGAAACAAATGCTAAAAATGGCTGAAGACCTTATCACCCTGATCAGAGGGTCCCAACCCCCTCCATAAAAAAGGCCCAGACTAGATGCAGATTATGAATCTTCAGACCAGGTGTTCATTTCCTCGGACTCATCATCAGACCTAGGGTATTCCTTACCCCTTATGAGGATTCTGATGCTGAGGAATCATTTCCTTCAGCCTCTCCGCCTGAGGACTACTCATTTGGAGAGACCCTTCATTCTATGAGGGAACATTTCCATTGGGAAGGCCTGGATTATTCAGAATCCAAGAAAAGGCTTAGGGATTTCCTCTTATTGCCTCAACACAGACCCCTTGCCATTCCGCCTGTGTTAGATATTGTGGATGATGTATATACTGAATCCAGCTTAAACCCTGACTCCTTACCACCAGCCCCAATTAAGCCGGATAGATATTACAGAGTCCCTGACTCTCACAAATTTATATACAAAAGCCCTGCTGCAGACCCTGAAACTATTTCCCAGGGACCCAAAGGGATTAAGGCCTCATCAGCAAAAACCCAGTCCCCCCTGACAGAGATTCCAGAGAATTAGACAGATGGGGTAAGAAAGTTTATACATCCGCAACTTTAGCCATGAGAGCCTTGAATTGCCAGTTTCATATGTTAAAATATCAGCAATTTTTAATGTCTCAGTTGAAACAGAAGATGCTTCCAGATACAGATCCTCCTAATTTGAAAGAAATGCAGGATTTATTGCATGCAGCTGAACAAGTGGGAAAACATACTTTGCAATGTGGTTTTGATTCCTTAGAGGCCTCCTGTAGAGCAGCAGTTACAGGCTCTGTCATTAGAAGGCATGCTTGGTTAAAAGAACATACGCTACCAGATCATGTTAAAGCCAAATTACTGGATGCACCTTTACAGTGGGATGTGTTGTTTGGAGTCAAGGCAGAGGAGGTATTAAAAAAAGATGGAGGATAAGGCAAAATCTATGCAAATGGTCAAAGATTTCTTACAGGTCCAACCTCTTCATTTTAGCAGAAATTGGCCAACAAAAAATTGGTCCTTTCCAGTCACAGACAGACCTCAAAGGGGCAGATATAAACGTCCAAGAGGTAGAGGTCAGAAACAAGACTCTTACAGACCTTGACAATGGGGTACATCAGGCCAGAAAGAAGGGGAAGACAGACCCCAACCTTATAAAAAACAATCTCAATGATGTTCCACTATGGCTGCCAAACAACTCCCTCTTGGCAGCTCCTTTAGGAGGAAAACTGGCTCTTTTCTACCACAATTGGTATTGCATCACCAAAGACAAATGGGTTCTCAACATCATATCTCAAGGTTACAGGTTTCACTTCCACACTCTTCCAAGGTTAAAAGGAATGCCAAATCTGCCACCAAATCAATGGGCAGAGGCTCAAAAACAAATTACAGCACTCATGGCTATGAGAGCTATTCAGAAGGTACCACCACAAGAGCAAGGCCAAGGATTTTACTCAAGACTCTTTCTGGTCCCCAGAAAAGACAAAGCCTGGAGACCCATTCTAGACATTTCTTCTCTGAACACTTACCTGGATGTTCCGAAATTCAAAATGTTGACACTACAGTAGCTTCTTCCCATGCTGGGCAAGAAAGCTTGGCTTGTGACATTGGACCTCAAAGAGGCATACCTGCATGTCCCTATCAGACAAAACTGCAGAAGATACCTCAGATTTCTAGTAGGTTCAATGCACCACCAATTCTCTGCACTGCCCTTTGGCTTATCTACTGCACCCAGAGTCTTCACAAAGTGCCTGGCACTAGTAATTGCATTTTCCAGGCAAAAAGGAATTCAAATTTACCCATACCTGGACGACTGCCTAATCCAAGCAGAGAGCGAGGACATTCTTCTAAAGCATCTGGCGTACGTAAAAAAATTATTAAGTTGACTGGGGTACACAGTAAACGAAAAGAAATCAAAACTAGTGCCCTCACAACAGATAATATTCCTGGGTGCCAGCTTAAACACAACAGCCCTGATGGCTTATCTCACTCCAAACAAGCAAGAACAACTGACTCAATATTTTCATTTAATGGCAACAGAGACCCAACTCCCTGCAAGAAAAATTCTGCAGGCCTTGGGCTACATGGCATCTTGCATACTACTAATTCCATATGCCAGATTGCATATGAGGAAACTACAATGGTACCTAAAGAGCGTATGGTCTCAACACTGTCAAGATCTGGAAACAGTTTTACCACTAATTCCTTGCCTTCAGCAGGAGTTTCAATGGTGGGCCCAAGCTTGTCACCTCAACAAAGGACAGCCTTTTACTCAACCCACAGCCAGGCAAACACTGACAACAGATGCATCGGATTATGCCTGGGGCGCACACATGGCAGGAAAATGTATTCAGGGTGAGTGGCCCACAGAACAAAGACATCTCCACATCAATCAAAAGAGATGCTAGCTGTACAAAATGCAATTATAGCTTTCAAGGAACTGCTACATCCAGGACAACTACTACTGCAGACAGACAACACCACAGTTATGTGGTACATAAACAAGCAAGGAGGAACACACTCCTATCCCCTCTGCAGACAAGCCATGACATTGTGGAACACAGCTTTAAACTACCAAGTTCATCTGCAGGCACAATTCCTGCCAGGAGAGAAAAACATACTGGCAGACGACCTAAGCAGAAACATCATGGATCCTCACGAATGGCAATTGAGTCCACAAATTTTCAGAATGATAGCACAAAAATGGGGGAAACCAGACATAGATCTGTTTGCATCCCCAATGAACTGCCAACTACAGAAATTCTGCACAAGGAGCTACCATCCACAAGCATGGAAAGTGGATGCCCTCTCATTCAGCTGGAAAAACCTGCAAGTATACGCTTTCCCTCCTTTACCTCTCCTTCCAAAGGTACTCATAAAAGCCAGGCAGGAAGAGCTAAAGATGATCCTGATTGCACTAGACTGTCCACGCCAGCACTGGTACCCAATTCTAAAGAACTTAACACAGGAACCACACTGGATTTTACCTCAAATTCCACAGCTTTTAACACAACACAACAATCAGATACTTCACAGCCAGCTAAAGACCTTAAATCTAGCTGCATGGAAAATTCCTTAACCAAGCAAGCATTGCCTCTCTCCAAAGCTGTTATGGATGTCATTCTGGAGGCCAGAAGGCCTAGCACCAGGAAAGCCTACTCGGATAAATGGAAGAGATTCTGTGCCTGGAACCAAGTACACAGCCTTGACCCTCTGGTCCCAAACATTCCTCAGATACTTCAATACTTAACTGAGATGCTGGACAAGGGCCTCTCCTTCTCATCCATCAAGATTCATGCCTCAGCCATTTCTGCTCATTACAACATGGATCCACCAATTTTTTCACATCCTTTGCTCAAACAGTACCTTAAGAGGGGCAAAAAACTTGAAACCACCCCGTAGAGCACCTATATCAACTTGGGACCTCAACTTTGTTTTGGAAAAATTAACTTTGCCTCCTTTTGAGCCAGCTAACACAGCAGAAATAAAATACCTCTCTTGGAAGACTGCTCTGCTACTGGCTATAACATCAGCAAGAAGAGTTTCAGAATTACAGGCTCTAATAGCAGTGGAACCTTTCCTCATCTTTCACCAGGACAGGGTTTCCTTAAGAACTAACCCTACGTTTATGCCAAAGGTAGTGTCAAGTGTGGCTCTAAACCAAACTATTCACTTGCCAACCTTTTATCCAAAACCACAGAACAAAGGGGAGAGACTCCTACATTCCTTGGACATTCACAGACAATTATGCTTCTACTTGGACAAAACCAAAGCTTTCAGAAAATCTGAGCAATTATTGGTAGCATACGCTGCAGGAGCACAGGGAAAAGCCATTTCAAAGCAGACTATTTCTAAGTGGATAGCTCACTGTATATGTTTTTGCTATGCACACCATGGGAAACCTGTCCCTAGCAGCATTAGATCTCAGTCCACCAGGGCAACAGCCACTTCAACTGCCTACCTCAGGGGAGTACCTACCAAGGATATTTTAGAAGCAGCAACATGGAGTTCTGTATATACCTTCACCAAACATTACCATTTGCCATCCAGAGCAGGCTTTGCCACTGCTGTGCTGCAGGGCCTTATAGCCTCCCCTAATGCCTTATAGATCCATCCACCCTACCTCAGCTTTGGAATTCCACCCAAGTGTAATGACTGCAGCAGTCACATGATGAATATAGTACAGTTTTGTACCTACCATAAATGTAGATGTTTGAGTGTAGACACTGCTGCAGTACAGGTTACCCTCCCTCCTTCCCCTCTTACTTGCTGGTATGTACCTAAGTGTCCTACCCTTCACTGCCTATGGGGGTTATTTGCTGGATACTGAACGTGTTTTACTGTTTTTTCATATGCATGTTTTATTAGCAATTTGCATTGCCTACCTTTTTGGGGGCACCTGACATCTGGGCGAAGAAAAACTGAAAAAAATGGCGTTGGCTGCATCTTATATACCCCTGTCGCACTGACGTCAAGGAAGAGGC
This sequence comes from Protopterus annectens, assembly GCF_019279795.1. Lineage (NCBI taxonomy): Eukaryota > Metazoa > Chordata > Ceratodontiformes > Protopteridae > Protopterus > Protopterus annectens. The sequence goes on along the minus strand of NC_056733.1, from coordinate 1,212,540,276 downwards.
AACAGCAACCGACGCCGGACCAAGACTTTGGAACTCAGGCCGACTGTGGGACCGCCTGATGGCAGGATAACCCAAGTGTAATGACTGCAGCAGTGTCTACACTTGAACATCTACATTTATGGTAGGTACAAAACTGTACTTATCTCTGGTCTCCTTAATGGTACATTCAACCACTGTTTTATTATGGCATTTTTTATGCCCAGCCTAACATACTTTTATGTCTCACCAGGCTGTCCTCACTCATACTTGCAATAGTATTGTTATGTTAAGTATCTACATTATCTGTACTTGTCCACTAAAACAGATAGTCCCACTCATAGCATTGCCATCATTTGCCATCAGATATTGTGAGTCCACATTCCTAATTCTTCCCAAACCATTCATTTTCTTATAACCTAACCCTGAGCAACTTCAAATTACATATACATGGGAAAAAAGGAGCAGAAATTCTTCATGCAGTCAGGAACCCATTAGCATTTACATTTCTGATGTTACATTTGTCCAGCTGTCCATTTAAAATTCAGACTAAAATAAATGATTGTTATCCTGTCCATTTTTCTCATTGTTAGTTCTTCTCACACAGTAACAGATTTGTTTTCTACCAGTCCTCATTCTGCCGCTGCTTTGGCCATGCAATGACAGCACCCACCCATCAGGAACACCAACAGGTGTCAAGGTGATTCTTTCTTTCTTTAACCACGGTTGTCATAATCTCACCATCAGAAATATACTGTGTTCTATTAAAGCAGTGTAAGAGTAACTGCTATGCACTTCTGAGCTACACACTACACTTATAGTTCTCCTCAGATGCTGCAGGACTGCATAAAAACATCCTTTGCATCCTGTAAACCACTGGTCTGTCTCAAACTCCCAGCCCATAGGCTAAATGCAGTTTTGCGTTAGTCCAGCCTGCATGTGGAAAAATGAAACAGTCCAGCTGTGGGTCACATTAGCAAATGTTCTTCTTTGAGATTTCAGTTGTCTTTAGCAGCATCTCTTTTTCATGAGAGAGAGAGAGAGAGAGATGGAGAGAGAGATGGAGAGATGTACCAGGAACGTCGAACCGGGTAGAAGGCCATGTACAGCGAATGCCCAGGGAGAAAAGATCCAAATTATCACAAAACATCATAAGAACCATAATTGTACAATCTTCTAACATAAAGCAAACAGATCCGAAGTTTAAATAATTATAACAAATTAGACATAATATAAAAACATTGGTTAAGAATCAATACAAGTCATAATGACAATCATTTAATATTTGGAGAAATTTTAGACATATTATAGAGAAATTAAAGGTAGGTTAGTCTAATACAAATAGGATTTGCAATATGAAGTGAGAGAAAATCAGAGAAGAGACTTTGCAGTAAGGAAGGAAATGTCTTGGAGAGAGTAACGTGCTATAAGGAATGAAAAGATACCGCTCCACATTTAGGGATAGAGTTTATCCTGGATTTGAGCAAGAACAGAGCCAGAGTTTAGATAGGAAGTCTTTTAGGGTGGTTTTGAAAGATGGCATGGTGAGTATAGACCTCATGGATACAGGTAAGGCGTTCCAGACCTTAGCAAATTGTACAAGTACAGACAATGCCCTGCAGATTTTCTAGGTTTGTAGACAGACAGGAGTTTTTTGTTCATTGGATTGCAATGATCGACTGGGAACATAGATGTGTAGAGTGTTTTTTAGTGTTGGACAAGGCGTTGGATGCTGGATAGTTTTATCGGAGGTAAGGCGTGTATATGTTAGTTGATGTGGCAGTTCTAACCAATTTAGGCTTTCCAGTGCTATACAGTGGTGGGTTCTGAAAGGGGTATGTGCTGCAAATTTAGTACCTTTATTATAGCATTGCTCAAGTTTCAATTGTTGTGAAGCCTGGATATCAGTAAGGATGGGAGCGCCATAACGAAGAGGAGGGAGGAGGTAAGTAGTGACAAGTGTAGTTTTAGTTGTGTCGGTGAGAACGTTTTTGGCTCTGTAAAGCAGCCCTAGTTTTTTATGAGTTTTTCTTATGCAGTTTTGTTATATGCAGGTCGAATTTAAGATTATCATCCACTATCACCCCTATTAGTTTGCTATGAGAAGTGATTTCAATGGTTATATTATCAAGAGAGAGAAGTTTAAATTTTGTTTTTCATGAGAGAATGATTTGATGAAAAAAATGTAGTAGTTTGATCTTTTTTTGGGTTGAGAGTTACGAAGCCATGTTTCAGTGGCTGTTAAAGCTTCCTAATTATTTTTTTGGAGGTGTACCATGTTGTCAAATGTGCAAATCTTAAGTGAAATCATCTGCGTATTGTATTAGGGTGACATGTTGTGTGGAAGTATAGTGGGTGTTGGTGAAAATGTTAAAGAGGAAATGACAAAAGATAGAGTCTTGTGGTACACTGGTGGTGACTGGGAGGTGAGGAGAGAGCATGATACCTATTGGACAGGTAGCTTTACAGAAGGATGGGCTGAGAGAGACCTGGTAAGGACATTTCAAGTAGAAATTTGCTGTGACAAACTGTTGAAGGCTTTAGAGACAAGTCTAGAAATAACAAAGAGACTAGTTTGCCATTATCTCTAGCTTTATTGACAGTATCTATATAGTTTAGAAGGATAGTGCTAGTATTATAGGAAGGACAGAAGTCATGTTGGGTAGGGGATAGGAGTTCTTCCTGCAGGAGATAGTCTAGCAATTGTTTTTGAATACATTTTTCAAATATTTTCATGAGGGGAGATAAGATTGCTATACGTCAAAAGTTATTAATGTCTGTTGAATTTCCTCCTTTGTGCAGAGGGACTTTTTCCAGATAGAGGGAATGTGAGAATCCTGGATTGACCTATTTATAAGGATTGAGACAGGACAGGCAATGCTATTGGCTGCTATTTTTAGGTACTCAGAAAGTCATTAGCTGAAGAAGAACACAGTTTAAGCTTGTTTGAGTAGTTTTATATAGGATGTGGGCACAGGTTTGAAGGTGAAAGTGAATGTCGTGATATATGGCTGTTGGTTAGGGTTGGGATTAGATGTTAAGGAATCATTGGTTAGAGATGCTATACTATCTATAAAATAAGAGTTGAAGTGTATTGCAGTTTCAAGTGGTGAGTTATTGGGAAAGGGGTTAGTGTTGAATTTTTGGCTGGGATGTAAGATTTCTGTAATGGATGTCCAAAATTTTTTAGGGTTGTGTTTAGTATTATTCTGAACGTTATTATAGTATAGTTTTTTTTTGTCTTCATTTATTTATTTTTTTAGTATGATTGCAAAGCAGTCTGAAGTTTTCAAGATACTAAGGCATTTTATATGTTTACCATTCTTTCCATGCTTTTTCTCTGTCCTAAATTAACATTCTACTCTTTTTGGAAAGCCAAATTGCATTACTTGTTTTTAGTCTCTGCCTTCTAGGAGGTGCAAGGCTATTTAGGACATTTAAAGAAGCTGTATTGAATTTTAATTATAGCATTGTCTAAGGGGAGGCTTTTTAGGAAGTTTAAGTTAATAGATGATAGTGTAGTAATGAACCTTTCTTTGTTAAACTTGAAAAGATTGCGTGTTGTTTTATAAATATGCATTTTAACAGGATATGTGAGATGTCTTGTTTTTTTTTAATTTCTCCAAGTCTTTTGGGATTCTAATGCCATGATGGGAATGGACCCCATTCCTAAATCAAAGTACAATTAAAGTTCATGACATTAGTATTCTTTCAACCTTTGATGTCAGCCAAAAGTGCTCTTCGCAGCACCTACGATGTGCCCAGTAATGACTCCTTCTGCAGTTCATATAGGATTACATGTATTGCTAACATATCTAAATATGATTGTAGATTCTATTTTATATGACCCATTGCTCCTACTACTATTGGAACTGTCTGTCTTTCTTCTGCATTGCTCTCATTTCTGCCTGCAGATCTTGATATTTTATGACTTTGTGTCTCTGTACGCAAGACATTGTAGTCACTGGGTGTGGCGATTTCAATGAGCAATGCTATTCTTGTCTTCTTTTCTTGGACCACTATATCCGGTTTTCTAGCATCTATCTTTTGAACTGTTGGTAATGGGTGATCCCATATGATGTAAACTTCATTTTCTATGATGCCTTGTGGCTCATGTTTTCAGTGTTTTTCAGACACTTCAATCCCATAATGTTTGCAAAATCCCCATTGCAACGTTCTTGCCACATTATTATGCCTTTCAGTACACAGTTCTTCTGCCATTAGTATGTCACAATCTGCAACAAGGTGTGCAATTGTTTCCAATTTGGTTTTACAAAACCTACATTTGTCTTTTTCTCCCAGCGTGTATGTAGCCTACTATCTTGGGCTGCCAATATTAACCTTTCATCTCTTGGTTTGAATTCGCCTCTCCTTAACCATTCCTGCTTTAATTCCTGATCAACATGAGGTTCTTCCAGGAGTTTTCTGTATTTGTAACTATGTTTATGCATTTTCCACATGTCTTGCCTTCTCATCTGGTCCTTCACCTTATAATCTTTCTTTTGTTTTTGACACATTCAGTTGCTGCCTGATTTTTTCTACTACTGGTTTGATTTCCATTCCTGCTTGATGCCGATATGTTTCTGCTAGATTAAGCAGAGAAGTCACTCATGTTTCTAAACTTTGACTGTGTTTGGTCTTCTGAGGTCAGCAGATATGTGTGGAGTCCCACGATTGCAGATCTATACATGTAATCAATTTCAAGGAGGCCCATCCCACCATGGAACGGGGAATATATAGTCTTGGTATGCATTGCTTTTTATAAATCATTTGGTGAGCATGAATCATCCTTCTTGGTTTCCTATCTAATTTATCCAACACATTTTTGGACCAGTCAGTCACTCCAAAACTATAAGTTAGGACAGGAAGAGCATTGGTTTATAGCCTGGATTTTGTTCCTAGATGTCAACACTGTTTTCAGGATTAATTTAAGTCTTCTAAAGTATTCTTTGCTAGGTTTTATTCACATTTGTTCATGTTTTATTGTTGACATTTCATCAATTCCCAAATATTTATATACTCCCTCTTGCTCAAGTTCTTTTATACCACATTCTAGTCCCAAAGTGATGTTTTCCTGGTTCTGCAGTTTTCCTGCTTTAAAGGTTGCTTTTGCACATTTATCAAGATCAAATGACATTCTTATATCATCTGAAAAAGTTTTGAAACTTGGAGTTGTACCTTTAGTTCCTCATCTGATGAGCTATACAGTTTTATATCATCGACAAAGAGAAGATAAGTCTTTTACACTTTTTGTTGTTTTCTAAGAGCCAAATTATAGCCATGGCCTAAGGTTGTTAAGTAAACAGCTTAATGGGTTAAGGGCAAGACAGAATAGCAGCAGTGACAACGAGTCACCCGGGAATACCCCCCTTTGAATTTTTATCCCTGGGATAATAATCTGTCCTTTATCATGGCTTAATTGCAAAGTGGTCTGTCACTGTAATGTAGTCAGTCAGTGTAGTGTGTATCTTATACTTTTTAAGCATTCTTTTATCAATGAATGTGGGATACTATCAAATAATTTTTTTGTAGTCAGTCCATGCCATGCTTAGATTCTTCCCTTTTTACAGTTCTCCGCTATGACTTCATTTAACAACAAATGATTCTTTGTTTCATATGACTTTCTTTTATTGCCCTTTTGTTCTACTGCCATAATTGAGTTTTCTTCTAAATGACTATAAACTCTGTTGGTATAAATTCCCATGTATAGTTAATACGTCGTCGGAAGGCAAGTTATTGGTCTAGAAATTTTTGGGATGGCTTGCAGGTTCACTCTTAAGTAGGAGCATTGTTTTTCCTGTTGTTGGCCAAGTTGGTATCTGTTCAGAGTGTACATATAAATATTTCATACTCATAGCTAAATCTTTGTGCAAATATGTTAATACTTTTAACCAGACATTAGGTACTACATCTGGGCCTAGAGTTTACCAATTGGAGGCTTTTTTTAACTTTGTTTCAATCTCTCTGGCTGTTACTTCATCCCATTTCATATCCTGTACCTTTAAAATTCTTATTCTTTCTTTTACTTTTTCTATCCATTTAGCATCTTTGTTATGTTCCACAGGATCTTCATAGATAATTCTCCAAAATGTATCTATTTCTTTTTTTTGGTGGTCTTTCAATTCCTTTTACCTTATTTCTCAATTCTCTGTAAAACTTTTTTTGGGTCATCAGTAAATTTTTTAACAGTATATGTGAGATGTCTAGTAATATAGATTGGGAGATCATCACAGAGAGAGTCTAATATTGTACCTGTGGTGGGATATTTGCTAGGGTCTGGTACTTGGATACAGTATATAGGGAATTTGATGTCTTGCTGTGAAGTGTGGGGGCTATTAATTAATTGTGTGAAACCATATAAGTTCATGCTAGATATAGGGGAGTTAGGGTTTATGTCCAACCAAATGACATTCATATCATTCTAGTAATATTTTTTCATGTAGAAATGTTGTGAATATCCAATGTAGGATATCTTCTAGTGTAGCTGTATTGCCACCAGGAAGGATATAACAAACAGTAATACGTTTTTTTTTATAATTGTTTATTTTGAGGAATGCAATAAGAAGCTCTGCTGAACTGAATTTTGGTGTTAGTTTGCTGTAAGGGGAAATGTGGTAGGTACTGGGGAATATTAAAGCAGTACTACCACCTTTTTCCAGTGATATCTTATACTGTGGAGTGTTTTATGTACCAAGTGATTTACATATCTCATTTTCTGGGAACCAGGTTTGTTTTCAAGTTCCTAATGAATGACTCCCATATGAGCGATCATTAATGTATGATTACTTAATGTATGATTACTGACTTTTCTCAAAAAGATCAAGGCTGCCGTGTCCTGGGGAATCTTTCCAATTCCAGAGATGGTGACTCCTCAGAACTCATATATATACGTAGTGGGGGTTGCATTGTGGTTGCCACATGCAAAACTTCTTTCTTCAACAGATTTTTGATTGTGAATGCTGTTTATAGTTCAATGCGTTCACTCCTTTGTTGATCACAATATAGACTGTTAATGACTGAGGACTTAGTCTTGTCATAGAACCTTCTTCCATTTTCTCTCTTTTTCTGTGAGTTTATTTTGCCTTTGAATTAGTAGACATATAAGGTTTGGTGATGTGTGTGTTAGGGGACGGGGTTGTCCTAAAATCAGGGGATGTAGTACATTTTGCCTTTGTCAAAAACTGTTTTTTTTTTGGTTTGTTTTTTATGACCTTGGGAATTTTGCAGTTTTGAGACTGGAACTTCCCTAGGTTTTAGTCATTTCAGTTTTGCGTACTTCCTTGCCATAGGGTCATAGGTGTATATTAGACTAATGACTACTACAGCCCTCATAAGCCTAGCTGTGCAAAGCAGATGTGGCTCACAAATTTGATTTATATAGAGGTGATTTACTGACAGCCTCTGTCCATCAGAGACTTAGTAGCTAGACCAGGGATGAATTTCCGATTACCCATTCATTGGTCTAAGTTGTGCTTAAATAGAGATAAGGAGGGACTGCATGTTAGAGATTGCCTTCCCTATCAAGAATTGATATCAGAGTATAGACAAAGAGAAAGAAATAGGGCCTCCTAAATGAAAGACCAGCACTGGTAGACTTTTTAATAGAATCGGGAACAGAAGCTGCCATTAAAAAAGGAATAATTAGTAAAGCTTAAAAAATATTGCATGATAACTATAACAATCAATCAGAGGAGCTTAGAAAGGATTAGGAAGAGAGATTGGATAAGCAATTCACAAAGAGACAATGAGGAATATATGTATATCTCCCAAATATGCAACAAAGTCTAGAAGATTTAGGACCTTTGCCTAGAAGTGTTTACATAGGTATTTTTATACCCCAAGTAGACTCCAAAAAATATTTCCTCAGGTGGATAGCAAATGTAGGTGTGACAGGCAAGAAAGAGATAGCTGGGAACATGTTTTTGGGAGTGTACTGAACTGGCAGACTTTAGGGATTTCCCTGCAGACCACTCTGTGGGAGATGCTGGGTGAGCAGACTGGACTGACTGGGGAGATGATTTTTTTTTGAGTTATGCTACAAAATCGGAATTGCCTAGACATAGTAAAGCCTTGCTGAGTCTAATTATGGTGGCTGCCAAAAAAGCAATTACTAGAAAATAGAAATCAAAGTCTAGACCAACTTTATTAGATGTAGTGAATATAGTAACAGAGATAAAACAACTGGAATTGGGATCTTTAGAAAAGGGAAAGAGCAAACTACATAGGAAAAAAATGGGAATTGTGGGAACAATATATGCACAACATAAGAGGGTGAGAATACAAACTGGAAGTCGACCACCACAATAAATGGATAAAAGGTATTTATTGTGAACAGATAAGCGCTTTCACGTGTACCTAGACACGCTTCTTCAGATCCTTACAACAAACATCTTCTAAAACTAAGTATATATACACATTTCTAAATTGAACAATTAGCTTAATTAATCTAAACCTAACCATGTGATTAAAATCATCTAATTAAACAAACCAAGCACTGGCAAGTACTGTTGCTCATGTTGCAGAGTAGATGTAATAAAAAATAAAAAATATAAATACAGAACCAACAAAGCTCAAACAGTTAAATGATGAACAAAACTCCTTAGTTGAAACAAAGGTAATTAATCATAAAACTATGTGTCTTAAGAACTCTTATTCAACCAGTCCTAATGACTGAAATAAATGTATGTTTTAAAACTCTGTGTCCTATATATCCTAAGAGTATGTGATGAATGTACAAAGCCGCTGAGGTAGAATACAATAGAAAAATAAGATAAAACTGAAATGTCTAATATTGTCAGGCAATGGCATGAAATTACTGCCCTTCCTTTTAAAACTCTATTACATGAATTATCAGTAAAAGTGAAAGCCTAGCTTACATATAAGTCTAAAATTGTGTAGAAATGAATATAAAAATATGCAGTGTAAAAACAACAATATGAAATTTTGTATGTCTGATAAATAAACATAAACAGTGTAAGGAGAGTATATAAAAATGTAAATGTATGCATATTAGTGAAGCCATATGTATGGCTCACTTAGTGATGCGGCATTGACAAATAAACCCATAAACACATCGAACTTGAAAGGAACAAAAATGGTCAAACATCTGGAATAAATTAATTGCATGTGTTAAATAGAACTCATAAACAGACACAAGTTACAAAAGATAAACAATATATGAAAATCATGGAACAAAAAACTTGGTATGAAGCCTAGTATCTATAAAAATCTATAAAAAATCTGTAAGAATCTATACAAATACATGGTCATATGCTATCCAAATGTGTATATAAAACTGTCAATCTAACAAAAGCGTAGCAGGCTAAAACCTCCTGATAGGGTGTACAAATTACACTATACTTTCTTGTACTGACATTATGAGTATGTCAAGGAGAAGCTGCTAATCCAAGTCTGTATATAGAATAAGAAATGTAATAATAAACAAGTGCAATCAAATAAATATATCTGTATATACTGTCACTAAAATCAGACATGGTTCAAAGAAAATCAAACATGGTTGAGAGAATTACTTTGCACTGCGTCCTTTCAACGGAGCCCTTACACTAACATATTGATTAAGTCCTGGCTCATAATGTGCTTTGAGTTTGAAAATCCAAGAGAGTTCCACAAGCTCTAAATCATTGAAATGGTCTCCTTCTCTAGAATTAGGTGGGACTGTCTGTAGGATTCTAAATACAAATGAATGTGTTGGATTATTAGCAATGTGTTTAGCCAAAGCACTTTTGGTATCACACTTCCTGATATCTAAAGCATGTTCCAGTATCCTCTCCCTCAAGGTCCTAGTAGTCATTCCTACATAGAATACTGTACAGCTCTGACATGTGGCTAAATATATAAGGTTCTTGCTTACACATGTACCTTTGTGATGTGGTTCAAACCTGTAGTTCAACACTGGATGTTCAAACTCCTGGACTGTAGTAATCAATGTACATGCACTGCACTTGTTACAAGGAAAAGTACCTGACTTCACATCCTTGTTAATGCTTTCATTCTTATTAACATTGTTAGACTCTATACATAGGAGTCTACTGAGATTCTTGCTGTTACGAAATGTGTATGAAGGTGTGGAGCCCACTATCATTGCTAACTGTTGATCAGTCAAGAGAATATGCCAATTGCTTAGAATAATATCTTTAATGTGATGGATGTCACTGGTATATCTGAGATTGATTCTGACTCTGGAATTGTCAAAGGACTTCTTGTCACGAAAACCAAACGTTCTTATGTGATTGCCAACTAAAGCAGTCTCTTCATTGAATAGAACCTGATTCTTGACCTTCCTAATCTTTTCTTTGTCATAGCCTCTGTCCAAAAAACATTGCTCTAAAAAACTGCTCTGTTTATTGAGTTCAACACTGTTGTGACATAGCCTCTTTATCCTGGTGAATTGGCTCTTCATTATGCTATCAAATACGTATCTGGGATGCATACTACTAAACTGGAGTAGGGTGTTCCTCCAACATTCCTTTCTGAAAATAGTTGTCTCAATCTTATGATTCATGTTCTTATATAATCTCACATCTAGAAAATCTATACTCTGTAGGTCATGACATATCGTGAAACTCAGAAAGTCAGTGGTAGATTCTAACTGTTCTATAAAGACTAGAAGCTCAGATATGCTCCCATGCCAAAATAAGAGAACATCATCAACAAAGCGTTTATAGAGGCTAATTTTCTTGAAACTATCATGTGTGAACAAATGTTTCTGCTCCCAATACAGCATGACTATATTCGCGTAAGTATTGGCGCAGGGGGTGCCCATGGCTACCCCCCACTGTTGCAAATACAGTTGGTCTCTAAACTTAAAAACATTGTTGGTTAAAACAAGTTCCATGATAGCACATAATAATCCCTCTTCACTAGAGTTAAACTTCTGACTCTTATTTATAATGTCCCTCAGAGCTTCTAAGCCAAAACTATTGGGTATTGCAGTGAACAGGTTCTTTACATCCAGGGTCACAAAGAGTAAATCCTCCATATTTGTATGGTGATATTCACTTAAGCAATCTAGCAACTCATAAGTATCTTTTAAAATTGATGTAGTCTCACTGACTAGCGGTCTTAGTTTCTTCTCTATAAAGACGGATAATGTCTCAGTAACCCAACCTTGTCCCACAACTATGGGTCTCATAGGTGGTGGGTGTATGCCTTTGTGTATTTTCGGCAAGCCTTTAATGTATGGTATCCGAGGTTTCTCTATAAAAAAGTACTGGTATAGATCATAATCTATTTGTCTGCACATTAAATACTCATAGAGCTCTTGGTGTACTACATAAACAATTCTAGTAAGTTCTAAATGACTGATGGGTTTGTATGTAGTGATCTCCTTCAGTAAGGTGAGCATTGCATCTTGATATGATTCGGTGTCTAGTAAAACAATAGCTCCCCCCTTATCTGCTGATTTTATTACCAAATCACTATTCCGTTTTAAAGAATAAATCCTATCCCATTCAGTGGTATGTGTATTGGAAAACAATGCACTGTGTTTAAAATCATAGTAGTACTTGTATAAATCATCTTCACAGACCTTTAAAAAACATTCAGCTACAGGATTTAAAGCTGGCGTGAAAGTACTCTTTTTCTTAAAACAAGACATAATGGTGTTATCAGAGGCTTCATCTGAAGCTCTCTTACTGTTAAAAAGTAGTTTCAGTGAAACATTACGTAAAAATAGTCTCAAGTCTTTCAAGACTTCTGAAATGTTGCTGATCTGAGCAGGAATGTAATTCATACCTCTATTTAATAGCTCAATGTCCATGGATGTTAAACAGTACCTTGATAAATTGACCACTAAGTTGCTCCGTTCCTTCCTCGACCTCTCCGGCTCTGTTGTTCTCCCGACAGCTTCCTCTTGAATCTGTCTCTGCTGTCTGACCTCCCCCTCGCTCCTTGTGCGTTCTGTACAGGTAGGGGTAAAAAACGCTCGATGTGGGTCTGTGCTATCTTCGGTTTAGCTCCAGTGTTGTTTGAAATAGATCGTGGTAAAGCTAGTTGGTTTGGCGGTGGTGTGCTTTCAGAATCCACTGTGGGAGTGCCTGACGCTCTTTCTGATGACGTCATCATCCCCAAGGCTGCAGGCAGATCATTTAAAGCAGTACTGTCATTCAGGTTTGTCATAGGAGCAAATGCTTTGTTATGAGAGATATCTGCAGTATTGTTAGCTACAAACTCAGTCTCCCTGTTGTTTCTAACTCTTGGCCATACAAAGACTTGACTATTTGTGAAATCGAAATAGTCTCTTTGGAGTTTCCGCATTTTAATTTGTTGTAACCTCTCACCATACGCACAGGTTTGGTTTAACAGGGATTCTATACGTTGTGTATACATCGCCCCTTTAAATTTATCATGTAAAGTATTGTATAGAACTTCAGCCTTAGTACTCAGTTCTTTCTCTAGAGGAGAGAAAAAGCAATTACTAGAAAATAGAAATCAAAGTCTAGACCAACTTTATTAGATGTAGTGAATATAGTAACAGAGATAAAACAACTGGAATTGGGATCTTTAGAAAAGGGAAAGAGCAAACTACATAGGAAAAAAATGGGAATTGTGGGAACAATATATGCACAACATAAGAGGGTGGCCATGGTGGTGCAGTGGTTAGTGTTGCCACCTCACAGCAAGAGGTTCACCGGTTCGATCCTCGGCTGGGGTGCCTTCTGTGCTGAGTCTGCATGTCCTCCCTGTGGTCATGCGGGTTTCCTCCAGGTGCTCCGGTTTCCTCCCACATCCCAAAGACAAGCTTTAGGTAGATTGGACATTCTAAATTGGCCCCAGGCATGAGTGCGTGAGTGTGTGTGCCTTCTGTGGAAGGTTGGGCGCTGGGCTGGCAACTCAACACTGTAAAACTCCACTGCCAATCATGAGCGAACAAGGTGATCTGCTGTGGCGACCCTTGACCGGAAAAAGCCGAAAGAAGAAGAAGGAATGAGGTTTAAGAGGCAGGATTTGAATGAGCCATATAATGTTTAACTGACAATAACTGGATGGTTTATAAGTGATGTATAATGTTTACAACTACAGTTGTTTCAGTTGTGTCTGATGTAAACTGTTTGCAACTAAAGTGATATAATTTTGCATGTTTTTCATTTATATAAATGTAAGATTGCCTTTGTCATATGTGAAAATTTAATAAAGATGTTTGAAAAAAAAATACGGATAAGGAGGGACTCTGTTTTACATGGATGGGGAGCCTGTTCTAGAGAAGCTAAATTTAGGTCTTTTAATCTAGTAGTTCAGAGGATGTTTGTTTTGCAGATATGCAAAAGGTTCATCAAGACAGGGACCAGGGATACCTTGTATACCAGGCATAGACTACCTCTCAGAAGTCGGTATGATACAGAGTAGAGAGCCAAAGCTTTGAAACAATCAGCTTAGGACATTGTGTTTACTCTCTGTATTTTTGAACCTTTGTGGACATCCCAGTTGCTGGATATGTCTGGTCAGGTACATACTGAAGGGAGCATTGTATTCTGTGATGGGTCTGATGAGGGCCGAGTACAGTGATGTGATGACCTGTCTGGACCTAAATGCCATCCTTTGCTTACAGGTTGAGCAACATAGGATTTTCTGACTACCTCGGACACATGCTGGTCAAAGGCTAGGTTACTATCTACATGAGTTCCCAGATCCCTGACTAATGAATCAAGTTTTAAGCATGTTTTATTGATGATGTTACCCAGCAAGGCAGACTTCCAAAAAGGTGCTATAATGTATTTCTTGATATTGAGTTTTATGCCATTGCTTTGGCACCAAGCATTTCTCTGTAACAGACCCCCCCCAAAGGGTGTTCTCATCTTGGGGGGAATTCATTGACTGCTCTCAGTTTGCAATCATCTGTGAATTTGGTTAGCCAGAGGCTTTTAACATCCTACAACTTAGACCAAGAAGTAGATGCCAAAGATGAGTGGGCCTAGCACAAAGCCCTGGGGACTCCACTGGTGACTGACCTCTTTCTGGATTTGGCCTTACTAATTCTAACCTCTTGGGTACTATTAGTGATCCAGTTAGCTATCCAGCATGTTATAAAGGGATTTATACCTATTTCTATATATTTGTTAACAATGCCTGAGTGGGGTGTTGTATCAAATGCTTTAGCCAGATCTAGGTAGGCAGTATGCACCATTTCCCCCTCATTCATTGCCTTAGTGGCCTTTTCAGAGAAGTCCACCAGATTCGGTAAGCATGCCCTTCATATGGCAAAGCAAAACTGAGATGGATCCATTGTTTGGAGGTCTCCTATGTCTTTATTGATAATTACCATGATAATTCTTTCCATGCCTTTTCAAATAAGATTATTCAGACTAAAAGGTATATAGTTTCCAGGATCTGTTGAAGGTCCTCCCTTATGAAAGAGGATGACTGTCGCAGTCCTCCATTCATTTAGCACAAAGCCTGTTTTAAGACTATTAACCACCTCTTCAGCACATTGCTGTGTGTTGCCCTTGACATTTCTGACATAGCTGTAGAAGGCCTTATGGTTATCCTTCATCTGCGAGACTGTCTTACCCTCAAAACCTACACCACCAAAACACGCACATAGAAACACAAAACACACACCTACATTCACGGAGGCTCTCAGTAAAAACCTGCCCAAGCAACAGGGACCTCCAAAGCAGAAACACAAGCAACCTCCACCCCCCAATACAACCTAAATGACACATAGCCCACAAACTCAATGTGCCACTCAACCACAGCCCATAAGGCATAACAACGTACCCAACACTCTAGTCATAGGTGACTCTATAGTCAGGCACACTGATGTTCCACTCACCAGGCTAAACAAGGAGAAAGTTACTGTCAGCTGCCTGTTGGGTGCCAGGATCCGCCACATAACGCATGCACTCAGGTCACTCCACAACAAGTACAAATATGACTCTGTCATTGTCCATGTTGGTGTGAATGACCTGAGACGTCCCTCCTTGGACTACATGAAAAGGGACATGGAGGAGCTGTCCGATCTTGTAGCCCAGGCAGGTATGACCCTAGCCCTGAGTAGCATCCTGCCATCACCCAGAATGATACCACAGTACAAGGACAAAATGATTGACTTCAACAATTGGCTAAGCTTCTGGTGTCATTCTAAGGGGATCCAGTATCTGTCTGCCTGGGATGATATGATCGACAAACCACGATGCTTTGTCAGAGATGGCCTGCACCTGTCACGCCTGGGATTCCGGATACTGGCTAAGGCTCTAGCCACCACTATAGTGCCTTTTTTAGGCAAGGTTCAAATGACAAATTCACCACCCTAACAGGTACAGGCAAGAAGAATATGAGGGTATTGCTACTCAGTGCTAGAAGTCTAAACCTCAAAATGCATTCACTCGAGGCACTCCTGAAAATGGAGAACATTGACATCTGTGCAGTGACAGCGACCTGGTTCAAGGCTCCAGAGAGTACCCCTGCATTACCAGGCTATAATTCATACCACACCTTTCGGCCACCTAACCTGGACTGAAACACTAAAGGCGGAGGCGTGTCCATATTCATTAAGGATATCCACACCTCCAGGCTAGTTGCTCAGCATAATGCATCCGAGATTATCCAAGTGCAACTAACTCTGGGCAAGACCGCAATCCAAATTATAGCTTGCTACAGATCCCCCACCATGCCCCAGGATTCCCATTCCTCATTTCTTAATACACTGGAAAATATTAGGGTACAACCTAACACCCTAATAATGGACGATTTCAACTAACCTACCATTAACTGGGAAACTACTCATGTACCAACTGTTGTGCTCAACGTTTTCTGGAGTTCATAAATTCCAGTGCCATGGATCAACTTATCCACACCTCCACCAGGGGCAGCAATATCCTAGACCTGGTTATTACTAACATGGGCAACCGGTGCTCCACACCAGAGGTCAATTCCTCGTTGGTCAGATCCGACCACAAGCTAATCACCCCAGACATCCACATCCTTCCCCTACCCCCCATTAGGGAAACCACAGTAAAAAATTTCTCCAAAGCCAACTTCACGCTTCTTAAGACAGAAGTGGCAAACTTCACGACACCCATGCTGACGGACAATAGAGGTATGACTGCTGAATCCTACACAAATGCACTTTATAAGCACTTACATGAGTGCATGGATTGTGCAATCCCTAACAGAACCAAGATGCTATCCTCCAAAAAAGGAAGCCAATCTGGTGGTCCCCTGCCATAAACAAACTCTACAACAGAAGAAAGAAACTGTTACAAAAAAGAGTAAAATCACATGATTGGAGAAACTCCCTGGTCAGTATCAGTAAGAAGCTGAGATCCCTCATAAAATCCTCCAAAGCTAGTTATGAAAACAAAATCGCCACTGACTCTGTAGACAACCACAAAGCATTCTACAGCTATGTCAAGAATCTCAATGGCTACACTCAGATCTGCTCTGAGTTACAGCACAATGGCACTAAATATACAGAACCAACTGATATTGCCAACATCCTGGCAGATAGGTTCAGTGCTAACTTTACCCCCCCTGTCATCCCCTAAAGGGCCCATCTCTATACCAGAAGAATGCAAAGTTCCTCTAATCACGGCTGCACAGGTAAGAAACACACTATCCAAAGCCAAGAACACAGCATCCATGGGACCTGACGACATCCCAGGCTGTGTTCTACATGAACTACAGAATGAACTGGCACCCCACCTAAGTACCATGTTCAATCATAGCCTCACCACAGGCTATGTGCCCACTGAATGGCGCACAGTGACACTTATCCCACTCCACAAAGGGTGAGCCACCACAGACCCCGGAAACTACCGCCCCATTAGCCTAATGAGCCTGGTCTGCAAGGTTATGGAACGTATCATCATGGAACTTATAAACAATGACATTGGTAATCTCCAAACTCAGGACCCCACCCAGTTTGGGTTTGTAAAAGGCAGATCATGTCTCCTAAACCTGATAGACTTCTTTGAAGCAGTCACCAAAGCCGTAGATGAGGGTAAGGTGCTTCACACAGCCTATCTAGATCTCGCCAAGGCTTTCGACACCATCCCCCACTCTGGAATTATAGATAAACTCACTAAACTAGGTATAAATCCCTATGCCACAAGATGGGTTGCCAATTGGCTCATTGACAGAACCCATACTGTGAAAGCAGACTCCAAATCCAACTTCAGACCAGTGACAAGTGGAGTACCACAGGGTTCAGTCCTGGGTCCTCTCCTGTTTGGTATCTACTTCTCTGAAGTACAGGCCAACACAGAAGGTCTTTGGCTAACGAAGTTCGCAGATGACTGCAAAGTAGGAGCCATAATAAAAACTCCAAAAGATGTGGACATCCTACAAAAGGGCCTCGCTGAGACAGATGCCTGGTGTCAAAGCCATGGCCTCAAGCTCAGTGCCAAAAAGTGCATTGTCATCCCTTTTGGTAAAAACTCAGTACCCATGAACTACCACATAGGTGGTAGTCTACTTAACACTGAAAGTGTGATAAGAGACCTTGGGACACAGGTGGACAGTAGTCTCTCTTTTGATAATCACATCGTCACAGTAGTCAGGAAATCCTTCTACGTGGCACACCTCATCACAAAAGGTTTCTCATCCAGGAAAAAAGAGGTCATTGTTCCCCTCTACTTGTCACTCATTAGACCCATTATAGAGTACAATGCCCCTTTTGGTATGTACCTCACAAGACATCTACAACAACTGGAAAGGCCACAGAAATACCTCACAAAGAGGATTACCGCCCTCAAACAGATGCCCTATGCAGACCGTCTCAAAAAACTGCAGCTTTACTCCATTGCATACCCCCTACTCAGAGGCGATCTCTGCCTAACACACAAAGTTATGTCAAACCCAGAGCTTTTAGACATGCTCCACTTAAAGAAATCCCAATCCCTACGAGCTACATGGTCTAGGGACCTAAACATTGTCACCACAGTAAACAGAACATGCTGGAGGGATAGATTCCTGTCCCAGAGACTTCCCATACTCTGGAACAAACTACCTATCTATATCAAACAAAGCTCCTCATTAGCGCTCTTCAAGTAAAATCTTGATGATTGGATGAGAGTTAGGAAATTCACCCCGGGGATCACTTCTGTGGCTCTGCTCAACAGTGGCACAGGAAAATCATTTTCTTGGGTGGCGAAAGCCAGGGTACCTTTGGCTAGGCTTATATAGGCCCTAGGGCCAATAGCCTAGTACCTACCTATGAACTTATGAAAAGTTGGCTTTGTTTGACCTAATTAGCCCTCTTAGTTGCCTATTTAGTTTGACGAGAGAGTTTTTATCTTTATGGGAATTACCCTTCCTGATTTTTGACTTAATTTTTTCCTTTTCTTGTATATCCTGTTTAATTTGGGATGCCGCCAGTAGTGGTTTGTTTCTGGAGCTCGTCCTGGGCTTATTTCTTGTAGGTACAGTAGCTTCTATGCAGCCATTGACATGGTTATATGGAGTTTCTGAGAGCAATTTAGCATTGGCTGCTGCATTCTCTAGGTTTGGAGGGGCATTGAGTTTTGACAAACCATCACTTAATAAAAAGTAATTTGCCTTGTAACAGTTCCTAACTGTTATTGGTTTTAATGGGATTATGGAGTAGATTTTGATTTCGAAAGAGACAGCTTTATGGCTGGACCTTACCAGGGAGGACTGGACATGGGAGGGGGGTTGCAGCATTCTCCCATATTTGAAAGTATGAGGTCCAGTATTTTGGAGCCTCTAGTGGGAGTATTCACTATTTGTTCAAGGGTGTTTGTATTTACAAAGTCCAGGATTCTCCATGCCGTGCCAGCAGTTTTGAGTCTGTGTAAGATTCCCAGTCTGTAGAGGGGTAATTAAAGTCCCCCATTAAGTAGGGTGTTAGGTTGTATGGTTATGTGTCTCCAGTAGGTCCAGGTATGCATTATGAGCTTGTTGGGACACGGGGGGGTGACCTATAGCTGGCTAGGATATGGTACAGGATTTTGTCTATGGTAATCTGCACATGGAGGAATCCAGAGCATCATCCTGTTTATCACCTTAGAGGTATGCTTGTTACTGATGTTTATTGAGACACTTCCATCTTTAGCCCTTGTCTGTGCAGCTACTCTTCTAAAATTGTGGAAGGCACTGAAACCTGCACTGCCAGGGTACTCTCTGCTGCTTTAACCCATATCACAGTAACTGCACAGATGTCTATAGTCTTGAGTGTGAGTAGAGCTTGAAGGGAGTAGTTTTTGTTTAGGCTCCTGGCATTGAGCAGTAACACCATGAGGTTCAGTTGAGTTGATTTTGCTATGCCAGTAGGTTTGTCAATTTGTCATTGCGTACAAAAGACACTATGGTGGTGGATACAGTTTTAGCCAGTATTCAAAAAGCCTAGCGGAGAAAGGTGCAAACCATCCTTGCCAAATCAACATGGTCTGTTAACCATGTCCTCCCAAGCTGACAAATATTGGATTCCCTTAGAATGACACCAGAAAGACATCCAGTTGTTGAAATCCTTTTTTGCTCATATTGTGGCATCAACCTTGGTGATGGTAATATGCTGCTCAGTGCCAACCTCATACCAGCCTGAGACACATAGACTGAAAGCTCCATAATGTCTCTCTTTGTATAGTCCATGGAGGTTCATTTGAGGTTATTCAAACCCTGACTTAAAGAAGACTATGTGGTTATCAACAGATGAAATGTCAGTGTTTAATTCATAATTGCTTTTTCAGATTTTGAGATTTCACCTTAGTTCTTTATTTGACTTTTTGCGGTTACTTTTAAAGTAGAACTGTGAATTTATTTCTTAGTGTTTCCTCTTATTTTAGAGTTTGTTGCTACTGTGTTTCTATAATAGATAAGGAGCCTGTTTCCAAACTTTGACTTCAATTTATAGCACATAGTGACAGATGCCTCAGTGCAAGAGATAAGATGGGAGTAGAATTCATTAATATATGCAGTCACCTTAACTATGGGGTCTTCTCAGGGTGAAGAGGTTTTAAATGTTCTTAGGTTATTAGGCAGAGATAGGTTTGCACTACAAACCTCCCTGAAGACAATAGGGCTGGTGGTGTCTTCACTTTTTTTTTCCCCCTGTCAAAATAAAAGCTCACGTTTTTAGAATTTGACATTTTTATGTTTTTTTTCCCCAATGGGTCTGTCTTGCACAAAGAGGGAGACAGGTGGTAACCCTATCTATTCATGGGTAATTATGAGAAATTGACACACTTTTCCCCTTTCATTTGGATGCAGTGACAATCGAGCTGAAAGAGCTTCACTGGTCACCAGCCTACTACAAAACCTTTGTCCACCTCCTTTAAATGCAACATGAATCATTTTGATTTTTACATAAAACAGGTGGCACAACTGTCTAGATTCATTAATTTTGCTGTCTTACAAATTGTGAATCTATAAACTGCAAAGATCAACTCCTACACTTTCGATTAGCTCCAATATTACAATCACGGCACGCTTTTACTGCATTCATCTCTTTTCAATCAGTCACTGAAGCTGAACATGTGTTAACAGTCAATACGCACTGTGTGTTGTGTGTACATGACAAATTCAGAATGT
The DNA here is from genome assembly GCF_019279795.1 of Protopterus annectens. NCBI lineage: Eukaryota > Metazoa > Chordata > Ceratodontiformes > Protopteridae > Protopterus > Protopterus annectens. The sequence continues at coordinate 1,212,519,792 of NC_056733.1, read as the reverse complement.
TATTTATTGTTGTCAAGTTTTGTAGCACTGTGTAAGTATTTACCACCTGTGCTGAAGTGATGATTATAATTTCAGACAGATTCAGACATGCATATAATATTGAATGGAATCACATTGTGGACAGTAAACCTAGGAGTCATGTACACCTGAAAACTTGGTTAGTAAATCAATTTGTATCTTAGTTCAGTCAGTCGTAATAGAGCTTACACTTGTTATTGGCAGTATACAGTATATATTTTATTCAGCCTTTGCAGCCCAGGGGATTACTTTGTTTCTGGAGCCCACTTTATAAAGAGCATTAACTTTCACTTGGAGGAAATCTTTTCCTAAATATTTTTTAATCTAGTTGTCTTCCCAGGTCTCTTCAGTATCGTGCCACACACAGTGAAGGTTCAGTAAAACCTATAATTTATATTTATGCATAATGTGAAAGAAAGCTTTTTCTGTATCATTACACATTTTAAGGAAACTTCCCCACCTTCCAAGAAAGGCACATTTAGTCTTCAGGGATTAAATATGGAAGATGGGTAGTTTTGAGGTATGTGATATATCGCAGCAGGCTTGCTTCCTCTTAAACTCACTGCATGTTTTTCAGATGTTCCATAGATTTTCCCCATTGTGTAATTAGTAATACTATATATCAATCATTTCTTCAGTATCTGTAAGACATTCAGGTAATTGTACATAAATGCTATTTGTATCTTTGCTGGAAGCATAATCGTGCTTAATTTTCCAAAAGTCTTATCAAATGTTAAGAGAAAAAATCTCCAGCTAGCAAAACAAAATAAGTCAAAATCTGTATGCAATGTGGTCTCAGAAACTGTTTTGCTCAGAATGCTGCTAGTCTGATTTTAAGATTTCATTTCATTCAGATTATGAAGTACAGAAAATTACTCAAATGATGTTATGTTAATGTGGGTAGTACAGTCATTTATTTATTTTTTTGTTTTTTTGTAAGTTCACTTTCGCACCTTGGACCCTTTTCAACCATGACTTGTCATACAAAGGTAAAGGTATGTGCAATATACATGAACAGCTTAGAGTAGCGAATCAACTAGTATATTTTTGAGAGATGTCAGAAATTGGAGTACCCTGAGAGAACCCACACAGCTACTTAGAAAAAAATGCAAACTGCACACAGTGACCAGAGGTCAAAGCTGAACTCTATGCCCTGGTAGAGTGAGGCTGACATCTTAGCAACTGAGCCATACTTCACAATGGATATGCTAAGATTTTAAAAGCAGGACCAGAAAAGGAAATGGTAGACATTTACACCTGAAAGGAAACATGTGCAAAAGGTGGAGAGTGGTGTTATTTAGTGCCATACCTATTGCCTGATGTCAATATGAATGGTACAGTTGATAATTGTAAAGGGTGTAAGATACATAACATAAAACCTGGTCTGTGCAGATCTTATAATGAATATATAATTATTGTTAGAGATTGTAAATAGATACTTTTCACTATTCTATAGAGACTGGTTGGTAGGCATAGATGTTACTGAAAGAGTATGATTTCATTTATTTATTTTTATTTATCGATTTATTGCTCCTTCACTGCAGCTAATCATCAGTTGGGCAGTGACCCCTTCAAAGTCCTAAACCTCCCTGTCCAGAACTATCCCCCTCCTTCAGGTAGGCTTGTTGTGGTTGGGTGGGAAGAAATTAGGGAGCATACAGGAAAGAAAGCTGACCTCACCTGGCACTACCCTTGGGTGGGTCAGTTTGGTAGCTAGAAAGAAGACTGGAAATAACTGGAGAGGGGAGGTAGATCAGTTAATTTGCAGTGTCATGTTGTTTGCATGTGCAGAGCTTTTCTGTATATGGCCTAACAGCCCAAACAGACCTAGTGAGTGCTGCCCAGGACAACATGTATTGGGCATAGCATGGGATTGTCACTTACCTCAGTAAATGACACTCACAATAAGTACTGCCCAGAATAACATGTACTGGGCATAGCTTGGGAATGTCACTTACCTCAGTGAATGATGTAAGCCCATTACAACCCCATCTCTTGACTTACCACATCTGATAATTTTTTTCAGACTCCAGTGGGGAAATTGGTACAACTCAGGTCACATAGGTTATAGCCAGAATTTTATCCTCATGTAAATGAATTACAGTGCCTAAAGGTATTTAAAGAAAGCAGTATGCTAGATATTGTGTTAAACGTACTAACATTTCATGACTTGAGTAAGATTAGTAGCAACAATTCCAGCTAGTGACTGTCAAATTACTAGTGATCTGAATCTAAACACTGGAAAACATACCAGAAAAGGGTACAGATGCAACATTATAATAAATAAAATAAAAAGATGATGAGATGGAATTACAGTAAGCTAAGAACAAATACTAGCATTCACATATAATACGAATGCTTGACAAAGTTTCAAATAAGGTGTAATCAATAAGATACATCTTATGTTATATAAAGGGAGCAGCCCAGCATAAGTAGGGTGATATACTCAATAACTGTACCAAAATAAAAGAAATTTTTTTTGAATGATAAAAAAAGTTTGGCAAATTATTCAAGAGGCAACTATTAAATAACAGAGCTCCCTACTAGAAGTGCAAGACCCAAGAGTAACAGATCATGACATTTCAAAAGATGAACTGTGATTCAAACAGTAATGCAGCAAATCCAGAACTCACTGTTATAACTTTCAAGCATCTTTGTAGGTGATGGGGCATCACTCTTTTCACTGCCTGACATGGGGAGGGGCCTGCACCTCCCACACTTCTTATATACATTAAGATCTTTGTACCTTAGATTAGGGGGAATACTTCAAGGTACTGCAATCACTCATTTAGTATATACGGCCCTCATTCACACTAGTACTTCCCCAATTCATAGTGTCATAGTTATGCTGTCAGACTCTCAGTATGGCCCTAAATAACAGGATGTGTACAAAACAAGGTAAGGAAGAAAATTTACTTTTATTTAATTTGTCTTATTTAACATTGAGATGACTAACATTCCCCTCTTCAGAGGAGGCCTGGGAGGAATATGTTTTTTGTGCTCCTGTTGTGTATATCCACTGTACTAAAGAATTAAATGAATAAATAACGGATTGGCTTGGATGATAGTTGGGTAAGAATTATGATCATAGTCTAATCTTGCAAAGTGATGCTCCCTTTCAAGCACACCTGGTACTCATTGTGTTGTTATGGCCTTAGAAATTGCTATGGGTGTTTCTTATATGAAAAGTGAGATTCTAAGTACTTGCATCTATATAGGGCACTGCTAGCTACTGCTGCATGATAAAGTGCAGAAATGCAAAAAATAATTTGGCAATTTAACAACATACTTAGATAACTTTAGAAAAGTGCAAAGTATTGCTCTGAGTACTTATCTGTGCTAAGATGGCACTGGATGGAATCATGCCATCACAGCGCAATCAAAAGCAGTGATCACATACCAAAATATGAGTATGACTGCATGTTAGCCCACAAATAAAGGGCAATGATTGTATGTGTGAAAAGAAAGATAATGCATGAATAGGCCAATAAAGGATGAAGGAAGACTGTCCAATTAAAGAGATGAAATAGTAAATCAATTTTCAAGTAGTTTTAGGATGCAGGAGAAGAGAGGTATTTTGTAAATGATGAGATAAAATATATGGGGAAATGATTCAAAATGTGAAAAAAAAAGAATTTACAAATTAAATGAACTTTACAGTAATTCATTTGAAGGGATAGGTAGATAGGATAGGACATGATTTAAATGGCTGTGTCAAATGGCAAGTGACTTAGTAATGAAGATACTAAATGGGCTCTGATCAATGACTAGTGAAGAAACACGGTACAGCAAATCTGCATACCAGTCAACTAACTGTTCCTCTTGAGAAACATACCATACCATGTGGTGATATTCATCGTGCATACAGCTGCAGTCATAACAGATGGGTTCTCCTGCCGTCAGGCGGGTCCTCGGTCGGCCGAATTCCAAAGTCTAGGTCCGGCGTCGGTTGTCGTCGCTTCTTCCCTGACGTCAGTGCGACAGGGGTATAAAAAAAAACAGCTGACGCCATTTTCTTCAGTCTTTCTTGCCGCGCGGTGCCCGAAGCAGAAGCAGTTCGCAAGTACCGGTCGGCCAGCTCCTGAAATTACGAAAGTTTTGCAACCGAAGTCTTCTTGAAAGCTAAGTACCCCGTTGGGGAAACTTTTCTTGCCTCAGACCGATGTCAGACAAAGTTAATAATTGTATTTCATGTGGGAAGCAAATACGGCATAAGGATTTTCATTCCCTCTGTATTCCTTGCTTAGGCCCAGACCATGACGTCTCAGTCTGTCGTTTTTGTGCTACTTTCAATAAACGCACCATTAAACATCGGGCGGAGTTCGCCCAGCATTATTTTGGCAAAAAAATTTAACTATATTATGTCGTCGGATACTCCGACTCCAGTTTTGTCTAAAAAATGCAAAGATAAGGACCGACACACGAGGTCCGCGGCCTCTACTGACACCACGCCAAAGCCGACTACAGGTGGTTCGGTTCTCAGCGAGGCGCCTACGCAGCTCCTGACTACTGATGACACTTCTGTGGCGGTGTCTTCTGTGCCCGAGGTCGCTGGCTCCTCGGCCCACACCCCGACTACAGATACCAAAGCCACTCTTGGTGGTGAATCTCAAAATGTAGACAGGTCTGCCTCCTCTCAAGGTGTCTTCAGACCTTCCTCTTCTTTTTCCATCAAGGCTTTCACTAAGTCTAAAGCAGCCATTCATTCTAAGAGACAAGCTACACAGGGCCTTTCTCCAGGCCCCATGCCTAAAAAACAGATGCTCAAAATGGCTGAGGATTTAATTACTCTTATCAGGGGTTCTCAACCCCCCCCAGACAAAAGGCCCAGAGTGGAGAAAGAATCCCCCTCCTCTGACCAGGCCTCCATTATATCAGAGCACTCTGATGAACAGGAACATTCTTACTCCCCTTTTGAAGATTCTGATGCAGAGGAGTCCATTCCCTCTGTCTCCCCTCCAGAGGATTACTTATTTGGGGAAACCTTGCATACCTTAAGGGAACACTTCCACTGAGAAGGCCAAGAGTACTCTGATTCCAAGAAAAGGCTTAGGGATTTTCTCTTGCTACCTCAGCACAGGCCTCTGGCTATACCTTTTGTCTTGGACATACTAGATGATGTGTACTCGGAGGCTTGCCTTAACCTGGATTCTTTACCTCCAGCCCCTGTCAAGCCTGACAGGTACTACCGGGTTCCTGCCTCACACCAATTTTTATACAAAAGCCATGCGGCTGACCCAGAAACTATCTCACAGGGCCCCAAAGGAATTAAGGCCTCCACTGCTAAAAATCCATTACCTTCTGAGAGAGATTCCAGATCCTTAGAAAGGTGGGGAAAAAAGGTATATACCTCGGCCACCTTAACCATGAGGGCATTAAACTGCCAGTTCCATATGCTAAAGTACCATCAGTTTCTGTTATCACAATTGAGAAGTAAAATGTCACAACCTGAACAACCAGACTTGAAGGAGTTGCAGGATTTGATGCATAGTGCAGAACAAGTGGGTAAACATACCTTGCAATGTGGTTTTGATGCTCTAGAGGCCTCATGTAGAGCTGCTGTTACAGGATCAGTGATATGTAGACATGCCTGGCTCAAGGAACAAACCTTACCAGATCATGTCAAAGCTAAATTGCTAGATGCCCCTCTTCAAAAGGATGTATTATTTGGTGTTAAAGCTGAAGAGGTATTAAAGAAAATGGTGGAAAAAGCTAAATCAATGCAAACAGTGAAGGATTTTCTACAGGTACAACCACCACGTTTTAGTAGAAATTGGCCTTCCAAAAATTGGTCCTTTCCAATCACGGACAGACCCCAAAGATGTAGATACAGGCGCCCGAGGGGCAGAGGGCAATCTCAAGGACCGTATAGAGGCAGACAATGGCAAGCTCCTACACAAAGAGGTGGTGAGGATAGTTCGCAGCCATTCAGAAAGCAAGCCCAATAACTTTCCCCTTTGCATGCCAAGCAAGGCTCAAATGGCAGCACCCTTAGGTGGAAAACTGGCATTATTTTCAAAAAATTGGCATATTGTTACAAAAGACAAATGGATCCTGGACATTATAAACAGAGGGTACAGATTCTATTTTCACACCCTTCCAAAAATGAGAGGCATGCCAAACCTGCCACACAATCAAAGGGCAGAGGCACAAAAACAGATTTCAGATCTCATGGACATGAAAGCTATTCAAGAGGTACCTACTCACGAACAAGGTCAAGGCTTTTATTCCAGACTATTCCTGGTACCAAGGAAGGGAAAAGATTGGAGACCTATTTTGGACCTATCCATCCTAAACACATTTTACTGTACCAAAATTCAAGATGCTCACTTTACAGCAGCTTCTTCCCATGCTGGGCAAGGAGTCTTGGCTGGTAACATTGGACCTCAAGGAGGCATACCTGCATGTCCCAATCAGACAAAATTGCAGAAGATACCTCAGATTTCTTGCAAGTTCAACCCATTATCAATTCTCTGCATTGCCCTTTGGCTTATCTACTGCGCCCAGAGTATTCACGAAATGCCTGGCATCAGTAATTGCCTACTGCAGACTTCAAGGGATACAAATATACCCATATTTGGACGACTGCCTGATCCAAGCGGACAGCAAGCACATTCTTCTGAAACATCTGGCTTATGTAATAATGTTGTTGAATTCTCTGGGATACACGGTCAACAAAAAGAAATCAAGGCTAATACCTTCTCAGAAAATAATTTTCCTGGGTGCCAACTTGGACACAAACACCCAGATGGCCTACCTCATGCCAGAGAAGCAGGGGCAACTAACTCAATACTTCAGAACACTAGCAGATTTTACCAGGCTGACTGCAAGGAAAATCCTGCAGGCTCTGGGATTCATGGCATCTTGCATCCTACTAATCCCATGTGCAAAGCTGCATATCAGGAAACTTCAATGGTACCTGAAAAACCTATGGTCTCAACACAGCCACAGTTTGTAAACAATAATACCACTACTTCCATGTCTGCAAAAGGAATTTCTGTGGTGGGCTCAAGCATGCCAAACAAACACAGGTCTCTCATTCTGCAAGCCTCAAGCAAATCAAGTCATCACAACAGACGCCTCGGACTACGCCTGGGGGGCGCACATGACAGATCGGTGCATTCAGGGCAAATGGTTCCAAAAAGTAAAGCACCTTCACATCAATCAAAAGGAAATGCTAGCAGTAATAAATGCTATTATAGCTTTCAAAGACCTTCTGCATCCAGGTCAACTATTGATAAGAACAGACAACACAACAGTAATGTGGTACATAAACAAACAGGGAGGAACCCATTCATACCCCCTATGCAGACTGGCCATGTCACTTTGGAACATGGCTCTGGAATTACAAATCGAGCTTCAAGCACAGTACTTGCCAGGCAAGGAAAACACGCTGGCAGACAACCTAAGCAGAAATGTGACAGATCCACACGAATGGAAGTTGCATCCTCAAGTTTTTACAGAAATAATTCAAGCATGGGGAAGGCCAGACATAGATCTCTTTGCCTCCCACACAAATCACCAATTGACAAAATTCTGCTCAAGGACTTTTCATCCAAAGGCCTGGAGAGTGGACGCTCTCTTTCAGTTGGACAACAATGACAGTTTATGCCTTTCCACCTCTTCCTCTGCTGCCCAAAGTTCTATTAAAAACCAGAGCAGACAGACCAAAGATGATTCTCATTGCTCCAGACTGGCCAAGACAACACTGGTACCCACTCCTGAGGAGCCTGACGCATTCCCCACCATGGATCCTACCTCTAATGCCTCTTCTTCTGACTCAGCACAGCTTCAAAACTCTTCACAGTCAGCTGAAAACACTCAATCTGGCCGCATGGAAGATTCCTTAACATCACAACAGACCCTACTCTCCAAGGAGGTGCAGGATGTCATTTTGGAGGCCAGAAGGCCATCTACTAGAAAAGCTTACGCCACAAAATGGAAGCGGTTTTGTGCCTGGAATGAGAAAAAGGGCCAGAATCTTGGAAAACTGAATTTACCTCAAATATTACAGTATCCAGCTGAGCTGCTAAGCAGTGGATTTTCATTCTCCTCCATCAAAATCCATGCCTCAGCCATTTCTGCAGAATACAACACTGATCCACCTTTATTCTCTCACCCCCTCTTAAGACAGTTCCTCAGAGGGGCTAAGAATATAAAACCCCCAAGGAAACAACCAATACCTGCTTGGGACCTCAATTTTATACTAGAAAAGCTGACCTTGCCTCCTTTTGAGCCAGCTGCCTCAACAGATTTGCAATATTTGTCATGGAAAACAGCTTTCCTTCTGGCTATTACTTCAGCTCGTAGGGTTTTGGAACTACAAGCCCTCATGGCTGTGTGCAGCCTTTTATCATCTTCCATCAGGACAGAGTTTCCTTACGAACCAACCTGTCCTTTATGCCAAAAGTGGTATCCAGGGTAGCTTTGAATCAGGCTATACACTTACCTACCTTTTATCTTAATCCTCAAAACAAAGGGGAGAGATTATTACATTCCTTGAACATCCACAGACAACTGCGTTATTATTTGGACAGAACAAAGCCTTTCAGAAAATCAGAACAGCTCTTTGTGTCCTATGCTATAGGAGCTCAAGGGAAGCCTATTTCCAAACAGACAATCTCAAAATGGATAGCCCACTGCATACGCTTTTGTTACTCTTTTCATGGCAAAACTGTACCTGCAAGCATCAGATCTCACTCCACAAGGGCCACATCTACCTCTGCAGCTTTCCTCAGAGGAGTTCCTACCAAAGATATTTTGGAAGCAGCCACTTGGAGTTCTGTGCATACCTTCTCCAAGCACTACCACCTACCATTATACTCCAAAACTAGAGCAAGCTTTGCCACTGCAGTCTTGCAGGGCATCCTGGCTCCTCCTAGTTCCAACTAATGCCTACCACCCCTTTCTTAGCTTTGGGATTCTACCCATCTGTTATGACTGCAGTTGTATGCACAATGAACATAGTACAGTTTTGTACCTACCATAAATGTAGATGTTCGAGTGCTAATACAGCTGCAGTCCAGGTTTCCCTCCCTCCTTCCCCTCTTGGGACAGGCCTATTGGCTAACACCTCCTCATACAACCTGATTGGGGTATTCTTTTATGGTGTATTTGCTTGCAACTAATGTATTTTGATTATATGACATTGCTTTATTACACAAATTTATGTATTGCCTTCCTTCTGGGGGCACCTGACATCTGGGGCAAGAAAAACTGAAGAAAATGGCGTCGGCTGGTTCTTTTATACCCCCGTCGCACTGACGTCAGGGAAGAAGCGACGACAACCGACGCCGGACCTAGACTTTGGAATTCGGCCGACCGAGGACCCGCCTGACGGCAGGAGAACCCATCTGTTATGACTGCAGCTGTATGAGCACTCGAACATCTACCTTTAGGGTAGGTACAAAACTGTACTCTATGCCCTTGAGCTTTATTTTTGACATGTGGATCGTCTTACACTCCAAAATTTTGATCGGCTACAGTTTAATGAAAAGATTTTGTGAATCATATTAGGGTATCATACTTTTTCTAGGAAACCCCGTACCGATTGTGCCTCTGAACCAATTTAAAGTTGTGGATGATGGTAATAATAGTAAGAGGAGTATTAGCGTTTAAAGTAGGGAGTTGAAAATGTACTTATTACACACTAGTAGCCCAACTTCGTAACTGTAATGCTTTTGGAAGACCTTACAGCGGCATATATCAGACAATAGATAAACAAGCTGACTATTGATCAACGTGGAATTATGAAATGGTATTCATGACCTACTCATTACCTGTGAAGATGATGATTATTGGTATTGTTATTATTATTATCATCTCTTCATCTCTCACAGACCGTTAGCTGACAATTTGTTGTGGGGCATTCGGTACCTGACTTTTTTATTAATGGTATGTAGCTTGCTTAATCATGGTAAAATTGTAGATGCAGGGATTAATCCATTTTTGTGCATTGACCAGCTGTGTAATACGCAGTTAGATGGAGCTGTATGTGGGTCAACAGAGGTCACTCCAAGGTACACTGAAGTGTGGGTTGAATGGGAGGAAAATATGCACATTTATCTAGAAGGTCCTGCAACGGCTGTCTGAATGCACTCTTTTTTCTCACTATCGCAATCCTGCTGTGGGGCATAGGCTGAGATTATGAATACTGCCCTATCATTACACTGGAGTCTGACTGCCATGAGTCTGTCATTAATTCTGATGATATCCCTTACAACTTCTGAAGCCTCTCTCACCACAATTCCTACACCATTTCTAGCCTGCCGTCCACCTGAGTAGTAGACTCTGGATCCCAAGCAAAGTGGCTTTGGTGCACTGCCCTTCCATCTCATCTCTTGGATACATAGGATGTCCAGCCTCCTCCTTATCATCATGTCATCCGCTTCCAAACTGCATCCTGTCAGATAACCTACATTAAGTGTAGCAATACTCAGTTCTTGTTTGTCAAGTTGGTTGGTTTTGCATCCAGCTTTCACTCAACAGAGCTATCCCTGGTAACGTAGGCTGGACAGCTAGACACCAGCAAGCCAGTAGCTTATTGACCCAGGGCTGCTGGGCTTTATGGCAGGCACACACTGGCCAATAGGGGCACATATATCCCTCCCACCTTTAGCAGAAGTCCCTGTCTTGGGTCAGAGTAGGCTGGGTCCTCAACCCACTCATCACCAGTAACTACCCATGCCCATTTTTGGCGACATTAGTCAACATGACTGCATCACCTAGAGCCATATTTTACACCATTGAGTGGCTAGCTCTGCCACAGCACTCAGTCTGTGATCCGTGTTCTTTTATCCTGAGGATACTGTGCACCATAGTAGATGCCCAAAGTGGTTGGTCTGTACAACTCTTCCCCCTATAGGGCACCATGTAGAAGCCTGTGCTGTTGCCCACAGCTCCATTCATTGGTGAGTTTGAGATGTTTTTTCAGACATGGGAGAAACCCCATGGAGACGCAGGGAGAACATGCAAACTTCAAACAGGCATTGGTCGGAGGTCAGAATAGAACCTTGTACCTTGTCCATGGGAGGCAAAAACCTTAACCACTAAGCCATCTGGTCCCTAGATGCATATGCACACTGCATATCTGAACCTTGTAAAGGTGTTTGACACCATCCCACTCTCTGGTATCATAGATAAATTCTCACAGCTAAATGGCTATCCCTATGTAACCCATTGGGTAGCAAACTGGCTCACAAATAGAACCTAAGAAGTTAGGGTTGCAAGCTGTTCCTCATCCAAAAGACCTGCTACTAGTGGTGTACCCACAGGATTCAGCTCTCAGGCCACTCCTCTTTGGCATTTACTTCTCAGATATCAAAGCTAATATTAAATGTTTCTGGCTGACCAAGTTTGCAAATGACTAAAAATGTTTGTGCATCATAAACTTCCCAGGGGACACCAAGGTCTTTCAAGAAGGCCTGTCCCAAACAAATAGCTGTTGTCAAAACCATGGACTAAAACTAAATGCCAAGAAATATACAATTATATCCTTTGGCAAGCATAACTCCCCTTGTAAATATGTTATTGACAACACATCCCTGAAAACGAATCCTGTAGTTAGAGATCTGGAATCCTCTATTGATAATGAGCTGCCCTTTGATCACCATGCATCCACTGTTGTAACAAAGTCCTTTTTCATTACACAGTTATATCTAAAGGTATTGTATCCACATCCAGGAATATAATTGTTCCAGTGTACAGAGTACTTATTAGGCCATCATAGGTTCATAGGTAGGTACTAGGCTATCGGCCCTGGGGCTTATACAAGCCCAGCCAAAAAGGTACCCTGGCTTTTGCCACCCAAGAAAATTATTTTCTTGTGCCACTGTCGAGCAGAGCCACAGAGGTGATCCTTGGGGTGAATTTCCTATTTCACAACCAATCATCAATATTTTTCTTGAAGAGTGCTAATGAGGAGCTTTGTTTGATATAGATAGCTAGTTTATTCCAGAGTATGGGAAGTCTCTGGGACAGGAATCTATCCCTCCGGCATGCTCTGTTTATTGTGGTGACAAGGTTTAGGTCCCTAGAGCGTGTAGCTCGGAGGGATTTGGATTTCTTTAAGTGGAGCATGTCTTACAGCTCTGGGTTTGACGTAGCTTTGTGTGTTAGGCAGAGATCACCTCTGAGTAGGCGATATGCGACGGAGTAAAGCTGGAGTTTTTTGAGACAGTCTGCGTAGGGCATCTGTTTGAGGCTGGTAATCCTGTTTGTGAGGTATTTCTGCAGCCTTTCCAGTTGTTGTAAATGTCTTGTGAGGTACATACCAAAAGGGGTGTTGTATTCTATAATGGGTCTAATGAATAATGAGTAGTGGGGAACAATGACCTCTTTTTTTCTGGATGAGAAACATTTTGTGATGAGGTGTGCCATGTAGAAGGATTTCCTGACTACTGTGGCGATGTGATTATCAAAGGAGAGACTACTGTCCACCTGTGTCCCAAGGTCTCTTATCACACTTTCGGTGTTAAGTATACTACCACCTATGTTGTAGTTCATGGGTACAGAGTTTTTACTAAAGGGGATGACAATGCACTTTTTGGCATTGAGCTTGAGGCCATGGCTTTGACACCAGGCATCTGTCTCAGTGAGGCCCTTTTGTAGAATGTCCAAATCGTTAGGAGTTTCGATTATGGCTCCTAGTTTGCAGTCATCTGCGAACTTCGTTAGCCAAAGACCTTCTGTGTTAGCCTGTACTTCAGCGAAGTAGATACCAAACAGGAGAGGCCCAAGACTGAACCCTGTGGTACTCCACTTGTCACTGGTCTGAAGTTGGATTTGGAGTCTGCTACTTTCACAGTGTGGGTTTTGTCATTGAGCCAGTTGGCAACCCATCTTGTGACATAGGGATTTATACCTAGTTTAGTGAGTTTATCTATAATTCCAGAGTGGGAGATGGTGTTGAAAGCCTTGGCAAGATCTAGATAGGCTGTGTGAACCACCTTACCCTTGTCTACGGCTTTGGTGACTGCTTCAAAGAAGTCTATCAGGTTTAGGAGACATGATCTGTCTTTTACAAACCTGAACTGGGTGGGGTCCAGAGTTTGGAGATTACAAATGTCCTTGTTTATAAGTTCCATGATAATACATTCCATGGTCTTGCAGACCAGGCTCTTCAGACTAATGGGGCGGTATATTGAGTATAATGCCCCTTTTGATATGTATCTATCCAAACACTTGTCACAAATGGAATACCCAAAATGTTTTCTTAAAAAAAAACAAGGACCTAAATCATAAAAACTATGTAGACACTCTCAAGGCCTCACCCCTCTTCTAAGGGTGTTATACAAGCTGCTGAGAAGCAACCTCTGACATGAATATATAGCTCCAACAAACCCTGTTCGATCAGACCTATTATAAATTTGCAAGTCCTGTGATATCATAAACACCTGCTCAGAGGATCTCACTCTCTTCTGCAAAATAAATAGAACATGCTGGAGGAATAGGATTGTATCACAGAGAATACTGCTTTTGTGGAACTGTCTTCAGCTGCACATAAAGCAAAATACTTCTGTTACTCTGTCCAAACATAATTTGGATGAATGGATTGGTAACCGCAAACTCCACTCCCAGTTTAGCACCCTTGTCCCTGATTGATATGGGAAACATGTAAATGTCCTAACATATCCTTGTTTGGCTTATCTCAGGGTTATCTGTATGCGAGATATAAAGAATAACAACTACCATGGGAATGTAAGACTAGGCTTCTTAAGATCCTTATAGATCAATGAATCTAAGAACCTATGATAGCTCGGTACATAAAACTTTGATGTGAATTTGTCTAGTCCAGGAGAGAATGCAATCCTGAAGAGAAGTTAAGTCTGGCTAATCACCTGCATTATTTGAGAATAGGTAAGCAAGTTTCTTAACTGGACTTGTTCCAATGCATATTTTTTCTCCCCCTACTACCTGACAGTCATCAGCTTACCTGTTCCTCAAATGGCCTATTCACTCATTTCAAGTGAGAGCTGGCCACTGAAGCTGTCATCCTGGTGGCCATCAAGTGATCTGACCTCTCAAATGGGCAGGGTACATGCAGACTAAGTAAGTGCAAGAGGCGCACTATGCCTTCCTTGTGTGACTGCACACTTATTAATAGCTGCAATGAAGGCTACCACAAAGTGGTTTTTGAGCTGTATGCACATTCTGTGGCTATTTCTGTGTCTACCACCCTTCCTTTGAGGGATATTGCAGCATCTTGTGACACAGACTGCTCCTCTCTCTTCCTCCCAGATTAGACATGTCTATCCTCCCTTGTCATCTGTTCCAGCACCTGGATAGTTAATGAAAGCTGGTAGTTAGGGCTTAAGCTCTCAGCACCATGAAGCCAATGACTTGTTCTAGTGTATGCTTAGGTTTCCTTTGATAATGTTTTGTGATGGCAAATACATTTTGCAACATCCTTCAGTACATTGGAGATAATGTTATGTCTTATACTTTAACAATGTTTACTTCTCAAATAGATAACTAACATTTTTTGACCTTTTGAGAAGTACAGCCTCAGAGACGATTTTTCACAACTACACACACACACACACACACACACACACACACACACACACACACACACACACACACACACACACACACACACACACATCCACATATAGTTCTTGAAGCACTCTTTTTTGCCTCAGAGACTGACCTACTTCCCTGGAATTGTCTCGGCCTTGTTATAACACCTGCACAGATGAGATGGGTCTCTTTCAGGACTACACTTGGTCCACATGCAGTCGATACATCAGGATTTGTATCAAATGCATCAGTGTTACCTCAAAAAAGTTAATTATTAACCTTGATAAGACAGAATCTTTGCTGTTTGGTGCTAGAACTGAACTGCAATAGGACCAGAATAAATGTAAAATCTTTAAACAGTTGCCTGAAAATGTACAGGTGATGAAGGACCTGGGCATTTGCCTAAATCTGATTATCTCATTTAGTAATCATACCACATCTTGCGGTGGTGGTGCTGCGGTAGTGTTGTCGCCTAACAGTAAGATGTTGTCCTGTTCGATTCTCAGTTAGATCGTCTTCTGTGTGGAGACATGCCTGAATGGGCATACCTTCGTTGAAGGTTGTGCATCAGAACTGACAACTCGGCATGTAAAAATCTACTGCCAATCATTAGCGGACCGGAGTTCCGCTGTAGCGACCCCTAACTGGGAAAAGCCAAAAGACACAACAACAACCACATCTTTAATGAACCTACACTGAACACCTGCAGCTTGCAGAAGTGATAGTATCATATTGACTATGCAATCTAAGACATCTATGTCTGGTATTATTCTATGTCCCCAACATAAATATAGGTAGTCCATAACAAAGCATTGCCATAATATTAACACAAACAAACAAAAACTAAAAGTTCAATGGATTCTTCTTAATATTTACCATATTCCTAATGTAACTAAGATTTTTAATTGCCACAGATTCATAGTAATAGCATAATACTTTTGTTTGTTTCTGAAATATAAAAGTTGAGATTTGTTTGATGTTGATAATGGGTAACTTGAATGCACATATTGGGACAGATAGAACAGGATATGAGGATTGCCTGGGTCCACATGGGTGGGGCAACAGGAATAAAGAAGGATAAGCCATTCTAGACTTCTGTCTGGCAAATGGTTTGATATTAGCCAACACATGGTTCAGAAAGAGAGACAGTCACAAGATCACATACAAGAGTAGTCAACATGCATCTCAGGTAGTCTTCCTCCTAGTAAGGAAAAGGCACTGGGGTAGAATCCATGATTGCAAAGTCATCCCCAGTGAAACAGTCGGCCCACAGTATAAACCACTAGTTGCCACAATCAGCTACAAGCAGTGGTCAGAGAAGGCTCTAAGGCCAACAGAGACCAGGCTGAAGACCTGGAAGTTGATTGAAGAGAAAGTACAACAGTTCAAGGAATTACTCAGGGCTCTAGCACCCCAAGAAGTGGAAGAAATAGGTGGAGATGAAGAAAAAGGAGTGCAGGAAGAAGTGGGAGATAGAAAAGACTGACCAGGCTACAAAGGCCTACTTGGTTGGCTAACAACGAAGCTAAGAAAGAAGTTGCAATAGCAAAGAATAGGGCATCAGAGTAACTGTACCAACTTCTGGAAAGTGACTCAGTAAGGGGCACAAAGAAACTATATCAGGTTGCAAGGCAAAGGCAGAAAGATAAAGAAGATAGTCAGACACCCTTCATAAGGGATGCCAGCAACAACCTGCTCACCAGCCCGGAGAACATCAAAGGCAGATGGAAGGAGTATTTCCAGCAGCTTCTGAATGAAGAAAACCCCACAGAAACTGTACTGCCCCAGAAACAGCCTACAATGAGAGAAGAGGAGGAGCCCACCCTTGAAGAAATAAGAACAGCACTAAGGAAGATGAAGTCAGGGAAAGCAGCAGGCTGAGATGAGGTGACAGCAGATATGATAAAGATGCTGGGTGAGCTAGGGAAGAAATGGCTCCTGAGGGTACTAATAGCAGTGTGGAGAGAAAGGTGTATCCCAGATGACTGGAGAATAAGCATACTCATACCAGTGTACAAGAACAAAGGGGACATCCACAACTGTGGGCAGTACAGAGGCAGCAAACTCCTATCACATTGCATGAAAGTTCTGGAGAGGGTGATTGATAAACGGATATGCAGATTAGTAAAATGTAAGATGGGAGATGAGCAGTTTGGATTCAGATCAGGATGCAACACAATTGACCCAATATTTCCACTGAGACAGATACTTGAGAAGAAGCTAGAGATGAGGAGAGAGTGCAACTGGGCATTCCTAGACATGGAGAAAGCATATGACAAGGCCCCAAGAAAGCTGATCTGGGCAGTACTGTGGTGGTTTGAAGTCCCAGAAACATTGGTAAAATTAGTGCAGGTTATGTACAAAGACCCAATGACTCAAGTTTGAACAGTGTTCGGCCTCACAGAGGGGTTCCCAGTGGGAGTGGGTGTACATTAGGGTTCAGATCTGAGGCCACTGCCATTCATACTGGTGATAGACTACATTACAAACAGGTTGGAGGAAATGGATCAACAAAGCTGTTGTATGCAGATGATGTGGCAGTACAAGCAGACTCCGTGCTAGAACTTCAGCAAGGGAGAGGAGAATGGAATGCACATCTGAATGCACAAGGAATGAAACTAAGCACAGATAAGACTGCGGTAATGACAGCAAATTGGGGAAATCAGAAGAAGCTAAGAATAGAGATAGAAGGGAAGATAGCGAAACAGGTAAACAGCTTCAAACATCTGGGAGGAGTAGTTGAGGAGAAGGGTAGTCTGAATGAAAAGGTCAAAGCTAGAATCAGAGGGGCTGCAGCCAACTGGCATAGAGTATCAGGTGTAGTCTATGACAAAAGAATGCCAAAGTAGCTGAAAAGTAGGGTGTACAAGACAGTGGTTCGACCAGTACTACTGTATGGTACAGAAACCTGGGCAGTAAAGGCAGAACAGCTGAAGAAGCTAGAGCTGATGGAAATGAAGTGCCTGGGAAAGATGGCAGGATGCACACTGTGGGACAGACGACGAAATGAGGACATAAGAACAGAAGCCAAAGTAGCTCCAATTGCAGAAAAGATGAAAGAGAACAGATTACGGTGGTTTGTGCACATGTGCAGAAAAGCAGAAGACAATCTGGTGAGGAAGATTTGGGACAGACAGGAAGAAGGTAAGAGGAAGCGAGGACATCCATCAAAGAGGTGGATGGATTGTGTGAAAGAAGATCTGTGACAGTCAGACATGACTGTTGAAGAAGGCAGGAGTGTGGTACTGAATTGAGAGAGATGGCGACAGTTAACACAATATCCCAACCCCATGTAGAAAAATGGGAAAAAGGGGGCTGATGATGTTGATGGTATGCAGTGTGCGCTGTTTTGCCGTCTTTCATTGCTTCATTAACTTTTTCAAAGAAGACAAACAGGTGAAATAAGCAAGGCCTGCCCTTGACAAATCTGAAATGGGCTGGGGCAAGAATCTGAAGGCTACCTGTGTCCTTATGTATTAATTCCATAATTGTCTTTTCCATAGTTTTGCAGATGAGATTGGCCATGCTTATGGGTTTATATTTACCCATGTTTATTGTAGACTGACTTTGCTATCCATTCGTCTGGCACAAAACCTGTTTTGAGGCTGATATTGAATAGCCTCTGTAGGGAAACAGGCAAATCATGTTTCAGACTGATTAGTAGGCAGCCTGTTATGTTATCTGGCTCCACAGATGAGTGTTCTTGGAAATAGATAACACCTTGAGAACATGCTCTTCAGGGACTAAAGTAGGGGTTATATCTGTGGGAATGTGATCTGAAAAATATTGGAGGGGGGTGAAGTTTAAGGTAAATTTGTCTGCTGGTAGACTGGATGTGTCTTTTGGGTCTGAGTATTTGATATCCTTTACTATTAGCTCTACACAGCGCTAGGTATTAGTTCTGACATTTGTAATATAATTAAAGATTTTGCGGTTATCCTTCACCTTGGTGGCTATTTTTACTACATATCTGACTGTAGTTCATTTGTTCAGAGTCTGGAGCTCCTTGTTTAATTTAATAAGAGCATTTTTGGCATTTTGAGAGTTAGGTTTACTTTTGTGTGCAACAAGTTTTTTCTTTCTTTTATTATACAGCCTGTTTATGCTTGGGTTTCATCACTTTGTCTTATTTATGAATTTGGCATTCTATTTATTTCTGAGAGAGACAGCTATGTTTATGCTGCTATTTACATGTGCATAAAATTTTGCAGTGAAGGATTCCACATAAGCAGTGGGTTTATCAAGATGAAAGAGTCTTTCAAATTTGTTCACGTCATCACTAGGCTTTACTTTGGTGAGAAATACACTAATAATTTGCAGGTACAGAAAAATAAATTAAAAGTGTGCTTGTTTTATTCGGGTGACATTAAGCAATATAAATAAATTATTGAGAAACACTGGGGTATCCTGACTACAGATGATGACACTAGAGCTATAGTAGATACTAGACCAGGATTTGTATATAAAAATATGAATTCCCTAAAGAGACGTTTATGTTATCCTAGGAGTGTACTCACAAATTCGAGCCAAGGAAGCACTGCTGCATGTGGACATTGTCAAGTTTGTCAAGTTTGTAAATACATTGACAGTACAGGTAAATTTAATCATCCTGACCAGAATAAAGTGTATAGTTTCAATGTCTCTGCGACATGCAGCAGTGCCCAGGTGGTTTATTTGGCTTATTGCTCAATTTGTATGAAATTTTATATTGGTAAGACCGATAGATTGCTTAGAGACAGAGTTAAAGAACACTATTACCATATAGGTAAAGGTGATACGGTTAGTGCCTTATCTAAACACACTGTAGATACAGATACATCTTATATCTTTAAGTTTATGGTAATAGGGCGTATATATGAGAATATCAGGAAAGGTAATATCAAGAATTAAACTGAGCAATTAGAAGCCAAATGGATAGTTAGATTGCATGGAGATTATGGCCATGGCCTGAATGACAGAGTACCTTTGAGACCTAAACTTAAAGCCAGACCTTATAGTCTGGCTTTTGTCTTGAACCATCATTGTATAAATATAGACAATAATAGTATTTTTTATATTTTTTGTACATACATTTTTTTTAGTATATATGTGCATATTTATGTATATATATTTATATATATTTTTATATATATCTATGGTTTTGCACAAATGTATGTATATACTTATGCTGCACAGAGTAATTTAAGATAGTTTATATTTGTAGAAGGCTACGCATTTATGTGTGTGCACATTGTTTAATGAGTGTATTTTAAGGCGTCTTTAAGAAAGTTAATTAGTTAGTCATGTGATTTTTCAGCTAGAGTATTTCATGGACTGATTTTTTAATTATTTTATGCATCTGATGAAGTAGCTTTGCTACGAAAGTCCTTATGCTTTTACAATTTGTACAATAAAAATGGATTTAGTTTGGAGTTCTTTGGTCGTCTTTGGATCCTTTGTGCTCTACAATTTCTTTGGTGGACCCAAGTTCTGATACTGGTTGGTAGTTGTTGTGAATCACTTGGATTAAGTTGATTAGCTTTCACTAATCTCTGAATAACAAGGTATTGCAAAATAATTCATGCTTCAGTCTTATGGTGAATGTAATCGACTTGTCTGAAATGACCATTGAAGAACTTACACTTGGTGGGGAGCAAAACTGTTCCATACTGGTAAGGACCAAATCCAGGATTTTATCACCACTGGTTAGGGTGTGGAATAACTGGTCCATGGAGTTTATATTGAAGTCCAGAAAATTCTTCATATAGAAGAATGGTGTTTGACTTAATACAAAGGGACTTCGTAATAGGTAGGAAGTATGGGCTAAGTGGGCATAGATGAAGTTTTCTAGTTAGATATGCTATGATAAGGTTTTTGTTAATACAAAGTTGGACATGGAGGTGGTCCAGTTCATTATCTTGTCTAACTAGTCTGGAGATGATGTGTTTTTTTAATATGGAGACACAACCATCTTTAGTACTTTCATATAATGTGGAAGGGCTTGAACGTGTGATAAGCATTGAAACTTTACATTGATAGAGTGTTTTCAATGATCTTGTGCCAGGTCTCTGGCTGTAGTCTGCCTAAGAATCCCCCCATCTTTAGTGAGTGTGCATGCTCCATAGGTCCTGCCCACCTAATAAGACCCATCTATATCCACCTCTGACTACACGCTTCTACAGTCCTTGGCAGTAAAGACTCATAGGTTCATAGGTGTTTACTAGGCTAATGACCACAAAGACCTTTCTAAGCCTAGCCATGCATTCCAAATCTTTGGCAAAGTTCTGATACCCTTGAAAAGTGTAAGCATGGACCTCAGAGATCAACCATTTACATGTTACCTGTGTCTGTTAGAGACATAGGTGCCAAACCAGGGATGAATTTCCGGTTTCCTATCCAATTATCCAAGTTGGGTTAGAGAGGTCAGTCTTGGCTTGGATATACCTCAACTAACTGAATTTGTTTATTCCTACTGGCAAATGACCCTAACTGAACTAGTTTATTGCCCTCTCAAGAAGACGCATCTGTATCCGCCTCAGGTTATGCACTTGTACAATCCTTGGCAGTAAAGACTCCGTCTTAGCTTGGTACACCTCATCGAACTGAATTCTTTATTCCTACTGGCAAATGACCCTAACTGAACTAGTTTACTGTCCACCCAAGAAGACCCATCTGTATCCACCTTGAGCTATGTGATTCTACCATGCTTGTCAGTAAAGACTCAGTCTTGGCTTGGATGCACCTCAACTAACTAAATTCTTTATTCCTACTGGAAAATGACCCTAACTGAACTATTGTAGGGGAATGCCTCAATTGCTGATTGTCCAGTTGTGTACTTCTTGCTCTGTTAATTTGTTTAACGTGCCTAGGAGAACTCGTTGTTTAGTGATTTATATGCTGTAACCAAGCATGCCCACACCTGCACACAGGAGAGTTTCATCTTTAGCTGACCCTCTGCTACCTTAGGAAGCACAGATTTAATCACACTATTCTCTCTAGTTCTATTAAAACACCTGCCCTTGACTTCTAGTAAGCACCTGTATCCTCTATGTTAAAATTAAATCAGACTAGGGTATTCATTTTTACTAGCACACTCTTTCTTAACCCCTCTTTTACCAGTCTGCCTTCTTCTGTTCCCCCTCTTTAATCTCAAGCAGTCACATACTCTACTCTGCCTACACACTTCTCATCTTGCCCAGTGTCCTGTCTTCCCTTAATCTCTCCAGACACTTCATTTAACTGCCTTCACACTGTTTCTCCTGCCTTGTTTCCCATGTTTCTCCTGCTTGAAATAATGTTTGTTTTACATTTCTGCTGTGTTTTTCTGTTATTCCATGCTATTCCATAGACTGTTTCTGCTGGACTTAACTGTTGTGTGACACCTCCCTCGGGCTCTACCCACTCCATTTGCTCACACTATGTCCACACTCACGCCACTCCCCAGCCCTAACCCCAAATTCCACCCACTCCCTCTATCTCTGCATTTATAGCCAACAAATCCCACCCCTTCTGACATCACTTCCTCTCAATTCCAGTCATCACTCCAACATTCTGCCCCTCTTGACACCATCTACTCCCCCTGCCCCTTCATCCACCTGCTCTCCATTACTCTACTTTTCTGCACCAACCCAAAACACTTACATTCTTTTATTCAACACCCTTTGCAAGCCTCTTTTGCTTAACATTTATTACTTTACTTCACCTCTTTTTCATAAAGTCAGTATTACTTTACTTCACCATCTTGACCCAACATACTCCGTACTCTTCCTCTAATAAAACATCTTACCTCCACTTCTCTACCTTCCAGTTCAGCCCCCTGACAAATCCTTTCACAATTCTGCTCTACTCTCACTTCAATAATCTGTCCTATTGCCACTCCCACCTTCAATTTCTGTTTATATATCTCACAGCTACACTTAAGTCTCTTCTCCGTATTCCTTTTCACTCTTTCTTCTTTCTCATCCTAACTTATCCCAATACCCCCTAAGTCTATGTCTTCCATGTGCTCTTCCACTCTGTATCACCACCTTGTTCATTACTTCCTATCTCTTTCATCTAACCTCTGTCAAATCTCTTCCATATTCTTTGTCAAACTAAAAATATTTGACTACCCTATCCCCCACCTAACACTAAACTCATTTCTTATAACTCCTCTACTAAAACTAGTTTATTGCACCTGTTTAAAACCCTCTTACTACTATGCGGAGATATTCATCCTAATCCGGGGCCAAACGTTACTCCCTTCCCATCCTCTGGTCAAAGTGATTCAAGTCTTACTAAATTCAAATTTCTCTCTGTAAATATATGTACAATCTTTAACAAAGTCCCTGAATTCCATGATTGGATTACCCAGTACTCTCCTGACATACTTGTCATCACAGAAACAAGGATTTAACCCCACATCAAAGACTCTGAAATCCTTCCCCTAGATTTTAATATGCTAAGGTCAAACCGTCTCACTAAAAAAGCTGGATGCATCACTATAGTCTGTCCATCACATTTTTCCCTTACCCCCTATAACCACCCCTTTCCCACCTTCAACAATGTGGATCTAACTATCTGCAACTTTAAGTTAAACAAACACAGAAAACTGTGTATTATCACCCTCTACACCCCCCTCCCCGGCAACAACCTATCTACTCTAGAAGACATATTATCCTGGGTCGCAACCAACATAGATTGGCTGAAACTGTCAACACATTCCCCCACTAATAGTATCAATCTCTTCATTTTTTTCTCAATTAATACATCACCCTACCTTTATCAACAAATACACCCAAACTAGCTCAGGCATAGAGTCAGTTTTAGTCTCCCATCCCAAAAGCTTTTGTCAAAATATAACACTTTCTGATGCCATTAGTGACCATCATCACACCTCTACCACCAAACTTGTCTCCCAACCACACAAACAGCATACATATAAAACCATCCGTGACTTAACTAACTTTAACCCACGTATATTTACCAGTATTTTAAGCTCTATAAACTGATCCTTCCTTAAATAGCTACCTCTAGATGAAGCAGTTAATTTCTGATGCCATTAGTGACCATCATCACACCTCTACCACCAAACTTGTCTCCCAACCACACAAACAGCATACATATAAAACCATCCGTGACTTAACTAACTTTAACCCACGTATATTTACCAGTATTTTAAGCTCTATAAACTGATCCTTCCTTAAATAGCTACCTCTAGATGAAGCAGTTAATAAATTCAACTCCATATTCCTGAATGCAATAAATAGCCTAGCTACCCTAGTAGCCTAGCTCCCCTAGAAGGAAAATAATCAAATCTAAAATTTCTCCTTGGCTGTCATCACACACCAATCCATCTTGCATGACAGAGATAAAGCCTGGAAATCATACGAGAATAAAAAATCTCCTACAAACCTGCCTCATTGTAAAGAACTGCATAATCTAGTTAAAAGAAGTTGTCATCAAAGGCAAAAAGCATATTAGTTAGACCTTCAGTAAACCTCTATGTCCAAACCAAAAAAATTCTGGCAATCAATCACAAACATTCTTCACACTGGAACTAATTCAGTAGCAAAACCCTCCTCTAACCAATCTAATGCTGACACAGCCTACTCATTCAGTACCTACTTTATAGAAAGCATCTCTACTATTACCAACAGCTTCATCTCTACCTTTACCACCAGCCCACCACCTACTACCTCCTCCAAATCTCCTTTCTCCCTCAAACCTGTCCCAACATCTCTTATCAAACAGTTGGTTAATAAATATAGACCTTGCTCTCCTCCAGTTGACAAAACTTCTTAAAGAATTTCTAAATTTCGCCACAAATGCCATAGCCTACCCTGTGTCTAAACTCATTAATAGATCTAGTAATGAAAGTTACATCCCATCCCATCCCTCTGGAAGAAGTTCTTTATTATCCCACTGCATAAGGATGGGAATTCTACTGAAATATCTAACTACAAGCCTATAAAAATACTGTCACCTTTATCCAAAATTCTTGAAAAATGCATCCACAAACAGCTCCTCAGTTTACTTGTAAATAATCTTCTCTCTCCTACCTAGCATGGTTTCAGACCAGCACACAGTACCTCCATGGCTCTTATCATTTACTGATTCAGTCAATAAAGTCCAAGACATGGGTACGTTTGTCTCATCCCTATTGCTCTATGTATCTTAAGCTTTTGATACCGGCTCTCATCCTTGACTCCTATCTCAGTTCTCTTTCCTTGGCTCTACAGACAATACCTTAAAATGGTTTTCCAGTTATCAGATGGGACTCTACTCAATCAACTCATCAACCTTTCATCACTGCTGTTCCTCAGTGCTCCACCTCTGGCCCTCTCCTCTTCAATATATTTATTAATACTCTTTCATCTGTCTGTAAACATGCAACTCTAATCCAGTATGCTGATGACTCTACTGTATCTAATCTGCCCATCTAGCAACCTTACTCAACTACAAACTTTTAACGCAAGACGTATTTATCTCCATCGAAGCCTGGCTTACTAATAATCAGCCTCTTACTTAACCCCAAGATGACGAAACTCCTGTTATTCTTTTCTAAACATTCTGTTGACAAACTAACCTTCAGAATCTCATCACTAAACAACACAGCAATAGACGTTGTCTCTCATTCCAAACCACTAGGTGGCACTATTGATGACAGTCTCAAATTTGACCCATCAAAAACTTGGCATGTTATATAGGGCTAAACAATTCCTAACTAACTCTACTAAAGCTAAACGCTCCACCTCATACCTCTTACCTTCCCTTCTTTATGGCTCTCCTAATCTAACTAACCTCAACTCCTCCCTAAAAACCAAACTCAACCAATGTTACAACAAAACAGCAAAATTTGCCACAGGCCAGTGTCATAAATCTCATCACTGCCTATCTCTTAAACTGTCAACTGGTTTGAACGTCCACTGCAACTACACATGAACCACCTACTTCTTACTCATAAAATATTCAACAACCCCCTAGTTTCATAGGGGTGACTGTAATTAAGGATACAGAAAATAGTCAAGATGGGGTGGGAGTATATTGGAGAAAACTGGCAAAGGAACCAAGGTATTCAGAGCAAATAACTAGACAGAGAAAGGTAATAGAATGGGAAGATGTTAAGAACTTATTTGGACTGCAGGTTAGAGATTGCCTTCCATATCAAGGACTGATATCAGAGTACGGGCAAAGAGAAAGCAATAGGGGGTCCTAAACAAAGACTAGCACTGGTAGAGTTCTTAGTAGAATCTAGAACAGAAGTGTCCATTAAGAAAGGAATAGTTAGTAGAGCATATAAAATATTGCATAATAACTATAAGAATAAATAAGAATCTGGAAGAGAGACTGGATAAGCAATTCACAAAGAAACAATGGGAATATATGTATGTCTCCCAAATATACAACAAAATCTAGAAGATTTAGGATCTTTGCCTGGAAGTGTTTACATAGATATTTTTATATCCCAAGCTGGCTTCAAAGAATCTATCCTCGGGTAGGGAACATATTTTCTGGGAGTGTAATGAGCTGGCTGACTTTAAAGATTCCTTGCAGACTGTTTTGTTGGAGATACTGGGTGAGGAAATTTGAGTGACTTGGGAAATTTTTTTTTTTAGCTATGATACACAGTTGGAATTGCCTAGACATAGTAAGGCCTTGCTGAGTCTAATTATGATGGCTGTCCAAAAAGCAATAACCAGAAAATGGACATCAAAGTCAAAACCAACTTTACTAGAAGTAGCAAAGATAGTAAGAGATAAAACAACTAATCTGGGATCTTCAGAAAAGGGTAGGAGTAAATTACACAGGGAAAAATGAGAAATATGGGATGAATACATGCAGAGGGGGAATGAGGTTTAAAAGAAGGCAGGATTTGAATGAGCTATGTAATGGCTGACTGACAATGGATGGATATATTAAAAATAGTGTATAATGTTTGCAGTTGTCTTGGCACAGTTTGTAAGGTATAATGTTTGCAACTGAGATTGTGCTGCTATGATTTATTTGCATTTATATAAATGTAACATTGTCCGTGTTACACATGATAATGTAATAATAATGTTTCTTGAAAAAAAGTAACAACCCCCTAGTTTCTTCTGCATTCTCTTCCATCTTACAATGGTATCTTCCTCATCATGGTCTGCACTCTTCAAGAAAAACATCATCTATCTATCTATAAACCTCTGAGGGCCAGCTGCTTCGGCTTCAGTGTCTACTCTTACTGTGTAACCAAGGCTTGGAACAACTTGCTACTATTAGACAAGTCCCTCGCTACCAAACTTTCAAGTCCCTCCTTAAAGAACATTTTTCCAAATCTTGGGTATGCTCATGCTCTTTTTCTACCTAGCTATCATCTCTTCATGTCTTTAATAACCTCCTAGCTCTATTAATCTTCCTGCTCTTTCTGTTCGCCATAATTTCTATAACCTTGAAACCTACAACTCTCTACCATTACACTTTCTTATTCTCTGTCTGTATCCTTCTCCCTCAGTCTATTTACTCTGTATCACTTTCAGTCAGAATCTAAACTGTAGGTTTAATTCTAGTCTGTAAAGTCCTATTAATTCCTGCTAGTAAAATCCTGTATCCAGCTGTGTATTTTTAATATTTTTTTCTACAATATGTAATCCCTCTCTGTTTATTGTCCTGTATTTAATTATTTTTCTCTGTCTTTTTGTTAAGCTTTTCTCCCCAGGCCTCCGCTGAAACCAGTTAATCTCTATCCAGTTGGACTTTCCTGGTTACCAAATGTCAAATAAATGAGACATGTTTTCCAGGGTAAGGAGTGGGTAGTAGGGAGTGAACATTTTTTAGGGCTCTTAGAGCAATGCCTTAATGTTATCCAGATTCTGTTTACTTATTTACTTATGGTGGAATCTTTCAAAGACTGGCATTGCCTGAAAATGTGAATTTGGGTGTGGACATAGATTTATCTAATACAGACTTGGAGTGTGATCCTATACTGTTTTCCTTCATTAGTGACCACCAGCAGATCATGGTCTAACTGTTAGAAAGGACAACTTCCATGGTATACTATTTTTACTTAGCTCATTTGTGCATACTCTTTGCTTTTCACTATTACTAGAGGTTACATCAACTGAATGACAGTCCGTCATTGCTGTTACAGACTGTAAATTGAGAAATTCCAAAATATTTTGATACAAGGAATGATTTATATTATATATTTGAAACCTGAAATTTTCAATTCTATCTTATTTACTACCCTGTGCAAAAACTTCCACCTGCTGATCATTGTCTGGTTACTGTTGAAAGTGACACAACTTAAAATATTCTAGAAAGATAAAAACTGTCTTGCTGATGGAATATATAAACTTATATTGCCTACTGTAACAGTAAATGAAGAACCTTATTTTATTTCATTGTCACTTGCTAAAGCCTTTGTACAGTTGCGTATCAGTTGTGCATGTATTCATATCTTTCCTAGTTAGAAATACCATCTTGTAGTAGTATGTATATGGCACATAGTTCTGAGATTTGGTTCAGTGTGTTTATTGTGTTAACAGTAGGTTGTATTCATAGGTTCATAGATTAGTACTAGGCTAACTGCCCTTGTGGGCCATTTTGAGCCAAGCCAATTACCCCCTGTGATAATCAAACCCTGCATTGTGTGCCTGTAAGGTAAGCACCTTAACCATTATGCCATCCTCCCACCCCTGTTGTCTTAAGCATGAAATAAACTGATGGCAAGGCTGTTGTATATGAGAGAGAGAGACAGAATTCTACCAGCAGAGCATGGTATTTAACTTATAACACTTGATGAAGATGCACTTTCATCAAATATCATTACTGTGAGTGATCACAATTTGTCCTTTTCCCTGAGATACAGTAACTTAGCAATTTTATTAATACCAGGAGAAAAAGGCTTCTTGGATGGGGATGTGGAAGCCTTCCATGCTGCAGAAAAAAGGGTATCTTGAAACTAGCCAATAATTTTCTTTCATATTTATTTTATTTTATATTTTCATTTTGTTATCCAGGACAGCCTTTCTGGGTGTTGACCATTTTTAGTGGGGACGTAGGTTTGACCCCCTTTTCAAAGAAGTGTTTTTAATGGACTGGTAAGTATTTGGGCTACACATACTACTAGTAAGAACAGCAGAAGATTCTGGCCAAAAATGTTGACAACTAATTTGTACAGCTGTCAGGAAGGAACAGTCATAGTGAATTAGATGTCAGACTGGGTGATTGGTAAGCAACATTTCAGTAAAAAGGTATGTAAGGGAATTGGTATAGGTGCAAAACCTTTAAAAGATATTTATATTATAATCAAACACCAAAATGCAAGGTAACTGCCGATGCTTGCCCAGTTAAATTTCTTCCAGAATATTCAAAATATTCATAAACAAACATTAGTAGTCAACAAGCAAATTTATTGAAACATATTTTAAGTGCTTTTGTCCAAAGTATATTCTACAGTAGACTTCATCAGAACAAATACTCTGAATTATTAACCAGCCTTATATATACTGCTGCCAAGTCATATGACTAGTTAATTTCATAAAACCAATTAACATAAAATTGCTGCAAAAATCATCTTCAGAATAAAAGGTCATATAGATACAATGTATGTCATTATGGTTAGAATACAAATAATTATTTGTAAATAAGAGACAATACATTATTGGGCAAGTCCATTACAAATATCTCTTGTTTCACAGTTTGTTTTGTCATAATTTAGCAGCTCATAGTTTTAAAATGTTGTTAAAAGAAATCATCTCATTCATACCATTCTGTGCATGTGTGTTTAACTGCTCCTGTCACAGAGGTTCTTTATACTCTAACCTCAATTCCCAGGGTCCACCTCTGTGATTTATTGGGACCCTTTCGAAAATAAAGAAATAAAATTTCTTATTTTGGTGCATTTTAACCTATCTTTATATAATGCATTGTTTGGGTTAAAGTTTCAGATATCGTAGTAGTGTTCATATATCCTCTTTTTCAACATGCACAATGTTTTTCCCATATAGTATGAATGGCATTTTTCACAGTATGTAATATATACAACCCCTGATGTATTACAATCTCATTGGAAATTCAGCTTCAATTCCCTATAAAGCATTCTCAGCTTAAAATTCTCTCATACATATATATATAACTGCAGTGTCTGCATGCCCCACACTTTTTCATCCCTTTAGTGATTCTACTATTAACTGGTGCATTATTTGTTGTTTCTATTTTTTCCTTAATATTCATACCCCTTTTAAAAATAAAGTGTTGTTTATCACCCAAAAGTTACAGATAGTGTCACTGTAACCTATACATTTTCAATTACTTGTAATTCGACTCTTGATCTGATTACAGTCAACCCCATATTTGAGTAACATGGTGTTTTCAAAATCTTCCATTTTAGCGTTGTAATTATTGTCGTTATAAATTTCTGCACTTAATCTTTGTTCAGCTAAGGAAACACTTCCCAGAATGGGGCTGTAAATGTTTTGTTTTCTTTTCACCACCACTTCCTTTTTAATATTGTCCAACACAGAAGGAGAGTAACCTCTATCTAGAAATATCTTATATAATGTATTTACCTCACTCATAAAATGATTGTTTTTGGAAGTTAATTTGAGGCATGTATCATTTGTCCTTTTGCAAGGCTTCTCTTATGAAATAAGGGGTGATGACTAGTAAAATGTAGGGCATTATTTGAATACATTGCTTTTCTATAGAGTCTTGAACTGTACTTATCTGAATCATCATCTTCTTTCAGCTGTTCCCGTTAGGGGTCGCCACAGCGGATCATCTGTTTCCATTTCTTCCTGTCCTCTGCATCATGCTCTTTCACACCAACCACCTGCATGTCCTCTCTCACCACATCCATAAACCTCATCTTAGGCCTTCCTCTTTTCCTCTTACCTGGCAGCTCCATCCTTAGCATCCTTTTCCCAATATACCCAGCATCCCTCCTCAGCACATGTCCAAACCAACGCAATCTCGCCTCTCTTGCTTTGTCCCCAAACTGTCCAACCTGAGCTGTCTCTCTAATATACTGATTCCTAATCCTGTCCATCCTAGTCACACCCAGTGCAAATCTTAACATCTTTAACTCTGCCACATCCAGCTCTGACGCCTGCCTTTTCCTCAATGCCACCGTCTCCAACCCATATAACATAGCTGGTCTCACTACCCTCTTGTAGACCTTCCCTTTCACTCTTACTGGTACCCATCTGTCACAAATCACTCCTGACACTCTTCTCCACCTATTCCACCCTGCCTGTACTTTCTTCTTCACCTCTCTTCCACACTCACCATTACTCTGAACTGTTGATCCCAAGTACTTAAACTCATCCACCTTTACCAACTCTGCTCCCTGCATCCTCACCATTCCTCTATCCTCCCTCACATTTACACACATATATTCTATTTTAGCCCTGCTGACCTTCATTCTTCTCTAAAGCATATCTCCACCTCTCCAGGGTCTCCTCAACCTGGTCCCTACTCTCACTACATATCACAATGTCATCTGCAAACATCATAATCCAAGGGGCCTCCTGTCTGATCTCATCTGTCAACCTGTCCATCACCACTGCAAATAAGAAAGGGCTCAGAGCTGATCCTTGATGTAATCCCACCTCCACTTTAAACGTATCTGTCACTCCCACCGCAGTCCTCACCAATGTCAAACTACCCTCGTACAGATCCTGTACCACTCTTACATACTTCTCTGCCACTCCTGACTTCCTCATACAGTACCACAACTCCTCTCTAGGCACCCTGTCATATGCTTTCTCTAAGTCCACAAAGACACAATGCAACTCCTTCTGACCTTCTCTGTATTTCTCCAACAACACTCTCAGAGCAAATATTGCATCTGTAGTGCTCTTTCCTGGCATGAAACCATACTGCTGATCACTAATCATCAC
Organism: Protopterus annectens; assembly: GCF_019279795.1. Lineage (NCBI taxonomy): Eukaryota > Metazoa > Chordata > Ceratodontiformes > Protopteridae > Protopterus > Protopterus annectens. Next base: position 1,212,488,413 of record NC_056733.1, on the reverse strand, counting down.
CCCCCTTCTTAACCTAGCTTCCACTACTCTTTCCCATAACTTCAAGCTGTGACTGATCAATTTTATCCATCTGTAGTTACTGCAGCTCTGCACATCACCCTTATTCTTAAATATAGGTACCAAAACACTTTTTCTCCACTCCTCAGGCATCCTCTGACTTTCCAAAATTTCATTAAACAATCTGGTTAAAAATTCCACTGCCATTTCACCTAAGCACCTCCATGCTTCCACTGATATGTCATCTGGGCCAACAGCCTTTCCATTCTTCATCCTCTTCATAGCTGTTCTTACTTCCTCCTTGCTAATCTGTTTCACTTCCTGGTTCACTATCCCAACATCATCCAACCTTCTTTCTCTCTCATTCTCCTCATTCATCAGCCCTTCAAAGTACTCTTTCCATCTACTCAACACACTCTCCACACTTGAGTACGTTTCCCTCACTATCCTTTATTACCCTTACCTGCTGCACATCTTTCCCAGCTCTGTCCCTCTGTCCAGCCAATCGGTACAGGTCCTTTTCTCCCTCTTTAGTGTCCAATCTCTCATACAACTCTCCATATGCCTTATTCTTAGCCTTTGCCACCTCTCTCTTTGCCATGCGTTTCATCTCCTTATACTCATGTCTACTTTCTTCATCTCTCTGAATGATATCTTTATTTATTTATTTAACATTTGTTTACCAGGATGTCTGATTGGGCAAAATTACCCATTTGTAGCAGAGGCACGGGGAGAAAAGCTCCACATAATAACAACATAACAGTCACTATTTTAAACAATAGTGAAACAATCAGAGAAATGATAGTAATAATTCACATAATAACATATTACAGTTCAAGCTGGTAATAAGGCAACAGGATCACTTAGTAACACATATTTTGACGGATACATGTAGTATCTAGAAATCATTCAGTGGACTAGTGTCTCAGAGATTCAACAGCTTAATATATAATTGAGTAGTTTCTCAGATATACCTGTTTGGTACTGCAAATTATGCTTAATGTTGTTATACTTACAATCACATGGGATCAGTAAGCAATTAGAGATATATATTGAAAGTGGAGAGTAGGGAGAGAGAGTGAGGATGGGAGTAAATAAGATGTTCTTCATGTTTCACTGTTGCAGTCATCGCATTTGGGTTATCTGCTTGCAGTAGCCCTCAGTTAGCCTGATTAACAAAGTCTTGGGTCCTACGTCAGTTGCTGTCCCTTCTTCCATGACGTCAGGGGTATAAAACATGCAGCCGATGCCATTACATCAGTCTTTCTTGCCGTGCAGTGCCCGAAGCAGAAGCAGTTCGCAAGTGCTGGTCGGCTAACTCCTGAAATTTTCGTTTTCGAGTTTCAGAACCGAAGTCCAACTAAAGCTAAGTACCCCGTTCAGGAAATTTTTTCTTGCTCCTTACTGATTTCAGTAAAAGTTAATAATTGCATTTCTTGTGGAAAGCAAATACCTCACAAAGATTTTCATTTGTACTGTATTCCTTGCCTAGACCCTGACCACAACATACCTTGCTGTCGGTTTTGTGCTTTATTTAATCAACGCACTATCCGTCGTCAGTATATTTTTGCCTCTAAATATTTTGGTTCTCGGTTCAATTATCCAGAAATGTCATTGGCTCCAATTCCAAAAGACTTGCTTTCAGTGTAAGTAACCACTTACTCAGAGAATAGACTGAGAGCAGGTGTTTTAGAATCTGGCCCCTAGTGTAAGCCTGTTTATAGATGGGCCTTACACTGAAGTAAATCACTTTCTCTAAGAACAAGTTTTTCAGAATCAGGGCAGACTTACATTGAGAAAAACTCTTTCGGAATCTAGTCCATTATGTACTGTGAAACTTATGTGTAATGATTAAATAAAAGGAAATGTTATTTTTCAAATAACAATACAGGTAATGAAGATTGCAGCAATGTACTGCAATTACTACATTTAAAAAGGGATAGTCTCATGAATGAGCACTAACAAATAAAGCATCCCATACAAGTAAGTGATGGTTTGATCAGAGCTGATGAAGAACACACTATCCCAGCAACCCACCTATAAAAATGAAAATAAGTGTTTTAGAAGGGGCAAGCCCCATCTCCCCCAACAGCACCTTATTTTTTTAGCATGATTGCAAATTTAACATCAGGAGTATAACAGTAAGTGAGATTACTCATAAAACAATGATGCATAGAAAGAATTGCAATATATTTCAGAGACCACAGTTTTGACTGCGTACTAAAGGCTTGCTTTCCAACCTCTTTTGTACTGAAGAAATTATAAATGAGCGCTGTATCGTTTTAACCAGTTTTTATAATTCAGTTTAAAAGAAGCATGACACAACTGTTATTGCCCATCTAAAAAGCCAGTGGCTGACGACACTCTCACTGTAACAAAATGAAGGGGGACTCATTTATCATGTTTAGGCCACCCAGAGCAAATTATAAGAGGGAGATAAGGAAACTGAAGATTAAAATTGGATGCGTACTGTAATCCCAATGAAGGGCATTTTGAGATATAAACATTTAAAATGCAATAAGAAATATTTTGAATTACTCTAATCATTTTAGTGCACTGAATATCATTTTTTTCAGTTTTATGGTGAATTTTTATTTTAGCAGAACTATGAGGAGCAGTGCAGTGCTCTTTGGCTGGTGTTAATTTTAAATCCCATGATCCTGTTAGAAGACAGCCTTTCAAACATAGGAATGTGTAGGTTAATATGCTAAGCACTAGCTTTGTGCTAAGGCTGATTGAGTGTGAGGGTGCAGCTAGGCATGCTGAGAGTACTTTGAGCACATTTTTTTTCCTGAGCATCTCTGAAAAGCATTATGGTTAAAACAATATATGTTTAGAAATGTCTAACATATAGTGTATAATGGATATAATATATCAAACATGCAGGAATGCACCTCTAGCAGGACTGCATCTCTAAAAATAGTCTTTTTATGATTATAAGTGGCAACAGCTAATAAATGCGATCCTTTTTGAAGTGTATAGGGGTAACACTTTTAAGATGAGTATGTTTTTAAATTATTGGTGGTGGGGGCAACAGTATGAGTTTTGAGTACAAAATATAAATTTCTGGCTACACCACTGTTATTTGGGAGAACAATCCAGCCTTTCTCATTAAACTGTAATGATAGTCTATCCTTGGTGAATTTGCACTAAATCTGTATACACTGTTTGGAGCCCATTTTAATAAGTTTAATTTATTAATAGATAAGGAAAGAGTATATGGGAATGCATATTTAATGCTCCACAAAACTGAGCCATTGCAAAGTACTGTGTGCTCACTTCCATGGTGAATACATTAGTTAGCCTGTGAAGTCGTTTGGTTTAACAATTACATTGTTTTGTTGTTGGACCTTTGAATGACAGTGTTGAGTCCAACAAGGCATCTAGATACTTAAAAGTGAGTGAGATGTTAGAGTAGGTTGTTGTGAGAGTAAAATTGCAACAAATATATAAGAAAGTTAATTCATACAGCAAAAAAATGCTTATTTTATAAAAAAGGGGTGTAGCACCGGGATTCTAGTACACAGACAACTGATTATAAAGATCATAATAACCGTAAATTAACTGAACATAAGCAAGGCCAAGAGTAGTCTTGGCTGACAATAGTAATTTCATAAACTCTAACCATACCCTGACTTAGGAATGGGATCCATTCTCGTCATGATAATAGAAACCCAAAACACTTGGATAAATTAAACTGGGAGCATATCAGGTCAACTGTGCCTTTTTGCTACTAATGTTCCAGTTTGAACACTATTGGGTTAATCAGTTTTGTGTGCCAAATAATATGGCTTTGGTTTCACAAACATTTACAATAAGACCATGGTAGTAAACAAGTATACTGCTTTGAAATGTCAAATATGATGCTAACACATTTGTATTTCAAGGGATCATTTGCTACTTGAATGTGCTGAAAGTGTTGTCTGCTTCAGAGTAAAAAATAAACCTAGTAAGTATGTGCAATTGTGTAAAATCAACCAGTGTGTTTCAGTATATAAAAAAGTGCATATGTAACAATCTGAACATGGTAGGAAGATGTAAACAGTAAGGGTAATACACATGCATGAACATGACTGCAGTCCTTTAATGACTGACCATGTTATATATATTAATACTTTTGGTCCTGCCACAGAGGACTGAGGAATATGTACTAAAATGGTTTAACTGCATAACATAACATGTGGCTGAGCACATCCAGTGCTGTTAAATGTAATGGGGTTAACATGTGTGGACTATTGGGTACTTAGGTACAGGGACTGCTTATGGTACTGGCCTCTGTAGTCCCCTAAATGAAAAAAAAAGCTTTTGAAAAAAGTTATATTTGTTTTATTTAAAAAGAAATGTTGATTTTCCCATTTTGGAGGCTAAGTGCTGCATGTCTGCTGCATACATGGAGTTCCGATTTCTGATAAAAAAAAAATGAGGAGCCTTGGCTCAAGCTGCCTCAGGTGATACTTACCTGAGGCGGCGTTAATGAAGGTGAAAGAAATTGGTACAAATGTGGAGAGAAAATGTATGTGTGTGTTTGTGTGAGAGAAAGAAACAGAAACAGAGAGTTAAAGAAAGAAATTATTTTGCTATTAAACAAGTTTTTATACCATTATAAGTCTTCTACTCTGATCACCTTGGCTTGCTTTCTCCTGTTTGTAATGCTATTGCCCAGCCTGCTGGAAAGCATAACAACTGTGTGTGTGTGTGTGTGTGTGTGTGTGTGTGTGTGTGTGTGTGTGTGTGTGTATATACACTGTAGTGGGGTATAAATGTATACTACTGTATGGTTCTGTTAGTAGCAAACTGAAATAAATTGGGGTTAGTATTTATGATTTATGTATTTCTTTATTTGATGAGTCAGACATACAAGGTGTACAAATCCATGCAAGTGCCTTCAATTAATAAGCAGACACTTCTGTGTGTCTATGTGCTCATGCTCATAAATGCATACAGGGAGTTGCAGGAGTTACACAGTATGGTTCTGTTTGTGTGTGTGGTTTGAGTGAGCTGAAATACTTTACTATGACCATTATGTATTTGTTCTTTCACTTGATCACAAACATGTGAGATGTATATAGTCAATAAATCAATTATTTGTTTTGTGTGTGTAGGGGATTTAAATAAATTATTGTGGCTGAGCATTATTTTTTAAATTATATTATTTTTTAAATTATATTACCATCAGATATCTGAGGTATACATAGTCAAAAACATGACTTATTGCTGGGTATCAGGACTGCTTGTGGATGAAAATGAGTCTGGCTGATCCTGCTGTCCTTTGCAAAAGTTAAGCAGTCATTATTCTGGCTTTGCAAGACTAATGTGTATTTGTATGATGTAAGCTGGAATACTTTACTATTGCTACTGTTTATGTCAATCAGAGCTGAAATAGATAACTGTGGTCATTATATTTTTATCATGATCAGACATCTGAAGTGTGCACAGTCAACAAAATGTTTAGAATTGCTGGTTATGGAAAATATCTGTGGATGATAGTGACTGACCCTGTTGTAATTAGCTGAAGAGAACAGGCACTAATCAGGATTTTCAGAACCAATAAATATCAATTAAACAAGTTAAAATAGTTTACTTTGGCTACTGTTTTGTGTGAAAAAAGTTGAAATACATTATTGCCACAATTTTTTAAATCGCATTCAGACATTTGAGGCATAAATGTTAACAAAGTGGCTATAATTACCTGGTACAGGAGCTATCTCTAGATAAAAGTTTTTGGTCCTACTGTCATTTGTGCAGGTTCAGTGGTCATTAATCTGTCTTTGCAAAAGAAGTTTACATTTGTGTGAAGTAAGTTGCTATACTTTAGTGTTTATTGTTTGCATGAAATAAAATTGTAATGCATTGCTCTAATCATTATTTTAGTTACATTCAGACATCTTAGGTGTACCCAATCAACAACATGGTTGTAATTGCTGGGTATGATGATTATTTTGGATGAACATACTTCCCATGCAATTGTAATTGAGTTAAACATCAGTCTGACTTTGCAAAACTAGTGAGCATTTGTGTGAAGCAAGGGTTTTACTTTACTATCACCATTTTTAAAACACAGTCTAACATCTGAGGTATGCACAAACAACCAGCAGTTTTTCAAAACTTGAGGCATAAAATGCATCACAAAACATCCAAACCCTCAGAACATCTAGGGGCTAGCAGGCCCTTAGATCCACCACATCCCTAACTGTACAAAGATATTTTGACATAGGTTTATTAGGAGGGCCTCAGTCTCAGCCTTTGCCTTGGGACCATCTAGTCTAAAACCAGTCCTCCACAGAAGAGTGCACAGAAGGTCACAATAACTTGTGTGGAGGCTAGGGGCAGTATGGTTATTGTTTCTTTTACTTTCCTTACATTCAAAGCTTGGAGACATATGCAGATCACTCTGAGTGCAGTATACTGACTAGGAGCAATAAGTTAAAATAACATTGCTGTGGTCATTATTTTTCACTTTACATTCAAACATCAGATATTCATATATGTAGCATTTGTGGGTAGAGGTAAGGGGGTATGCTGTATACATATATCTGACAACAACAGGTTGAAATATATTACCATGGCCATTTGTTCTTTTGCATAGTGGCACTCTGATGCACAACATAATTTATTACTTTTTAGTACACTGTCTTCTTGGTCAGGAAGATACATTTAAAGGCAGGAGGAAACACCTGCTATATAAGGCAAAGTGTAAAAAAAACAAGCAGGAAGTAATCTGTCCATGTAGTGTGGGGAGGCCATGATAAGTGGAAATGGGGGGAAAGGGGGGTCTCTGGGGTCCGGGAAACCAGTGTACAACACAGGTGTAATCATGAACTACTTTGTCTAGGACTTCATTTCAGATAAGGCCATCTCTGTTGATGACAGTCAGATAACTGAGATAAATGTAGTCAATAAAGTAGCTAGAATGGCTGGGTACTGACTGTCAGTCTGTAGATGAAAGTGATTGATACCTGCTGTTTGATCAGAGGTAAACAATCATTGATCTATCATAATATAATATCTTTGTCTTCAAGTTAGCCTCATCCATTCATTTGCTTCTGATATGCCATCTGCTTGCTTTCAAATAACTGGCCACCACCACTACTTGGGTAGCACCAGCTAAACCATCTGAAAAATCACTCAGAAATATAAAATCATTACAGATGCATTTGAAAATGTTAAGTTCGATAATTGCAAGATAAATTAGATCTCTAAAACAAATCAAAGCAATGAAGCACAGAAGCATTTTGGAATAAATGACAGACCTACATTGACTTCCACAGCATGTCATGCTTACAGAGTAGATTGTAGATGTGCCAAGATATAAATGTGTCTGTAATATGTATTCTGAAATCACAAACAAAATAAAATGTTTTCTAAGGAAACGCACACATTTCAATGAGGCAAAATATCATGTAAGGCATGAAATGATGGTCCAGACATAAACACAATAGAAAATATTATAAAAGGACCATGCTGAGAGACTGAATATGTGGTTAAACAATAAAATGGAATAGAATGGCAAATACTGGGTGTAGGATGGCAACCATGTCTCAGAGCATCTGAATAAAATGGTGGATACAAGAGCAAATTAAAGCTCAGACTAAATAGAATCCGATACAAAAGGTGAACCTTACAGACTTGAATAGGAGAGAAAGCATCCCAAATGAACAATATAACTGCACCTGTGGCATATGAAGACAAGCAGCAAAGGATGGACTTTTATGTATGCTTTACTAGATACCATGTACAGTTGATAAGACAAAACAAACTGAATTATCACTCCATTAAGAAAGAGTTGCCAAGAAATGTAGCATACTTACCAAATATAACAAGTGGCTGCAGAATTAGGCTTTTTGACAATTCCACTGGACTAGAGGCTAAATGGAAGGTGAATAACATAACCTTGCAAGGGCTGGGATCTTCTGTAAAGCAAACTGCAGTGAATATTTAGATCTTTATACCCATATTGTAAATTCTAATGCAAGGTAAAGCAGATCCGTCTACAGTGATTTCAAAATCATTATTAGCCCAATCACAAAGACTGCACAGTATTCCCTGCTAAGTATAAATGCTGTTTTTGCATTCCTGTCAGTGTTGTAGGAAAGACAAATTTGAAAGTATAACTTAGTACAGTCATAAATACTTCAGCAAATGAAAATATCTTCCAAGACATTCTTTACAGCTAGTATACATCAAGGTCATTCAAATTTAACAGACTGGCTGTTTTTTTGTAGTGTTTGCACCTGTCATAACATACAATTGATCAGGTACTCAATGAAATTTCTATATGCATTGTTACCAATATGATATCCTGGCAAAGTGGAGGCATGGAGATAAAACATTTGGATTGCCTACAAACTGTATGAAATAGACTGAAGAAATACTGCCTTAAACTAAGCAGATATACAAGTGAGAATTTCTCCAAGACAAAATGTCATGTTTTAGGCATATGACTGTGAGAAGTGGTCTACACAAGTCCCAAAATAAACTGTAGACTGTGTTAAACGTACCTGAGCCTCAGAATGCCTCATAAAAGAGGGCATTTTTTTGTAATGGTAAGCAATGACCCCATTTTAACTAAACTTCCTGATGTTACTGTAATCGTTGCATTTGCTGCTGCAAACTGAGTATGAGAGGGAAATGGAGAGAGGTGTGTAAAATAAATGATCATGCCAGATAAAATGATTCACTTTGCTCCATCATTGACTATTTAGGGGTTCATATAATGTTTCCTCTTAAAGGATTAGCTCTACTCTTTCACGTCAGTGAGAGAGACACCACTTAATTTGCTAAATGTGAATATAACTATGTCCAAATTGAAAGAAAAGCAATTGCACTGTTGAGATTAAAAGTATTCATCCAAAACTTATATAGAAATACTTATTTTAATTACAAATCATTAACCACTATCAGCCATATGTAGCCTAAGCAAAGAGATGTCTGTAATGAACTGTGCACATAAAGCCACCTTCCTAATAACCAGGATGGTGGAGTAACAGAATGTAGACCATGTGAAACTTTGCTTTCTATTCTTAGGGTAAAATGAAAATATTGAATATAAGGAAACTGAAAAACATGGCAAATCCAATGATCTCTTAGAACTTTATTATAAAAAGCCGTAAGAGCATAAAGACCCAGCACCATGTGAATCATTGCAAATGACCATGCATAACAATATATTCATATTAACTTGTATGCATTTTTCATGGGCTCAAATTTATAACTGCGGGAATGCACACTCACGATAGTGTACAGTCTATGGACAGACACTCCAGTATGTGAAAAGACAGCATCGGTATTAAACATAATACTTGCAAGAAATGGGTTCCTTGATTACATTTTTAGTGGCAATGATCAATAGTTCACATAAAAAATTAAAAATATTTATGAATCAGAATGATATTAAACTTTCTGTCTGTAATCACTGAGCCACAGACTAAATGAAAGGATTATACAAATAATCAGCCCATCTTGTGAAACTAAAAAAAAAAAAAACCCTCTGTAAAAAAAAAAAAAAATAGATGGATCATTTTTCTCTGGGCATACAAGCACAAGACAAGTATTGTTATTCTTGATAGAAATGTGTATTATAGACTAGAATTCGAGAAACCATATATTTATAGATTATGGATTTTCACCATATTAGTAAGAAACCAGGGAGAAGCTTCACCATGTACTGACCAGAGGTTACAGAACGAGCAAATGGCAGATCCACCAAATTGTTTCAAGAACTAAACATCAGTGGTATGCTAATGATATTGTTACTTGGTGATGACGTATAGCTTAGGAAGTGTTTAACAAGTGAATAACCTTCAGCCATTTGCTGGACAAGTGAGTGACCAGCAGGTTTATACCACAACGTTAATTGCTACAACATACTTTGGCTGTAGAAATAAAAGTTAAATACATTAGAACGTCAAAGGAAGAAGGAATGATAATCAGCATTTTTAAAAGGAAATTGCCAACCAGCTTTTTATATCAAGAAGATTGCCATACCACACCTGTGACTTCAGAGGATGAATGATCCATTTGCTCCATACCTTTGTAACCAAAATGCTTGTGTCGTGACATCCTTAGTCAAAGCACCACCCCCCAAAAATGCCTAGCCACATCATTGTTTCAAGCCAACTGGGACTACAGAGATACTATTCTTGATGATGAGTAGGCACATTTCATAGTTATTTACTAGACATACAGTGCAGGAGACCCTTAATTAGTCTAGCCCAGATTCCCAATTCCCCCTTAGCACTATCTGGTCAAGTGACTTGATCAGGGTCACACAGTAGGTAAATGTAGGCTGAGAGAGATCAAACCCTGTGCCACAGGAAGTAGCTGTTTAACTGTTCATGGCTTTAGCCCTCGTCTACAAATGCCAGACTAACTGTATGAGGGTGAAAATATGTACTTGTGCAGAAAATTATTGCAAGTACTGTTGAAATGAGTTTTAAAACTTACTACTGATTGTGCTATGAAGCACTATATTTTTTTAAGCCTGGTGTGATAATGCCCAGGGTTCAAGGACACTGATTCAAAGTAAATCAAGCCAGTGCTGTCTATTTAAGCTTCTGGTATCGCAGTTCAGTTTCTCAGTTCCATTTGAATTGGCATTGTATAGTCAGTATGTTTTACAAAAAGTATCAGTGATATTGTTGTCTGTTTGCTCATTTGTAGAACACTAAGCCAATAGTCAAAACTCCCTTTCCCTACTCATTGTCCTCCTGAAGTGGATACAGGTTGGTCAGATCTTGACTGTGCAGAATCACTAGGTTTGAGAAGGCACAGACTGGCTCCCACTAGTGTGGGAGGTAGTGTCTCCCACTCCAATTCCCTAGACCAGACATCCTCCCACATCCACACATTTATTCCGACTTCTTTCTTCCCATCTTTAATGACATCACAAACCTATTTAAAGACACAGAAACATATCAGAACAATTTCTAAGCATTCACCCTCCCCATCCCATCCATCACAATGCTATTAATATTCATCCATCACAATGCTATTAATATTCTCTTACCCAGTCATTCACTCTCTTATTGTCTACTCTGTTAAGACAGCATCCACTGCGGTACTTCTGCCATTCTGTTTCCCACTAATTCACTCTATGATGGATCAGTAAATATCCACTATTCCTTCCCTTTGCACTACCACACTCCATCCCCTTCCTTTATAAAAAAATCTCTTCCTTTCTCACCCCATGAGTTTTTCTACACATCCTTACTTCTTCAAATTTACTTTTACTCCTGATGTAAGACCAACTCCTCCCCTTTTTATATCTCACCACCTTATTCTTATTCATACTTTGTACAGCAAATTCCTATATTTGACTCTCAGCTTTGTCTACCTCACTTATCTAACACACTCACTACTCTTGCCAGCCTTAACTATCCTTAACATCATTCTAATTCCTTCACACCTTTGCTCCTAACTTTATAACTTCTCTGGCTCCCCATCTCGTCAGAGGTAAATATGTTAGTTACTCCCTTAACTTTTTTTCTTCTTCTATTTCTTGCTCTTCTCACAAACTATCATGTTACTCTCCCACCCAAAATGTTAGCAGCTATAATAAGCCCCCATTTAAACGTTCTTTTCCTGAAACTGCTCTACGTCTATTAGGCAGTTCATCTGTTCTTTACATACAAAATTATTACCTGTCCTCAACACTACTCCAGAAAAAATAAATAAATAAATAAATAAATAAATAAATAAAAATTACCATAATAAAACCACTTCTCTGTCTCCAGCATTCTAACACAATTAACCTATTGGTTGATATATACCCTAACCTAGGCCCTTCATCCATTTCTAACACTTTTCACCCAAATCCATTCTGGTCATCTCTAATAACTCCAGGCAACTAAACTTTCCCTCCATAAATACATGTATCATTTGTGATAAAATCACTGAACTGCATGCCTGGGTCTTTCATTATACACCAGATTTAACTAAAGACATAGCTAAAACCTCATATAAAAGACTCGGAAATTATTCCACCATGATATAGCATCATCAGAGCTAACAGTGCAAACAAAAATGCTGGTGGGGTAGCTATCCCCTCCCCTAAAACACATGAAGTCTTTCCTCTAGCAAAAACTCTACACAAACTCCTTTGTATAACTGTTGTATATACCCCACCCCGGTAACAATGTATTCATAATTGATGACATCCTTTACTGGTTCTCATACAATATTACCAATAAAACAGTCAGTCTAGGTGAGGTCAACATCAGCTGGAGTACTTTTATATGTAATTATCTTCTTTCTAGCATCATCCTTAATGAGTTCATTCAGCTTATTATTTCTCCTGTTCACTATAACAAATCCCAGGGCACTAGTCCCACTCTTGTCTGGATTCTGGTATCTGATACTTGCAACTACACTGCATCAGGAACCCTTCCTGAATCCCTTAGTGATCACGGTCCTACATATGCTATCAGGTGTATTACTCACCAAATGGAACCCTTCCTGAATCCCTTAGTGATCACAGTCCTACATAGGCTATCAGATGTGTTACTCACCATACAGAACCCTTCCTGAATCCCTTAGTGATCACGGTCCTACATAGGCTATCAGGTGTATTACTCACCGTACATAACCCTTCCTGAATCCCTTAGTGATCACGGTCCTACATATGCTATCAGATGTATTACTCACCATACGGAACCCTTCCTGAATCCCTTAGTGATCACGGTCCTACATAGGCTATCAGGTGTATTACTCACCATACAGAACCCTTCCTGAATCCCTTAGTGATCACGGTCCTACATATGCTATCAGATGTATTACTCACCATACGGAACCCTTCCTGAATCCCTTAGTGATCACGGTCCTACATAGGCTATCAGATGTATTACTCACCATACAGAACCCTTCCTGAATCCCTTAGTGATCACGGTCCTACATAGGCTATCAGGTGTATTACTCACCATATGGAACCCTTCCTGAATCCCTTAGTGGTCACGGTCCTACTCTAGGCTATCAGATGTATTACTCACCATACAGAACCCTTCCTGAATCCCTTAGTGATCACAGTCCTACATATGCTATCAGATGTATTACTCACCATACGGAACCCTTCCTGAATCCCTTAGTGATCACAGTCCTACATATGCTATCAGATGTATTACTCACCATACGGAACCCTTCCTGAATCCCTTAGTGATCACAGTCCTACATAGGCTATCAGATGTATTACTCACCATACAGAACCCTTCCTGAATCCCTTAGTGATCACAGTCCTACATAGGCTATCAGATGTATTACTCACCATACGGAACCCTTCCTGAATCCCTTAGTGATCACGGTCCTACATAGGCTATCAGGTGAATTACTCACCAAATGGAACCCTTCCTGAATCCCTTAGTGATCACTGTCCTACATAGGCTATCAGGTGTATTACTCACCATACAGAACCCTTCCTGAATCCCTTAGTGATCACGGTCCTACATATGCTATCAGGTGTATTACTCACCATACAGAACCCTTCCTGAATCCCATAGTGATCACTGTCCTACATATGCTATCAGGTGTATTACTCACCATACAGAACCCTTCCTGAATCCCATAGTGATCACTGTCCTACATATGCTATCAGGTGTATTACTCACCATACGGAACCCTTCCTGAATCCCTTAGTGGTCACAGTCCTACATAGGCTATCAGGTGTATTACTCACCATACGGAACCCTTCCTGAATCCCTTAGTGATCACGGTCCTACATATGCTATCAGATGTGTTACTCACCATACAGAACCCTTCCTGAATCCCTTAGTGATTACGGTCCTACATAGGCTATCAGATGTATTACTCACCATACGGAACCCTTCCTGAATCCCATAGTGATCACTGTCCTACATATGCTATCAGGTGTATTACTCACCATATGGAACCCTTCCTGAATCCCTTAGTGATCACGGTCCTACATAGGCTGTCAGATGTATTACTCACCATATGGAACCCTTCCTGAATCCCTAAGTGATTACGGTCCTACATAGGCTATCAGGTGTATTACTCACCGTACAGAACCCTTCCTGAATCCCTTAGTGATCACGGTCCTACATATGCTATCAGATGTATTACTCACCATACCAAACAACAAGTATACAAAAATACTCAATCTGTCAAACTTAAAGCTATAGGTATAACCCCCCAAAATTTTGATCATCCATCAAACAAATTTTACACCCTTGAACAAACAATGTCCTTAACCCTTATCCTAATAACTCCCCCTTAGAAACAGTCACTAAATTTAACTCGTACTTCATTCATAGTATAGCCACCCTCACCAATGAATCCTTTCCTGATTCCACCTGACTCATGCCTACCCCATCCACTAATATATCACCCTCACACTAAAATCAGTTATTACCTCCTTTATAAAAAAATATATTATCTGAACTTAAACCCAGCCCACCCTCTGCAGATAACCTTCCTACAGAATACTTAAAAATTGCTGCTAACGCCATTGCATATCCAATCTCCATCCTTATAAATAAGCCAGTACAGGAATCCTATATTCCTGCCATCTGGAAAAAAATGCCATCTCATCCCATTACACAAAGGGGACACTTCTACTGAGATATCTAATGTCAGACCCATTGACACCTTATCCCACCTCTCAAAGATATTGTAAAAATGTGTCCATAAACAACCACTCCAGCATCTCTTAAAGCAACAACTACTAATTCAACATGGTTTTAGACCTGCCTGTGACACAACAACTGCCCTCCTGATGTTTACATATTACATAAATATAGCCAGGGATAGTGTTAAATTCACATTGTCCTTATTCCTAGACCTATCAAAAGCTTTTGACAGTGTTTCTCATAAAAAAAAAAATACTGCAACTGCCCACAATGGGTATCTCTCAGTCTACTCTTCAGCAGTTTAATAATTGCTTGTCTGAGTGCTACCAGAGAGTCAAATGGAATTCTGAACTTTTCCCTTTTCTACTCATTGATATAGGTATCCATCCCTCAATGCATGATCCTTGGTCCTCTTCTCTTTAATATCTTTATAAACAATTTTCATATTTCTGTACATACTAGTATCTGTTGTACAGTATGCAGATGATTTCAGCCTTATCTACCTCTCAGACAATCTAGAAAATATAAAAAAGATTACAAAACATACCTTTAACTGCTGAAAACTGGCTTTGCAACCACTAACTCCCTCTTACTCCAAACAAAACCAAAACAAATGTGATTTTTCCTTAAATCATACCCCTACACAAGACTCCATTTGAAGTAGTGTCCCATACAAAACTCCTGGGAGTTGCAATAGACATTAAACTCAAATAAGACTTTCATGTATAGAGCAATATAAAAATGCACAAAAATAAAAATACTATATAGAGCCAAAAAAATTCCTTACTGCATACACCAAAGTCACTCTTAACAGTAGATACCTACTCCCCTCTGCATTATATGGTTCTCCCATCTTGACTTTCAGGGCACATTAAAATCTAAACTAGTACATCAGGTAGAATTATTCCACCAACTAAATTATACCCAATTTCTCTTAACACATAAAATTATACATAATCCCACTTCCTGCCAAGCTGTTAGTACAATTCTCCATGACTACCTCCCAAATCATCACCTTGATCTACTGAAAGAAAATCTGCCTGACATCTGTAAGCCTTTCAAAAACTGGGGTCAAAGTCTGTATTTTCTTTGCTCTTAGTTTTACTCTATTTCTCCTCTCTCCCGTAGCTAATCCACTTATCTCTTAATGCTTATTTCTCAGTCTCCCCTCCCTTTCTCTCTTCCACCTCCTTATGCACAATTTGAATGTTTGCTCATTTATACCATGTCAACACATTTAAGTGCTACATGATATTGTATTGATGTTGTTTTACTGATGGTATATGTGCATTATTCTACATGTCATGTATTATATTTGTATTAATCTAAGTATTTACAGTATTTTTGTAACTGAATGTCAGTTTTCACCTATGTATACATCTTCTGTTCTTATATTTGTGGAGCTTTTCTCCAGGGGCCTTGACTGAAAATGGATAAAATTATCCAGCTGAACTTTCCCAGTAAATAAATGTGAATAAATAATAAATAAACACATAAATAAATAATGAATTATCTGGTTTTAAGTAACAGGCGTACTGCTAGCATTCATTCATGTTTTTTTTTTTTTCTCACGTAGGTTATGGAATAAAGAAGAAAAAGTATTCGGTTATTTTTACCAGCTGCATGTGTGTGCATGTGCACTCATATCCTGGCTGGAAACACTATGATTTTCTTGCAGTAATAAGTAAAGAATTCATGTTTTGCTGCTGCGTCTCTATCCAAAAGTGTTTACAGTATAATGGCGTGTGGTTCAATCCAGAACAGAAACACTTTCTCTGCCATTCCACATTTCATGGCTCTGCCTACTCAAGGCTGCTGTTATTTCCATATCTCTCAATCTGTTAGCGCAAGAAACCTGGACAAAGCCTGACAAAATGGGGAGGACAAACATAGAAAAACAGGGAGAGATTTTAAATATTGCTCTTATAAACTTAGAAAGTTGCTAGAGTAACAGGGTTTGTGTTAACATACATTTTCTGAAGGATCTGAAGTTTTAGACTCAAATGTATGTCAGTATTTACTGACTTCAGTCTTCAGATCAACCCAGTGAGTGATTTGCCAGAAAACCACAAATATTATGAGAAACAGTCCAAAACTATGTGGCAAACTTCTGGACATTGTGTGAAAATCTACACAGTTGAGAGGTATTCCTTCCAGCCATCCCTCTCTCCTTCTGGTCAATGCAGATTCATTTCACTTCAAACCATATCTGTGTAAAATACAGACAGATTGTTTTTGTAGAATTTAAAAGTCGAGTGACACTGACTCACATTTTCAATGCTGCTTTTTTTAGTTAAGGCATCCTGTAAAGAAAGACTTTTTATCATGTGCTCATAAGACAGATATCCGAATACTGCATATCTTGCAGTGCTGCCACCTGTTGATGCTGTCTGTGCTTATTGAAGCTTTGTTTGTTGCAGGTGCTGCACAGTGTTTTGAGGTCATGCAACTTAAAGAACAGGGGAAAGATAAGTTTCTTGTTTTTAACAGGTTTATCTTTTCCTCAAGGTTCTGTAACCTCCTTCACTCAGAGATTGCATATATAAAGATCAAAATGTGGCTGCAGGGTTACCATAGCAAGGCTAATTCACTTTCACTCTATCGCTCTCTCTTTTCTTTACTGTTCTGTGCCATTTGGTAAAACCGTGTGTTAAATACATGATTTTGTTAACAGTAGATGTTACAGTTGCAGTATTTTGCATCCCAGCTAAGGGAAGCTTCTTGTTTCATAATAAATTATATTTATTTAATTTATTTAATACTCTTTGTTAACCATGATAGTCCCGGTAGGCTAGTATCCTCTTTTCAGAGGAGGCCCAAGTTAGTATTTATACTAACTAGGTGAAATTTGGCCAGGACACCTCAAAGCTTTTCCTACTCTTTTTTTGCTACTACGTTTTAATGGAGGTGTGCTGCAAAGGTCAGTCCTTTCCAAGATGGAGGAAGAAAGGAGGCAGTGGGCTAAGAGTGGATTGATACAGAGCACTGAATTAAACCATGTAGATTCTGGAAGAGAGGAATTTGTTTCCTGCAGAGTTAGAGGAGATGAGGTGTTGATGGATTTTGTGGATCGAGGTAAACCGAATGCTGATGAAGTTAGTTTGAATGCTATGTTGCATCGCACACTGGGAGAAGTAACAGAGGAGGTTTTGCCAGATGAATCAGGAAAAGGAGCTGAATTACCAGAAGGTGCTGGCAACAGTTTGGGGGTATGATTAGAAAGTGAGTAGCTGGTATTAAAAATACTTTCCAGCAACATGGTAGTGTTGTGAGAAGTAAGAACAATTTTCCATATGAAGAAATGTAAACTAAGGCAATAAAGTTGCTGTGTTTGAAGCTGAAAGAAGACGAGGACTGTTGCAAAGACAACAACCCAGAAAAGAAAACAAGTGGTAAGATTCAAAAGAAAGAACAGTGATACTATTAACAGATATGAAGTTATCGAAATAATTTTTTTACCTTTGAGGTTTAAAGTACAGGGCATAAGGCGGTTACTATATTTACAAACTTAGGAACAGAAGACGATTGTGAAGTTACTTTTGAAATGTTTACTTTACATAAAAAACAAATAAATGAAATGGAGAAAAAGAGCCTAATGGCACCATGGAATAAGTTTATTTTCAGAACTTGGGACTGCAGTTAAGGAAAAAATAAATATGCAGTTTAGAATGTCAGACATAGAAGAACTTGAGTTAAAAGAGCCTTTTTCTGTCTGTAATAATGACCTTAAAAATGTATAATGAAAGAAATGTTTGGTCAAGTGCATTAGAAGTATGGGTGATACTTGATGTGCATGATGGAAAATGCAGCATATTTCA
Source organism: Protopterus annectens (assembly GCF_019279795.1). NCBI lineage: Eukaryota > Metazoa > Chordata > Ceratodontiformes > Protopteridae > Protopterus > Protopterus annectens. The sequence goes on along the minus strand of NC_056733.1, from coordinate 1,212,470,025 downwards.
AATATAGCAACTGTAAATGGAAAACACGTACCAGTGAGTTATTGGGTCTACCTAAAGCATGTTTTCTTTTTTGTTGGGATGAAATGCTCTTCGTTTACAACTATAGTAAAAGAAGATGTGATCAATGTGGAAAAATGAGATGCACCACAAGTAATTATAGGCCTAAGTTTTGAAAATGTAGAGAATCTGGACATTTTGGGGTTGACTCTCCTACACTTGAAAAGGACAGGATATAAAAAGAAGAGAGTATTTTACAAAAAAGGCAACCTGATGATATTAATATGATATATGATATAATATGATATAATTATGATGACTAAAGATATTAGTGGAGAAAGTATTATGAGGGCAATAACTGAAAAAGGAAATTAAACTAGTCTGGTGAAGAATGATGGGAATGAGAGAGGTAATGGATGACAAATACAATGCATTACAATGCAAAATAATAGGTATGTAGCACTATGACATGAAGACGAGGAAGGGGGAGAATTGGAGGCAGGAGAAGAAGAAAAAGATAAATCAGTTGGAGGGAGAGCATGGAGAAATAATGATAAATCAATTGGAGGGAGAGCATGGAGAAATAATGATAAATCAATTGGAGGGAGAGCATGGAGAAATAATGATAAATCAATTGGAGGGAGAGCATGGAGAAATAATGATAAATCAATTGGAGGGAGAGCATGGAGATGGAAAATAAAAATAAAAACTGGAAATAGGAAAGATGCAAACAAAAAGAGATAGCTTAAGAATATTGGCACAAAATGTAAACAGCATTCAAAATGATATTAAAGGTGTGATGCTGACTGAATGGTGTAAAAAAGGATGAAAGTTGTATGTTTGTTAGATATGAGATATGTGGAGGAAGCAAAAGAAGAAAAAGAAAACAAGTGAGGCAAAAAGATCATATCAAAAAATATAACAAAAAATGCAAAGACTGAGACCAGCGCACGTTCCTGGGGCAAAAATATTTAATAAAACAGAATATAAAAATAATAAAAGTTGGTGAGCGCTTTCAAGATTAACTCATCAATGTCTGATATGTGCTAGTGAATACGATTTTTAAAGTGAAAGGATAAAGATACTAGAAAACTAGTATGTGATATAAGGGAGAGGAAAATATATAAGGATAATTGTAGTTTACACATTCACAGATATGACAGACAGGAAAAAGATGTCTGAAGAAACTAAAACCGTTGTCCTATTTAATACATCAGTCATTATGGTAGGAGACTTTAACTGCAATTTGAGAGAGAAGAAGAGAAAAATAAAATACTTTAAGGTATTAAAGTAATAAGAGAAGTTATAAGACAGGAAGGATTAAAAATAGGAAAAAAACAATGAAATAGGTTATGAAATGTATTCAAAAGGGGTGAAAGAAATAACAGGTGAGGTACAAATGGTTGAATTCTCAGATCCTAGAGTGGTATGGACTGGAATGGGGATGTCAGAGAAGTAATAAAAATAAACATAACTAAGTGGAAAAATACTCTTCAAAAACAAGAAACAATAATGCCCCAATATACTAAAATCCTGGCCCTACCTATCACAACCAACATCGTGACAGTTCCCTTCCAGACACTACTCCAACCCCACAATGGTCAATCTCCAAACCTAGAAATCTAACTTTAGTTGCCATAAATATTAGAAGCATAAGAAATAAAACTATTGAACTTCAGGTCTGGATTACCCAACACAAGCCTGATATTCTCTGCTATAACTGGCTTAAACCCAGCGTAAACTACTTTGAAATTATACCCTGATGTGACCATATAAGGAGGAAAGGTGGTGGTGGTATTGCTTCCACATCTCCCCCTACAACAAACCAATACCAAAATTCAGTTCAGCAGGGCTTCTTATTACTTTCTTGTCCTTGACATCTCTCCTGGTGACAATATTTTGTTTGCTTGTCAGTAGCACGTGCTGGTTGTTAGCTTGATTTGTAAGGAACCAGGCTAGCATATCTGCATTTACACTTGTGCCGTGGCACTAGAGTTAAACGCTGTGTCCTGTTTTCTAGCTTGGGTAACCTATGTAGTTAGGGGGTTCTAATCCCACTGCAGTCAACATGAGTATTCATTATCTCCCCAGCCATATGAAGCAGAGTCCTTCCGTAATTCAGTTCAAGTGTAACTTGGACAATTTAGTGAGAAACAGGAAATTCATACCTGGTTTGGCACCTATGTCCCCAATGGACACAGGTAGCCTGTAATATGTTCATCTCCCAGGCCCCTACTTGTAAATGTTTCATCTCCCAGGTCCCTGCTTACATTTATTAAGGGTACCAGAACTTGTCAGAGATTTGGGATGCATGGCTAGGCTTAAAAAGGCCCTTGTGGTCATTAGCCTAGTGCACACCTATGAACCTATATTCTTTTTCACACAACTAATTAATATCCCCCTCACATTATAGCAAGGCATTAAATTCCTTATTAGGCTGGATCCTAGCATTAGACCCTAACAAATTTATCATCACAGATACGATGTCCCACTCTCTCACTGTCTATCTCCCAATCTATACAACCAGATATCTCACACATCCACTGCATGTTTGTAAAACAACATACAACCTGTCCAGGTTTAACCCCAAAATATCCATTACTACACTGTCATCTATTAATTGGAACCTCATAAAAATTCTCCTTTCCTTAGATGATGCTGTAAATACCTCACAAGACATCTACAAGAACTGGAAAGGCCATAGAAATACCTCACAAAGAGGATTACTGGCCTCAAACAGATGCCCTACGCAGATCGTCTCAAAAAACTCCAGCTTTATTCTGTCGCATATCGCCTACTCAGAGGCGATCTCTGCCTAACATACAAAGCTATGTGAAACCCAGAGCTGTTGGACATGCTCCACGTAAAGAAATCCCAGTCCCTTCGAGCTACACACTCTATGGACCTAAACCTTGTCACCACAATAAACAGAACATGCTGGAGGGATAGATTCCTGTCCTAGAGACTTCCCATACTCTGGAACAAACTACCTATCTATATCAAACAAAGCTCCTCATTAGCACTCTTCAAGAAAAATCTTGATGACTGGATGGGAGATAGGAAATCCACCCCAGGGATCACTTCTGTGGCTCTGCTTGACAGGAAAATAATTTTCTTGGGTGGCGAAAGCCAGGGTACCATTTGGCTAGGCTTATATAGGCCCTAGGGCCAGCAACCTAGTACCTACCTATGAACCTATAACTTCAGTACAGCTTTCCTAAATATCCAAAATAGCCTTGTATTTCCTAGAAGGAAGAGACTAAAAACAAATAATGCTATCTGGCTATCCAAAAAGAGAAGACTGCTAATGCATGATAAAGAAAAAGCATGGAGAGAATGGCGAAAATATAAAACACTGCAATATCTCAGAAACTTCAGAGTGCTCCACAACCATATTAAAGAGCAAATAAATGAAAACAAAAAACGTTACTGTAACAACATTCAAAACAATAGTAAACACAGCCCTAAGATATTCTGGTCAGCCATTAAAGAAATTATAAACCCCATCCAAAACTTCAACCCAAACCCCACTTCCAGTAACTCACTACTAAAAACTTCAATAGAATTCAACTCTTATTTCATGGATAATATAGCAACCCTAACCAAAGATTCTCCACTATCTAATCCCAGCCCTTATCAACAGCTACATATCACCACATCCATTTTCAAACCTTTGCTGACATCCTATATAAACCTATAGGTTTATAGGTTGGTACTAGGCTATCAGCCCTAGGGCCTATACAAGCATAGCCATAACAATTCCCTGGATATTTATTCCCACAATGTTTATAGGTTCATAGATTGGTACTAGGCTATCAGCTGAAGTCAAACGTGCTCTACTTCAGTTGATGTCTTCCAAATGAGTACCTTAAAATAGCAGCTATTAGCATTTCCTATCCTGTCTCAGTCCTTAAATAGGTCAATCCAGGCATTTAACATTCCCATTCTTTGGGGAAAAAAATTGCATATTATCCTTTTACACAAAGGTGGAATTTCAGCAGACATCACTAACTTTACACCTAAAACAATCTTATTTCCCCTCTGCAAAATACTTGAAAAATTTATTCATTAACAATTGCTAATCTATCTCCTGCAGAAAGGAGTCCTGTCCCCCACACAATATGGCTTCTGTCCCTCCCATAGTACTAACACTGCACTTCCAGCCTTTATAGATACTGTCAGTAAAGCTAGAGATAATGGCAAACTCATTTCTTCCATATTTCTAGACTTGTCTAAAGCTTTGGAACAGTTTGCCACAGCAAATGTCTACTTCAGATGTCCTCACAAGGTCAGTATCCATCCCAGTGATTAAAAAGCTACTTGTCCAATAGGCATCAGTCAGTAAAATTATATTCCATCCTCTCTCCTTATGTCCCAGTCACCACAAAGTTTTATCCCTGGTCCCTCCTCTTTAATATTCTCACCAACACCCATGGCACAGCCACACTACAACTTAATATAATACACAGGTGACTCAACACTCATATGCACATCAGACAACATGGTACATTTCCAGAAAATTACTCAGGAAGCTTTAACAGCTTCTGAAACATGGCTTTGTAACTCATAACCCATGTTGTCATGTTACCACCCACAAAAAATACTTCTTTTTTTCCCCATATCCCTCTGTCATGAAAAAAAAAACAAAATTTAAAATCCTCTCTTAATAATACAAACATTTAAGTCACTTTTTTTTTGCAGTGCTTTATTTTTTTTTTCAAAAACCTTTATTGAATTATCACTTGTGACATAGGCAAATTTGCATTCATTTAAAAGTAATCACATTATAATTAACATAAACATTTTACTTTGCATGTATTGCTATATGTCATATAACCTAAGCAACGTTACATAAATTATTCAATTCCTGCCTTTTTTTTCTAATAGCAAATTACTACGGTTGGTGGTGGATGATCATCTTAGATTTGACCTGCATATATAAAATTGAATACAAAAATTCACCAAAACCTAGGGTCACTTTACAGAGCTAAAAATGTTCTCACTGACACAATTAAAACTATACTTGCCACTGCTTACCTCCTGCCCTCACTACTTCATGATGTTGTCATCCCTGCTAACCTGCAGGCATTACAAAAAGCAGGACTTGGACAATGCTATTACAAAGTTACTAAATTTGCAGCAAATACCCCTTTGAGAACCTACTACTGTATAACACAAAACAGCCTACATTGGTTGTAACTACTCCATCAGCTAACATATAGGCAGCTCCTTACCACCTATAAAACTAGCCGGCATCCATCTGCTTCCCAGCATGAAATATCATTCTATACAGCTATCCAATGACCAAAAATTCCTGTCAGTTCACAATCCTGTCAAATCTGCTGGGCATGATCTGTACTCATTCCATGTTGCAAAGACCTGGAGCTCCTTATCTGTGCACATCAGGTCAATATCCTCACTCCAGTCTTTAAAACCATTCAGAAAGATTTCATAGCCAAAACCTGTCTCTGTTCTTGCTCTATCCCTGGATAAACTATATCCCTAAATAAGAACAAGTGCCTATTCATACCTTAAACCTCCTTACTGTCCCTTCTTTACTCACTTACTTACTTCAGTCAAAATGTCTCCCTGACTCTCTATCTAAATATGTAACCAAGATCACACAAACATAAGCCTCAAAATGCAGGACACTGCTTCGGTACAATAAAGGCTGTCTTTAAGCATATACCAGGACTGGAAATATCCAAACAATCCTAAGGTCGTCAAACAAAGGTATATTTATTTCAAAAATCCCAAAGGCTAAAAACAGAACAAAAACAAAAAATATGAAACATATAAACTTATTGTTCACTGATTTAGTGCTTTCATCTCCTATCAGGAGACTTCTTCAGAATCAGTGTATCCTCACAATTCCATTATTTTATACAACTTTCAAAACTTATTAGGCTGTGTAATTGGCTGGCATTTAATTACCTCTTTGATTGAAGGTATAACATAGGCAGAACATCCACATACATAACGCAAAGGACTTGAATAAAAATACAAAGGCATACATGACAATCACCTTATTTCTCATTTCTTATCTCAATTTTTCATTGTTTCTCTATCAATAATTAAATATCAAGAATAATTCCAGATAAGAACATAGTAAAATAAAATATTAATAATAATTATAATGTAACCATGTAATGGTTAAAACCTATAGATATAATAATAATAATGTAAGTCATATTACCAGTGAGTTGATATATTGGTGCAAGACATGATCTGATAAGGAACTATAGGAATGTAAAAAATAATAAATAAATACATATTTTATACCAACATGAAAAACATATAATAAATACAATAAATATAATAAATATAAATAAATATATATATGTATATATATTAATAAATACTTATTTAATACAATATTAAAATGATGTTGAATAAAATATTGATGTATATACAATAACTAATAACTAATACCTACTAATAAAAATTGTAAAAATATTGTTATAAATGTTTCTATTTATTATTATTATTATTGTTGATATTATTATAGTTGTTATTATTATTGTTATTTCACCCGTGTTTCTTCGGGACAGCTGCAAGGAGTTTTAATGCAGGGATGATGGAAATATGGTCATTGAGACCTTTGCCACAACATGCATCAAGTCGTAATTGCCAAATCATCTCACGAAATTCCAATAATGTTTCCCAATCACCCCCTCTCTATCTAAATATGTCACAACCCTGTTTTTCTCCCACTTCATATTTGAATTCCTGTTTATATTATACTAACTTACCATTAATTTCCCTTAACTGGCTAAAATTTCTGTAAATATTAAATCATTGTTATATACATTGTATCTATTCTTAACCAACATTTTCACATTATGTCTAATTTGATATAGTTATTTAAACTATAGATAGTTTGTGTTATTTTTGAAGATTTTAAAATTATTCTTGTTAAATGCTTTTGTAACATGTTTTGAGTTTTTCTTCCCAGGCCTTCACTGAAAATGGGCACCTACCCATTCAGACTTTCCAGTAATCAGGTATCAATAAATAAATAAAAGAATGGAAAGGAATAATTATGAAAACTTGACAGATATGTGGAGTGTATCCAAAAATAAATGCATGAAAATATATTTGCTTGCAGAAAAAAGATTGACACAAATGAATAGGCATGTATTTAATGAAATTATAAAAAGTCATTAAAAACAAATAGGACAATGTCAAGACAAGGCTCAGGTTTCTTCAGGAACTACAGCTGTTTATTAACACAGTACACAAGCGCTTTCACGAAGTCATATACAAAAATGATACAAAGCTTATAATAGTTAAAATCACCTACATAAGATACAAAGCTTGTAATAGTTAAAAATCACCTACGTTTTGTATCATTTTTGTATATGACTTTCTGTTTTTGTATTAACTTTCTATATATATTTGTATGTATTTTAATATACAGGAATCTGTTTCAGTATTTTAACATTTTAGTAGGTATTTTCTTTTTAAGCTGTTAATTGATGGAGTCATGAGACCTATAATGTTAGTTTAAAACAGGTGATTTGATAGCAGTATGGATACACCTGAAGAAGCATTTGTGAAAGCGCTTGTGTACTGTGTAAATAAACAGCTGTAGTTCCTGAAGAAACTGGAGCCTTGTCTTTGCTATTGTTTTGCCATTGGATTTCTACTTTTTTATTGCAAAGACACCTTGAGGTTGTTGGTTCTTTTTCTCTCTATAAATAGGACAATGTGACGATAAAAAACAAATAGAAAGCTGTACAAAAACAGAAAAAAAATGATGTTGTTTAGGTAAAAGTCAAAGATACTTTAAAAAGAAAAGATGAAGTTTCACCATTTTGAGGAAAGGAGGTAAAACAAGTAAAGGAAGAATGGGTGCGGTGTTTGATGAAGGTGAAATATTAGTTATAAACAAAGAGAAATAATGGAAATTGAGAAAAAAGTTTGTGGATAGATAGTATGAAAAGGAAGTAAGAATACGTACAAGAAATATGCATTGCAACAAAAATCTGAAAATGTTTGGAATTCTCTAGAAAATGCGATTACTAAGAGAGAAATGGAAGACACAAAATAAGAAAGGGAAGAATTAGTACATGGAATAAATGGATTAGATTATGAATATTATAAAGATAGGGAAATTGAAATATTCCACAAAATATTAAAAGAATCGATAGAGAAAAGAATAACAGATGGAGGTATTTTTTGGTGGACTAATTAAGTTTGTATGAAAACAGATGAAAGAAAATATATAAAGCTTTGAAGACTGGTAGCATTGGGAAATATAGATTAGAAAATATTCATGAAAATAATATAAAAAAGGATGCAGAAGGTTTTGGATGAAGTTACAGGAGAATGGATTTTTTGAGTCAAGGGAAGGAAGTGTTAATAACAGTAAAAGAAGTAACATATATGATTTTGAAAAAAATAATGAAGTAAGGCTATTGACATTATGTGGTAAATGCTTCCTCTGTGACTGGATGAAACTGAATGTGCCCTGGACTGAAATTCCTGAACTGCATTTGCCAAAAAAATAGCTGGAAAAACATGTTTAAAGTGTCTCTGCACAACAGTGTAGGAGGAAAGCTCCCCACCCCTGAAATTCCTCCAAAAAGGGCATCATTGCTGGCAGAATTTGCCAGTAGTAGAACTCCGATCATCAACAGGCTGAACTTCAGGAACTGAAGCTCAAGATTTCAACCTTTATCAACCCATAGTTTACCCATGGCAACAACATTTGATAAGGTTATTCATGAAGTGATGTTGAAGATTCTCAAAATATATATGGAATAGGAGAAAAATGTTTTGAATGTTATAAAATATGGTATGAAATGCCATGGGTGAAACTTATAGCAAATGGATGAATGGGAGAATTTATCAAACTTAGTCGAGGATTTAAACAAAAATGTCCATTTAGCATGATTCTTTTTGTACTGGTAATGAATGCAGTGATTCAAACACGTGTGTAAAATGGAAGAAGCAAAGTGGGAGATGAGAAAAGGAGTCATAATACCAATTTGTCTGTTATATTTAAGTGATTTGGTGACTATGTCTAAAATTAAGATATGGATAAGCAAAATGCTAGTAAAAGTGGGGAAAATATTAAAAAAAGCTGAGTTGCAGTTAAATACAGCAAAAGCAAAAGGTTTGGTGAAACTGTGAATATAAGTGGAATATATTATACTAGTAAGGAAGTAAGTGTATTATGAGTCAACATTTTGACAATATGAAAATATTATAGAACAGTGTAAAATAATGCTAAAGAAATAACAATTTTATCATGGTGAAAATTTTTAATCTGTCATTTAACAAAACTGTATATGATAGTTACATACATATTAAGAAAATGTGCATATTTAGGGGGTGTAGATGCTTTCACTAAAGTGACATTTTATTTGGGGTTCAAGTTTGAATCCAGTGAAAAGAGGGTGACATATAATGAAAAGGAAGGAAGTTTGAATCTAAAAAAAAAATCCTATAGTGTACTTATGCATGCATTTTTTTTCTGGATAATAAAGAATTTGAAAGAGAGGCAGTTGTAAATGATGGGGAAATTTTATATGTAAGCTACAAAGAAATAGTGCTAAAAAAGAAAAAAAACGAAGGAAAATAATATGAAAGTAAATATATATAATGAAAATAATATGAAAATAAAATAAAATTATGGAAGGTAAAATTTTATTTATTTATTTTACATTTGGAAGTAATCTTGAATTATACTAATAGTGGAATGGTTTCAATATGTAAATATGTAACAATTTCTCTGCATTCTATTTCTCTATTGTATTTTACATTGTATTATGCTGTTCTGTCTTATGTCTTCTGTATGGAGCTTTTCTCCCCAGGCCGCCGCTGAAGGACATATATCCAGTCGGACCTTCCCGGTCAACAAATGTAAAATAAAATAAAAATTAATGGGATTAATGAAAACAAAAATTATGGTCTAAAAATATTAAGGAAAATACTATATAGCATATCCTTTGAAAGAATTAAAAGAAGATGTAAAAAGTGTTAAAAAAATAGAAGGAAGAGGTTTGAGAATTTTTATGAAGCTGGGGATTTCCTGTGGAGAATTTGTTGAATAACTTGCCAGCTAAAAGTAATATGAAATGTAAGATATTGAAAGACTGAAAATGTGGTGAACTGAATGAGAACGAATTGACAAAATGTTGTTTTAGAATGTAAAAAACATTTTTTGGATTAGTTTTAAAAAGGAATATAAATGGGTAGGATCCAAAAATAGAACTGCATATGATATTGTATGGAAAATATGAGAAATAAAAAATATATGAAATTGAAAAATGAGTAGAACATTGTAGCAATCTGGAGATTATGGAAAAGATGTGAAGATTAATTGTATAATAAAAACAGAAATAATGAAGATGTGCTAGATTAAGTAAAAAGATGGTTGTGTAAGAAAGTATTTCAGATAAAGCTATTTTTATAAAGATTAGTTGATGGCTTAAAGGCAGATGTTTTTGTGGTTTTAATGATATATATATATATATATATATATATATATGTACACACATGTATAAATATGGATTCCCTTCAGATTATCAAAGTTCCAAAACTTCAAAATTCATATGGCTGAGACCATAATATCAAACTTTTGAAACTTTGAACATTTTGAATAGAGATCACCATACAACACAGAATGGGAAATTTACCATTTTCCTCACTGTAGTACAATTTTGGAATTTGTGTATTTAATTAACAATGGATGTGGCAGGTGCAAAGGGGCAGAAATGTAAAAAAAAAATTTTTTTAATTTTTAAAGGTTCAAAACTTCGAACATATGGTCTCAGCCATATGAATTTCAAAGTTTTGAAATTTCGATAATCTGAAGGGGATAAATATATATATATATATATATATATATATATATATATATATATATATATGTATATCTGATACATTAATGTTTAGAACAAATGGAAAGAAGTGACAATATATATGTTATGAATATGAACATGCAAATAATGTAGAGGTATAAATAAGGAAATACATATAACCCCTACTCTTTTTTATTAGCACAGTGGGAGCTTTTATATCCACCTGAGCTATCACCAGCTCAAGCAAATGGGACCTCAGTTTATTGTCTCATCCAAAGGGGGGCATACTCAGGAGTGTAGAACCCCCCCCCCCCATGCTGCACTACAATGTCCGTGTTGAAAAATTAATCCAAGTACTTGGTGTGGGAAAAAAGCTCATAGTCTTCAGATCTTCCAGCACCAAAGGAAAGTTGCTACCTGTTGAACCACTGACACTAGCCATAACTTGTAGAATGATGCAAGGTAACTCAAAGGCCTCCCTGGACTGACTGATAACGTCAGTCTCTGAATTAGCCAAACTTCTGAAGTGACTGGTCTTTCAGAAAATGAATGAACTTTGTTAGAGCTATATATTTAGAGATTTATAAATGCATGTATGCCTGTTTGCTAGTTAGATGCATATACACTTCTATTGCCAGAATATATGTAGAATATGTAGAATAATTTAGTTAGTTAGATGCATACATTTCTGTTTGCTAGCATACATATATTAAAGGGTAAAACTGTTCTCAGCTACGGCATTCATCTGTAAATGTAACATGAATGTTCCAGTTCTGATGCAGCTTGAGAAAAATGCTGATAAGGATAAGCTGGATGTTCAGTGTCTAGAACAAGCTTCAAGGGAAACAGATAAGGACCCAAGTGCAAGAATCAACAGACTTCCTGGACTGTTACATAATTCACCTTGAAACAAGAACACAAAGGAGCTTATTAACCGACTGCATGACATCATTGAAAGACGGCTTTCACACAGAAACATTCTCAAACAGGAAAGACTCCCTAAAGTTCAGTAAACAGACTGTATGACATCAGAAAATACCAAAGTAATGACTTTGAGAGTTCCCAAAAGATGCTTTCATAAGAATGTATAAATGTGAAATCTGCTCTGATTTCTTGTGAGTTGCTTAATGGAAAACACCTTTTATGCTGTATGAGAAGCAGACATTAAAGCTGTAAAACTGTACAGTGTTGTACATGTCATCTGTTGTATAAACAAGTTATTTTAGTACTCTGCATAAGAAAGATAATAATATACTGCTGAGAAGGTTACTAATCTCCAAAGTTTATGTGCACTAACCAGACTTTGATTTTACAAGGCACTAAGACTAGGCACTAACACAGAAGCTGCAGTCCACTGTATCAGTAGGTAAGACAAAATTGCCATCAGTGTCATCATTCATTTTAAATAACTTTTCAAACTTGTATATCAGTTTAGATTGCTAGCAGATAACCACAATGGCATTTGGAATAGTCACAGTACCACTCCAGTGTTTCTTATTCCAGCAATATCATTTCTTAAGCATTGCTTGTTGGTAACTTTGCTGTACTAATCTTTCTAACATTTTCAGTGGCACCTGACTCTCTCTCTCTCTCTCTCTCTCTCATCTGAATGAATAACATTGTTATTGATCTTTCATCCTTACTTTACTGCATATTTTAATAATTTTACTTTCCAAAGCTGGATACATTAGGACTTATACAAGTACATGATCTGTTGATTGCATTTACACACAGTTCACCAACCATTATCTCTGAGTAATTAAGGCACATGCTTCCTCCTTAGCTGACTGGTTTACAGGTGGTAGATATGTATAAATGCTATATAGGACAAAGCTATGCCTTTTGGTATCCAGGCTAATGTAATTATACCTCTGAATGGTTAAAATATTTCACCTATTCAACTTCAGCACAATGCCAATTTCAAATGATTGATATGTGGCAGTCTGAATGGATCCCCTCCCTCCCATCTCTCTCTGTCTCTCTCTATTCTTCATCCAGAGAAAACACACTTGGGTATTTATCTCATATTGTATATAACTTAGAAAAAAATCACATCTACTTACTAAAGAAGTAAAAACAGCCCTGGGAAAGCAAGCCCTATTCCTAATCCTTTAATATTTCCTGTTAGTAGTTATAGACAATTGTATGAGTAATTACCAAATAGTATAGGTGTTAAAGAATGGCATGGGTAGTTATTTTGAATTCCCATAAGAATGATTACCACTATTTTTGCACTAATTCTCATAGGCTAGGGTCCTGCATATATCAGGTTTGGTATTCTAGTGAGAAATGTAATATATAAATGACTTTCTAGATCCTTTGTCTTCTCATAGGTTCATAGGTGTTTACTAGGCTAATGACCACAAGGGCCTTTTTAAGACAAGCCATGCATCCCAAATCTCTAACAAGTTCTGATACTCTTGATAAGTGTAGTCATGGGCCTGGAAGATGAATCATTTGCAGGTTATCTCTTTGCATCAGAGACATAGGTGCCAAACCAGGGGCAGGGATGAATTTCCGGTTTCCCATCCAATTGTCCAAGTTGCACTTGAATTGGATTAGGGAGGAACTCTGCTTCACATGGATGGGGAGCCTGTTCCATAGACTGGATAGTCTCTGGGATGCATACCTATCTCTCCAGCAGGTCCTATTTATATCACAGGCAAGGTTTAAGTCTTTAGAATGGTGAATTCTGGTACAGTTTGTTTTGTCAATATGTAGGAGGTCCATCTCCTAATAATAATATATGTTTTTAGCACTGTGTTTGGAAAACAGTTTTTTTTTTTCAAAATTGCTGAAGAAAAAAACACGTAAAAATGTGAAATTTTGGTGCAAAATCAAGTTTTAGCCTTTTCTTCTCCCAAAGGGGATTGAAGTTATTTATATTAAATAGCAACATGTGTGAAAGTTGTAGCATGCAAAAGTTGGTGCAGAGAGCTTGTTCCATCTTAAACCAAATATATGTATGAAAACCATCAACAAACTCCGACCACTGTAAGCTTTATTAATTTAAGAAATTGTAAACCTGAGTGCCTTCATCTTGAAAATAAGACTTCATCAGAATGTCGAGGCTTATTAATTGAAACCCATATATAGCAGTGAACAATTAAAACCAACCAATCACAAAATGAATGAATGAATGCATGCGAATTAAAGACATATTTCCTAACTCAGGCTCCAAGAAATGTAAAAACTAGATAAAACTTCTAAAAGGCTTTTGGTAATACTTGAACATGTTTATACAAACAATCTAAAATATGTACTATATAAATAAGTATGTTACTGTAAATATAAATAAAATATACAACAATAAATAAAAAATGTAAATATAAATTATTAAGATGTACATATAAATGTACAATTAATTAAATAATGGCTGCTTTAATCTTTAAAATGCTGGAAATAAAAACTGTGTCATTTATGCAGGAGTCTGTGAGGCATTAAGCCTCATTTGCCAAAAAAGTTCTTTGTTATCCAAAGTAGTTTCGACATCCCCACTTAATGGTGTCACCTAAACTCTGTTGATGGCAAAGAAGGTAAATCTTTTAAAAGATGAGCAATCGAGTGAATGGTATAATAATGTATTTGTCGTTTTCCTCTTCCTAATGTCATAGATATGGGGTCTATATTATAACATCGAAGTTCGTAAACATAGAATGTTATAATATCGAATCCTAAACACCGAAATCTGAAAACATCGAACAGTCAGAATAGCGAATTTTTTCCCAGGGAAAAAAATAGCTATTTCGAGAAACATACACACAACACAAACACACACAAAAAAACAGCAATCCACACACATATACTTAAAATCCTACACCTAAACCTAAACGAAACTTTACATACACTACTAGCTATCCACTTACCTTAACCCAACCCTAACCCTAACTCATCTAACCCGCCCCCTAACCTACACACAATCGCACACTTACCTGAACCCTACCCGTAACATTCCAACATATCGAATGCTGAAAACAGCGAAGCCACAGCAACGGCCCACCGAATTCTTTCCCTGGGAAAGAATTATGTGTCCTGCACCTTCGCTGTTTTCAGCGTTCGACATTACTGGTTCGATATTATAACAGTCAAACTTTTTAAAATTCGATGTTATAATATAGACCCATGGATATGTTCACTGATCCTGTCTCTCAGTCTTCTCTTTATGTTGCCATTATAGAAGGCATTGCAGGAGGAACACATGACTAAAAAAATTAGATGTGTTGTATTGCAATTAACTTTCCCTGGACAAGGGATAGTTCTTTTATACTTCTGCACTATGGCATATGGACCTACATGTATATACCTACACAATGGTCAAAAGTTATCTGGGTGAAGAAGATAAGTAGTCAAACAAATAATATCATCAGCTATCTGACCATATTGTGAATGGCTGACATATTTCATGTTTGCATTGTTTTTTTTTTTAATATTATATAGTAGCTTGTAAGGTATTGTTGTGTGGGGTTGTGAAGATGTGATTTATATTGCTGACAATTTGCTGTGTATGTTAGAAACTAGTTGAAAGACATAGTTTATTATTGACAACATTAATGTATTTTGTATTATAATTGTTGTTTCTTTGATTTAAATAATATACCTTTTACTTAAACTTAAATCTCATCTCTTATGTTCACAGTCCTATTTTTCTTCATGGGCTAATAGGCTGAGTAATGTTTTTAGTCTAACTTTTCACTAGGTTATGTGTCTTGCATTCATCGACTTCCATGTCAGCCCTTCACTAAGTTATGTGTCTTTGGTGATCTTAAGGTTATACTTCATTAATACTCCAGAATGTTGCAGAGTACTTTGAGGTATTCTTCTGAGTTCTGAGTTTCTAGTGCCAATTATACTTGTATTTGCATAGGTATTTGTTTTTATATTTCTTTATATGTAGCTTTTATTGTATGTGACAGTAAGAAAGCTAAAAGAACGGTAGTTCATTTTAGATCTTTGTCATAATCCACATAACTTTATAAACTCATGAGTTAATATGCTTCTATATATTAAGTGCGAAAAATGGAAGATGCATCCTTGAGGTAGGTGTTGGGGAACTTTTATTGCATTTATGGCTGCCATTTTGAAATTTGTTAGTAAGGATATTAAGTGTATTTCTACTTGCTAACAGTTTGCTATTTCAGTGAGTGAACTGAATAACATACTACAGCACTCTTCCTTTTTTATCATTAAACACTATGGTAGTGGTGCAATTCTATTATTTGTTTCACTTGTCATTGTACTCTCTATTGTTGTGTAGCTTGTGACGATATGAGGTAGTGCCATCCCTGCCAAAGAAAGTAGGGCAGTGCATGTGCAACATATGGCAGCATAGCTAGCTGGAGTTTTGTAAAGAATTGTATGTCATTTAACTATCACACTGATTTGTA
The DNA here is from genome assembly GCF_019279795.1 of Protopterus annectens. Taxonomy (NCBI): domain Eukaryota; kingdom Metazoa; phylum Chordata; order Ceratodontiformes; family Protopteridae; genus Protopterus; species Protopterus annectens. Next base: position 1,212,453,833 of record NC_056733.1, on the reverse strand, counting down.
TAGATGCCTGTGTTAAAATGTATTTGTAAAGCTGCTTGTGTTAAAAATGCATCAATAGTGGGTCCTGCTGGGAAGAAAAGAGATATACATGTATGTTGGACTGTTATTATAACTGATTAAATGTATATGTTTTAACAGAGAATTCTGGAAGGGAAGAGGTTCATCTCAGTCCAGCTAATTTTGACAAATAGGTTGAAAATTAAATGGGTTGTTTTAGGCCATAAAGATTTTATCTTATAGATCTGATTGCAACCAGAGACAAAACTGTCTAGGAAAACCATAACTAGGAATCTTACTGTATTGTCCTTAGGGGTGAACTAATTGGAAGTTTTTAAAATTGTTTTATAGCTTTCAGATGCTGCAACAAATTTTAGCAAAGCTCTGGGTGTGTATTGTACCAGAGTTAGGTAACCAGAGGTGATCTCATTCTATAACCAGCACTGAAATGATTTTCTAGATATTAGCGAGAGATATTCCAGAACTCTCACAGCAGCACTTTGTTTTCTGGAACCTGCAGATCTCTCACAGATGTCTCACACAACCACACACTTCATCTTGCTTTGCTGTAGTAAGTACCCAGGGAATAGTATTTCTTTAGATTAGTCAGGAAAATATAGTGACATTAGTTTACTGTCTTCCTGTATCTGTGCGAATCTCTCCAACTGTGTTATTTTTTTTATATCTCATGTGATTGAAATTCTGGTGTTTTTGTAACTAAATATTCAGTATTCTCATGTTTTCTATTTTATTTATTATTATTAAATATTTTTATTTTATTTATTTGACATTTATTAACCAGGTTAGTCTGACTGGGCAAGAAGCTATTTTTCAGCAGAGGCCCGAGGAGAAAAGCTCCAGACATATAAGATATATACAGATACATATCAGATTAATAAGGACAGAAAAAACTTGTATGGTATACAATCAGCAAATACACATAAGAATTAAATAGTTGAATTACAGTAATCAGTAAGTATACAGTTAGCAGTTGGCACATACGTACAGGATAAAATATGTGAAGTGCATTAACTATAAATATTTGACTGCTAGAGGACATGTTGATTTTTAGCAGAAAGTCTGCAGGAGGAAGATAATATTAGTGGGATATTCTCATAAATAATATTAATGGAGCTATAGGAGGAAGAAAAAAGAGGAGGTATGGGTCAAGTAGGACTACTGCAGGAGCAAATATTTCTATACCTTTTATTGTGGCTGGTCTTTTAGAGATTATTTTTAACATCTTGAGAGTATTTATGCTTATTTTAGTGACACTGTAGCTGCTCCTGAAAGCCTTGCTGCATTGGTCCAACCCTACAATTTATATTAATTTTACTCAGTGTAATTGGGTACCCTTGTAAGAGCATTAGAGTAACTGACTGGTAGCAACATAATTACCCTATAGTCTGGGCAGAGAGGGCACACACAGATGGTTAATCTGTGCTGGCCTTTCCCAGGTGTGTGTGTGTGTGTGTGTGTCTGTGTGTGTGTGTGTGTGTGTGTGTGTGTGTGTGTGTGTGTGCACACGTACGTGCGTGCGTGTGTATGTATGTGAAAATTAAATATCCAAGTGTGTGTGTGTCAGCTACTTGGAACAGGGACACAGAGTTCCAAAGTGGTCAGGGTGGAGTCTTGTTTGGTGCCTGGAGAGAGAGAAAGAGAGTCCAGCCCCCAGGTCTGGAGTGTGCTCCCTGTGTGCTCTTAAGGGAAATAGTGCTTGGTGCAGAGAGCTGTATCTAAACATACCGTGTGTATCCATTTTTGATCCTAGTAGCCATCCTTCACCAGTGTCAGAGGGAACGACTGAGGCTCCTTGATTACTGGCACAGAGTAGAGACCATCACATATTGGTGGCAGCTAGGTGGGATGTTAATTAAACTTCAGTAGCCTGTGGGCAGTTGTCACTAAAGGTGTGTGTACTCCTAGCAGCCACAAGGTCAACTTACAGAGTTTCATTTTCCCAACAGTTTTATTTATTTTTTTTAGTTATTTTAGTCAGAGAAAGCAGGCAAAGATATCAGCAGAGGATTATGGCAAGAGGGCAAAGAACCAGTTGGCCAAGGTATGCGAAGCCAAAGGACTGGAGCATGCCAACCTGACTAAACAGGAAATGATTTCAGCTTTAATTGCAGCTGCAGCACAGGCCGACAATCAGTCTGGTAATGGGGATGTGCAGCCTTTAAAAACAGGGCAGTGGAGTTAGAGACTTGAACTGGAAGCCAACATTTTGGAATTAGAATCAGCAGAGAGACTGCGTCATTTGGAGGTTCAAGAAAATGAGAGGCTGTAGCAAGCAAAACAGATAGGATTAGCATCAGCAAGGAGAAACAGCACCAACATGAGAGAGATGCTGACTCTTCGTCAGGGTCATGGAGGTAATGGGGAAGGGAATAACTGAACCCCAGAAGCAATAAAGGTCAGTAAATTTCTTCCACAGTTTACAGAGGGTGATCATTTTGATAGTTTCATTCATATATTTCAAAAAGTATGTAAACAGATTAATGTTGCCAGTGGCTCTGGGTATGGTTTCTGGCCCCCTTACTCCATGATAAGGTGTAACTGCTGTTTCTAAATTGTCATACTGATTGTCTAAACTATGATAAAGTTAAATTATATTTATTGGAATGTTTTAAGTTAACAGCTGAAACTAACAGAAGAAAGTTTCATGAGTACAGACACAAGGCGGATGAAAGTGTATGTGATTATATTGCTGAGTTAAGCACTTATTTTGATAGGTGGGTGAGTGGGTGTCAGGTCGGCAGACCGGGAGTGTAACTCTGCAAATGACCTGAGGAAAAAAGGGATCTGTACGTAGTGAGCAGGGCACCACTACACAAGAAGGGGATAGCCAGTGCTGCACATGGATTTCCTGCACCTCCTGTAGTGTGTGCATGTGTATGGGTATCCTGTTCATAATTCTGTACTTTATATACCACATTTACAATATAGAAAGATGAATTTTTTCTTAGGTACTGTATTTAATCAGTATTTGAGAGCTTTACTTATCTCTAGCCGAGTTTCTGTTTGTGTAGATTTAATACGGGGTGGAAGACTGGCCTAATGGTTAAGGTGTTTACCTTACAGACGCAAGGTGCAGGGTTTGAGTCTCACACATGGGGTAACTGGCTAGGCTTAAAATGGCCCGAAAGGGCAGGTAGCCTAGTACTAACCTATGAACCTATGGTGGGCAGCCTAAAACAACCCAATAGAATCCACGAGTAACATGGAAAGCCACTAGTTCAGGTACATGACCAGGATCAAGGGTTAGATACTTTAAATGTAACCAGAGGGGCCATGTAGCACACAAATGTCCACTGAAGCAAGGTGAAGAACAAAAGGTAAGGGAGTCAACAAGTGGGAATAACAGTATGCCAGTGGTAAGTTGTCTGGAGACAGCAGGGATACCAAATTATCACCAGAGTTTGTATCCTATCTTAGTGGATGTAAGACAGGCCACTGGTAAGAGAGATACTGCCTCTGACATAACCATTGTGAAGCCTGCAGTGGTTAAAGAGGAGCACGACTTGTTTGGGCATTCTACTCCAGTCAAAGCTTTAGGAAAGACCACATTCCAAATACCTTTGGCCAGGGTTCACCTTGACTAGGAGGGTGGAAAAGGAAGCAAGCAGGTAGGCGTGTTTGAGGATATCCTTGCTGATGTCTTGATAGAGAATGATTTTGATAATGCAGTACCTTGTGTGCATGCAGTTACTTGCAGTCAGGCTTAGAGACAGGCATGTGGGTCTGATAGTGTGAGAGAGACACAGAAAGACCCCACTCCTGAAGCCGGGTCTGGTGATATGGCTATTTCAGGGAGTGAGCTACAATGTAGCAGTGAGCCTGAAAGTGAGCCACAGCTGCTGGTAGTTACTAATGTTCCCATGGACAGGGTAACTGCAAGGACAGAGGTGAGTGGTAGTATCCAGGCTGACAGTGAGGCACTGCTATCAGAAGCTACCAGACTTCCTGTGGAAAGGGAGCTGGGAAGGGTCACAAAGGTAGAGTTGAGACAGGCTCAGCTTTTGGACCACACCTTATGAGGCTTGAGGGAGGTAGATAAGGAGGCACCTGATTCTCAAGGAAAAGGGGAGTCTGTATACTGGACAAAGGGTTACTGTATAGAGAGTGTACCCCTGAGGGAGGGCTAAAAGTTGAGGTAATACAGCAGTTAGTAGTGCCCAGATCCTACCATCTAGCACTTCTAGCCATAGCCCATGACATTACTTTGTCAGGTCATATGGGTATAAAGATTGCTAAGTGATGCATTGTGCAGAACTTTTATTAGCCTGGGATTTAAAGGGATGTAAGAGGGTACTGCAGGACCTTTGAGCAGTGCCAAAAGGTAGGTAAGGTGGGAGCTCCTTTGATACCTTTGCCTGTGATTGAAGAGCAATTTCAGAGGGTAGCTATGGATATTTTGGGGCCTCTGAGTACCCCACATTCCACAGGGAAGAAGTATACCCTGTTGGTAGTAGATTATGCTACTAGATACCCTGCAGCCGGGGCTCTGTCCTTCACTGAGACAGGGAAGGTGGCAAATGCTTTCTTAGAGATTTTCAGCAGGATAGGTTTCCCGAGAGAAATACTGACTGACAGAGGTGCCAATTTCATGTCATACCTCCTGGCTTGTCTGTGGGAGGGCTGTGGTGTGATGCACCTAAAGACCATCCCCAGACTAATGGTCTTGTGGAGAGGTTAAACTCTACACTAAAGATCATGCTACAGGCATTTCCAGACGAGTTTGAGAGAGAGTGGGACAGTTATTTGCCCCATCTGCTGTTTTTCTATAGAGAGGGACCCCATGAATCCACAGGAGTTTCACCCTTTGGGTGCTGTATAGGCATGGAGTGAGAGTGCCTTTAGAAATGATTCTTGATGCATGACAGACTGTCTGAATCCCACAAGGAGTCTATTGTGGAATATGTTGTAAACCTCAGGACAAGGTTTGGGGAGCTTATGGTCTTGTCCCAGGAGAACCTGGCAGGAGCCCAATAGCTGTAAAAGGTCTGGCATGACAGGAATGCTTGAGCCTGAGAGTATGTTGTGGGACAACAGGTTATGGTGCTCATTCCTATCAGACACAGTAAGCTGCAGGCAGCTTGGGAGAGACCCTTCAAAGTGGTAAGGAAGGTCAGTGATGTTAATTACATGGTAAAACTGCTAGGCGGGAGGTACGGGCAAGGGCGATTTCAGCTTGGCAGGGATCTTCTCAGTAGACTACAAATGGCAGGGTTGACCATTATGCCCAGTAAGTGTCAGGTGGGTATGGCAGAGGTTTCCTGCCTGGGACATAGAGTGGGGGTGGTAATATCAGGCCAGAACCTGCCAAAGTGGAAGCTATTCAAGAGTGGCCTGCCCCTGTTATCAAAAAGGACAGTGGGGTACTACAGGAAGTTTGTTCTCAATTATAGTACAATAGCTGCTCCCCTTACATACCTGATGAAGGAAATCAGGCCAGATAAGGTAGTGTGGACCCCAGTCTGTCAGCAGGCATTCCAAAAGCTTAAGGGGGCTTTGGGAGGACCCTCTGTGTTAGCCAGTTCAGATTACAGCAAAGAATTTGTTGGGCAGGTGGATGCTTCAAACCACTGGGTGGAAGCTGTACTCTGTCAGTTTTCCTCAGAGGGAGAAGAGCACCCAGTTGTATATCTCAGCCATAGACTCCAACCCAGGGAGGAATGTTATGCAGCTGTAGAAACAGAATGTGTAATCATAGAATGGGCACTGCAGAAACTTCAGCCGTATCTACATGGAAGGTTATTCACCGTAGTAACAGACCACAATCTCTTAACATGGCTACATTCTGCCAGCCAGCAATATGTCAAGTTATTAAGGTAGAGCCTAGGGTTGCAGGCATATGACATGACAGTGCAACACCGTACTGGGGTCAGCAATGCCATTGCAGATGGGCTGTCAAGACAGGGTATAGGTTAATGTGTTTCCAGACAGGCCCATTTCTTTTAAGCAATATTTTTCCACAGTCACTTGAAAAACTAGCTTGAGTCTTCAAAGGGAAGAGAGATGGAGTGATATCGGGTAGTGCCTACTGTGCCAAGGAGAGTAGGGCAGTGCATCTGTAACATATGCCAGCATAGCTAGCTGGAGTTTTGCAAAGAATTTTATGTCATTTGACTATCACACTGATTTGTACACATGTTTGTGCTAAAAATGTATTTATTAAGTTGCTTGTGTTAAAAATGCATCAACAGCTGGTCCTGGTGGACAGAGAAGATATTTACGTGTATGTCACACAGTATTATAACAACTAATTAAATGTATAGGTTTTAACAGAGAGTTATGGAAGGGAAGAGGTTAATCTCAATCCAGCTAATTTTGAAAAATAGGTTGAAAATTAAATGGGTTGTTTTAGGCCAGAAAGATTTTATCTTAGATGTCTGATTGTAGCCAGAGACAAAAATGTCTGGGAAAACCAGGACTAGAAATCTTACTGTATTGTGCTTGGGGGGAACTAATTGCTACCCTGGAAGGGTGGACATTTTTGAAATTGTTTTATAGCTTTTAGATGCTGAAACAGATCTTAGCAGAGCTCTGGGTTTGTAGTGTACCAGAGTCAGGTGATCAGAGGTAATGATTTTTTAGATATTAGTGAGAAATGAACTCTCGCAGTAGCACTTTGTTTTTTGGAACCTGACAGTAAAGATCTCTTACATATATCTCACACAACCACACACCTCATCTTGCCTTGCTGTAGTAAGCAACTCAACACATTTCATAGGTTGGTACTAGGCTATCGGCCCTAGGGCCTGTACAAGCCTAGCCAGAACAATTTCCTAGCTATTTCTTTAGTAGGTAACCAGGGAATAGTAATTCTTTAGATTAGTCAGGAAAATATAGTGAGATTAGTTAAGTACTGTTTTTCTGCATCTTTGTGAATCTCTCCAACTGTGTTATTTTGTATTTCTCCCGTGATTGAAACTCTGGTGCTTATTGTAACTAGGTATTCAGTATTGTCATGTTTTCTATTTTATTTATTATTAAATATTTCTATATCTTTCATTGTGGCTGGTCTTTTAGAGAATACTTTTAACATCGTGAGAGCACTTATGCTTATTTTAGTGACACTGTGGCTGCTCCTGAAATCCTTGCTGCATTGGTCAAACTCTGCCATTTATATTAGCATTCATTTTATTCAGTATATTTGGGTATCCTTGTAAGAACCTTAGAGTAGCTGACTGGTGGTAGTGTCATTACCCTGCAGAAGGGGCACAGCTGGTAAATTTGTACCAGCCTTTCCTGTGTGTGTGTGTGTGTGTGTGTGTGTGTGTGTGTGTGTGTGTGTGTGTGTGTGTGTATATGAAGATCAAATATCCATGTATATGTATCAGCTACTTGGAACAGGGACCCAGAGCTACAAAGTGGTCAGTGTGGAGTCTTGTTTGGGGCTTGAGAGAGAAAGAGAACACAGACCCCCAGGTCTGGAGTGTGCTCTTAAGGAAAATGTTGCTTGATGCAGAAAGCTACATCTGAAAATACTGTGTGTATCCATTTTTGCTCCTAGTGGCCATCCATCACCGGTGTCAGTGGTAAGGATTGAGGCTTCTTGATTACTGGCTCAGAGTAGGGACCATCACATAACTAGATGCACTATGGTAGATTTTATAGACAAAGTACCATACATGCATCATATGGTCAGTGTTGTGAGATCTTGCAGATTTAGTTTAGCTGTTAGCACTTTAAGATTGCCATTAAGTGTTTTGTTATCAAGAATGGATAGACGTCAGGTGTTATTTTTTTTAAGAATCATTTCAAATCCTTTGCTTTGGTTGTTTTGACTTTCATTTTTATCTTATCACTCAGCTCATTAATGATGTTGGTAACACTTTTATTGTTTCTGTACATATTTTGCATAGTTTTCCTTGTACTGATATTGTTGAAGGTGTATCTTTACTTAGTGCTACTTTTATTCTGATTTCCTGTAAAGTTTTTAAGCACCATTATTAAATCCTTACATTTTAGACAATAGCGTAGGAACATATACAATAATAGAAAAGAAAACAAACCTTTTTTCATTTTCACATATTATATGTTTGCTTTTTAACAATTATCATTCACTCCAGCATTACATAAATTGCTTAGTTACTGTCTTCCCTTAAACCTCACTCCTCCTCCTACTGAACATTATTCTGCACGTATTCTTCCCACAAATTCCATTTATTTCTATGTAATTTGCTCATTTCCTTTCCTTTTCTAAACGTCTCATCTCCAGTTATTTTATATAATTTACAATATTTATTACTTCCTTTACAGTTACTTTAGATTTTGATTACATTTTCATCTAATGGCATATTTGGCAGCCAATAGCATTAAATAAGGCCTTACCATGTCTGGAGAAATTCAGATCCTTTATCACAACTCAAAAGAATAATTTCCTTAGCTGCAACAATTTGCTCCCCCAACATTCCTAACAAAGTACTCTAGGGATTTTTAAAATATACCAGTTCATTACATTCCCAAATAAACATGTTCGTGATTACCTCTGTCTGTCCCATTACACCTCCAGCTTTTACAATCTGCCTGAAGAAACTTTTTCTGTCAGTCTATTTCAACTGCAATAGCCTACCTGCTGGTATACTCCTGTGTATGCAACTGATGGATGACTGTGTGGGCAGTTGCTGTGGCCTGCCTACTGTTATATTCCTGTATATGTGACTGATGGACGACTGTCTAGGTAGTTGTTGAGGTATGCCTACTGTTATACTCCTGTGTATGTGGCTGATGGATGGCTGTGTAGGTAGATGCTGTGGCCTGCCTACTGTTATACTCTTGTATATGTGTGAGGGATGGCTGTGCGGGAGTTGCTGTGGCCTGCCTACTGCTATTTTCCTGTATATGTGACTGATGGATGGCTGTGTGTGTAGATGCTGTGGCCTGCCTACTATTATACTCATGCATACATGTGAGGGATGGCAGTGCGGGAGTTGCAGTAGCCTGCCTACTGTTATATTCCTGTATATGTGACTGATGGATGGCTGTGTAGGTAGTTGTTGAGGTCTGCCCACTGTTATACTCCTGTATATGTGTGAGGGATGGCTGTCCAGGGAGTTGAAGCAGCCTGCCTACTGTTATATTCCTGTATGTGTAGCTGATGGATAGCTGTGTGGGGAGTTGCAGTAGCCTACCTACTGTTATACTCCTGTATATGTGACTGATGGATGACTGTGTGGGGAGTTGCTGTGGCCTGCCTACTGCTATTTTCCTGTATATGTGACTGATGGATGGCTGGGTGTGTAGATGCTATGGCCTGCCTACTATTATACTCCTGCATACATGTGATGGATGGCTGTGCGGGGAGTTGCAGTAGCCTGCCTACTGTTATATTCATGTACCTATTGTTATATTCCTGTATATGTGGTTGATGGATGGCTGTGTGCGGAGCCTACCTAATGTTATATTCCTGTATATGTGGCTGATGGATGGCTGTGTGGGGAGTTGCAGTAGCCTGCATACTGTTATATTCCTGTATATGTGGCTGATGTATGGCTGTGTGGGGGATTTCAGTAGTCTGTCTAATGTTATAGTCCCGTATATGTGGCTGAAGGATGGCTGTGTGGGTAGATGCTGTGGCCTGCCTACTGTTATTTTCCTGTATATGTGACTGATGGATTGCTGTCTGGGTAGTTCCTGTGGCCTGCTTACTGTTATATTGCTGTATATGTGGCTGATGGATGGCTGTGTGGGTAGTTTAGGCAACACTGCAAGCCTTGGTGTACTGTCTGCCTTGGCAGAGCTGCCACCCCATGTCTGTGACTGACTTGTGATCTGTATTCAAGCTCTATACCTTGTTTGCATACCTTACAATGTTAGAACATTGTTTGTCCTGTATCCCAGTGTACAGCATCTCTGTACATTCTGTCTGTCTCTGAACATTGTACACAGGCGATTGCATATGCATTCTAGCACACCATCCCTCAGTATGAAGTACCTCGTGTACCAATCCCAGTTGCAGTCTACAGCACCAAAACAGTGGATGGTGTTAGGATTTGTGGCACTGTTGTTTGCTAGCTGATGCTTACACTGCAGTTTTGCTTATATATATGCTCACTGACATCCAACTTTCAGCTTATGTAATGTGATATTTGAGGTTTGTACTTTTATAGTGCTATCTCCTGAAGTCAGGCCCAAAGAAAGGCATTCAAATGTTTACTGATTTTTTTCTGTTAAAGTTAAGTTGTATAAATTACATTAACATTTTTTTCCTGTTATTCTTTCCATTTCCTCTTCTTTTGCTTCTGTGATTCCAAATGAAAAAATTAGAATGGACTGCTTGAGGAACATTTTGAGTCAATCCAGAAGGAATTCATGGTTTTCAACAGAGAAAGGTAAATAAACTGTTTATTAAAGGCCTTCTTTTTCTAGTTTTTTAGAACACTGGTTTTCCAATTTAACCTAAATGTACAAGATGTCTGATACAGAATGGACCTGCTCGTATAACAGACAATACTGTCCGTTATATTTATTCATAGGTTCATAGGCTCATAGGTAGGTACTAGGCTATCGGCCCTAGGGCCTATACAAGCCCAGCCAAAAAGGTACCCTGGCTTTTGCCACCCAAGAAAATTATTTTCCTGTGCCACTGTCAAACAGAGCCACAGAAGTGATCCCTGGGGTGAATTTCCTATTTCCCATCCAATCATAAAGGCTTTTCTTGAAGAGTACTAATGAGGAGCTTTGTTTGATATAGATAGGTAGTTTATTCCAGAGTATGGGAAGTCTCTGGGACAGGAATCTATCCCTCCGACATGTTCTGTTTATTGTGGTGACAGGGTTTAGGTCCCTAGAGCGTGTAGCTCAGAGGGATTGGGACTTCTTTAAGTGGAGCATGTCCATCAGCTCTGGGTTTGACATAGCTTTGTATGTTAGGCAGAGAGAGATCACCTCTGAGTAGGCTATATGCGATGGAGTAAAGCTGGAGTTTATTGAGATGGTCTGCGTAGGGCATCTGTTTAAGGCCAGTAATCCTCTTTGTGAGGTATTTCTGCGGCCTTTCCAGTTGTTGTAGATGTCTTGTGAGGTACATACCAAAAGGGGTGTTGTACTCTATAATGGGTCTAATGAGTGATGTGTAGAGGGGAACAATGACCTCTTTTTTTCTGGATGAGAAACCTTTTGTGATGAGGTGTGCCACGTAGAAGGATTTCCTGACTACTGTGGTACTGTGATGATCAAAGGAGAGACTACTATCCACCTGTGTCCCAAGGTCTCTTATCACACTTTCCGTGTTAAGTATACTACCACCTCTGTTGTAGTTCATGGGTACAAATTTTTTACCAAAGGGGATGACAATGCACTTTTTGACATTGAGCTTGAGGCCATGGCTTTGACACCAGGCATCTGTCTCAGTGAGGCCCTTTTGTAGGATGTCCACATCGTTAGGAGTTTTGATTATGGCTCCTAGTTTGCAGTCTTCTGCGAACTTCATTAGCCAAATACCTTCTGTGTTAGCCTGTACTTCAGAGAAGTAGATACCAAACAGGAGAGGACCCAGGACTGAACCCTGTGGTACTACACTTGTCACTGGTCTGAAGTCGGATTTGGAGTCTGCTACTTTCACAGTGTGGGTTCTGTCAGTGAGCCAGTTGGCAAACCATCTTGTGACATAGGGATTTAAACCTAGTTTAGTGAGTTTATCTATAATTCCAGAGTGGGGGATGGTGTTGAAAGCTTGGAAAGATCTAGATAGGCTGTGTGAACCACCTTACCCTCACCTACAGCTTTGGTGACTACTTCAAAGAAGTCTATCAGGTTTAGGAGACATGATCTGCCTTTTACAAACCCAAACTGGGTGGGGTCCAGAGTTTGGAGATTACCAATGTCTTTGTTTATAAGTTCCATGATGATACATTCCATGGCCTTGCAGACCAGGCTCGTCAGACTAATGGGGCAGTAGTTCCTGGGGTTCGTGGTGGCTCCCCCCTTATGGAGTGGGATAACCATCACTGTGCGCCATTCAGCAGGCACAAACCCTGAGGTGAGGCTATGGTTGAACATGGTACTTAGGTGGGGTGCCAGTTCGTTCTGTAGTTCGTGTTGAATGCAGCCTGGGATGTTGTCTGGTCCCATGGATGCTGTGTTCTTGGCTTTGGGGAGTGTGATTTTTACTTGTGCAGCCGTGATTACAGGAACTTTGCATTCTTCCGTTACAGAGATGGACTCTTTAGGGGGTGAGAGGGGGTTAAAGTTAGCACTGAACCTATCTGCCAGGATGTTGGCAATATCAGTTTGGTCTGTATATTTAGTGCCATTGTGCTGTAACTCAGAGCATATCTGAGTGTTGCCATTGAGATTCTTGACATAGCTATAGAATGCTTTGTGGTTGTCTTTAGAATCAGTGTTGATTTTGTTTTCATAACTAGCTTTGGAGGATTTTATCAGGGATCGCAGCTTACTTAGGCTGACCAGGGAACTCCTCCACTCATGGGATTTTACTCTCTTTTGCAACAGTTTCTTCCTTCTGTTGTACAGTTTGTTTATGGCAGGGGACCACCAGATTGGCTTCCTTTTTTTGGAGGATAGCATCCTGGTTCTGTTAGGGATAGCACAATCCATGCACTCGTGTACGTGCTTATAAAGTGCAAATGTGTAGGATTCAGTAGTTGTAACTGTATTGTCCAGCTGCATGGGTGTCATGAAGTTCACCACTTCTGTCTTAAGAAGCATGAAGTTGGCTTTGGAGAAATTTTTTACCGTGGTTTCCTTAATGGGGGGTGGGGGTAGGATGTGGATATCTAGGGTAATTAGCTTATGGTTGGATCGGACCAATGAGTCGTTGACTTCAGGTGTGGAACACTGGTCACTCATGTTGGTAATGACTAGATCTAGGATAATGTGGCCCCTGGTGGGGGTGTGGATAAGTCGATCCAGGGCATTGGAGTTTATGAATTCCAGAAAGCGTTGAGTGAAGGAGTTGGTACATGAGTAGTTTTCCCAGTTAATGGTGGGGTAGTTGAAATCACCCATTTTTAGGGTGTTTGGTTGAACCCTAATATTTTTCAGTACATCAAGAAAAGAGGAGTGGGAATCCTGGGGCATGGTGGGGATCTGTAGCAAGCTACAATTTGGATTGCAGTTTTGCCCAGAGTTAGATGCACTTGGATAACCTCGGCTGCATTATACTGAGCAACTAGCCTGGTGGTGTGGATATCCTTAATGAATATGGACACACCTCTGCCTTTGGTGTTCCGGTCCAGGTTACATGGCCAAAAAGTGTGGTATGAGTTATAGCCTGGAAGTGCAGGGGTGCTCTCTGGAGCCTTGAACCAGGTCTCAGTTGCTGCACAGATATCAATGTTCTCCATTTTAAGGAGTGCCTCGAGTGAGTGCATTTTGAGATTTAGACTTCTAGCATTGAGTAGCATCACCCTCAGTTTTTGCTTGCCTGTTGCTGTTACAGTGGTGAATTTGTCATTTGAACCTTGCCTAAAAAAGGCACTATAGGGGCAGCAAGAACCTTAGCCAGTATCCGGAATCCCAGGAGTGACAGGTGCAGGCCATCTTTGGAAAAGCATCGTGGTCTGTCGACCATGTCATCCCAGGCAGACATACTGGATCCCTTTAGAACGACACCAGAAGCTTAGCCAATTGTTGAAGTCAATCATTTTGTCCTTGTACTGCGGTATCATTCTGGGTGATGGCGGAACACTACTTAGGGCTAGGGTCATACCTGCCTGGGCTACAAGATCAGAGAGCTCTTCCATGTCTCTTTTCATGTATTCCAGGGAGGTACGTCTCAGGTCATTCACACCAACATGGACAATGACAGAGTCATATTTGTACTTGTTGTGGAGTGACCTGAGTGCGTGGGTTATGTGGCGGGCCCTGGCACCTGACAGGCAGCTGACAGTAACCTTCTCCTTGTTTAGCCTGGTGAGTGGGACATCAGTGTGACTGACTATAGAGTCACCTATGACTAGTGTGTTGGGTACATTGTTTTGTCTTATTGGCCGTGGTTGAGTGGCACACTGAGTCTGCGGGCTATGTGTCATTTGGGTTGTGTTGGAGGGTGGAGGTTGCTTGCATTTCTGCTTTGGAGGTCTCTGTTGCTTGAGCAGATTATTATTGAGAGCCTCCATGAATGTTTTTGTGTTTCTATGTGTGGATTTTGGTGGTGTAGATTTAGTGAGACTATGTGATGAGTGTGGTGTGGTGCAAGTGTTTACCTTCTCCTCTTGACTGTCAAGTTCAGTCTTGGTTGGAGAGAGCTTTACCTCCAGTTTGGCTAGATAAGTGCATCTCTCACAGGTTGTAGTGTTGGGTGGTAGGAGAAGAGGGCTGTCTGTGTACAGGAGGCAATTTCTACATTGCCCCAAGATGCCCAGATTCATCAGATAGACAGGGAGAACACTGGGAGCTGACCCTTGGACATGCCTGAATAAAAAAATGTTTTCCTCTAGATAAGTGAGGAAAGTGAGTACAAGAGCTGTTTTTCTCTAAGCAAGTGAGGAAAGTAAGTACCAAAACTGTTTTCCTCTAAGTAATGAAGAAGGTTGAGTGCTGTAGCAATTAGTAGGTTATTTAGTGCTTACAAGTTCTGAACAAGTGCTGATCACGAATAAGCAAATTCAAGTGCTAAAACTAAAAATCTGTATCTGGTCTAAACTAGTTACAGGAAAGGGGGAAACAAGTGCAAATGTGGGCTTTTAAATCAGAAAGTTGCAAGAGATGGAAAAACTGCCCGAACGGCCAGTAACTACAGTTTCTGGGCCAGAACCACTCCTTATGTGGTAGATAGGTTATCTAGTGCTTACCACTCCCACTGATAAGCTAGAAGGCCTCCCTCAAACAGAGAATTGGCGGGGGTGGGGGGGGGGCTCAGAAGCTTACATACAGTCCTGGATACAGCAAATCTGAATCTGGACTACACTAGTTACAGGAAAAGTAGGAAACAGGCTTAGATTTTTTTTAATACAGAAAAGTAGCTAAAACAGCAGTAAAAACAGTTCAAATGTAGTGCAAGCTAGCACACTTGAGTATGTAGCAATGTTAGACCAAACAGTTTAAAAAAATGCAACTAAATTAAAAATGACTAAAAACAAGTGCAGAATGAGTCTATTAGGTAGAATGAGGTAAAGAGATGGGGCTGGGGGGAGTGTCCCAGATCAAATCTACAGTTGGGGCGGGCAACTGCAAAAGCCTCCAAATTTAAACAAGACAGGAATAGGGAAGGTGGATAGGGGAAAACCAACGCCTTCAGCAGAGATCTGAAAAATTATACAGTGAAGCAAAAATAACAGTGCACAACTCTGAAGTCAGCCAGCAATGATATAAAATTAGTCAAGCAACAATTAACAGTACACAACTCTGAAGTGCCAGAAAAATATACTCAGCTCTGTATATCTCCAGATAGTTTGAAGAGCACTCTGTCAGGACACAGGAAGGCTCCAGCAATGATATTGCAAGATGTTACTCCTGCCTGACTGTGTATTATTTTATATAAAATCACCACGTGATAAAGGGTTCCTAAAACTGGATGGTACAAAATAATAATTTCTACTGTGAGTCTTGCAGCAATCCTACCTTCTAGAGGGGAAATGTGCATATTTAGGTATAAACGTGTATTTATTTATTTATTTACTCATTCATTCTCTGATGGATTAGCATCCTTGTTTTAACAACTTAATATTATGTAGTATATTGGACAAAATTATCTCCTGGTTATCCTCCAATATATCTCTTGAAACTATCATCCTAAGGGATGTAAACATTGAATGGTCTTCCTCATCACTCCCGAATCAACCTCCTTGTACAAAACTTTTCAACTTCACTCAGTTAATACACTTTTCTGCTAGACACAATAAATCCACCATCTCACCATCAATACCAGACTGGATCCTAACTAATAACCCAAACATCAGTCATGCAGGTGTTCTACTCTAAGCAACCACCATCCAATATTTTCTCTTCTCTCCCTACTCAAACACAGCAAGCCAGCAACATATAAGTCTGTCAGGAATAGTTCTAATTTCAGCAAGAATTCATTCTTTGAATCCATCCAGGCTTACAGTTGGAGAGCACTAAAGCTCAAACCACTAAATGAAGGTAGCCACCACTTTAACAATGCCTTTTTAAACATCCTAAATGTTCATGCCCTGCTCAGGCACAAAAGAATCAAATCTACCCTAACTCCCTGGTTCACTCTGCCAACTGAGAAAAGTATGTAAACTCATACCTCTAAGATAAAGCACAACTAACTACTAGCATTACTGTCACCTTTGTAATAAAGCAAAAACTCAAATAAATCCAGGAAAAAAAGGGGGAGTTATACCTGATGATATTTCCTGAGGGAAGGTTGAGGGGGAGAGAGGGGTAAAGTTGGTGGTGAATTTATCAGCCAGGAGGTTTTCTATATCTTCTGACTCAGTATAGGTGGCTGCAACTTCAATGAGCTGTGGACACAATTGTGTATTGCCTTTGAGGTTGCAGACATAGCTAAATAATGTTTTGTGGTTGTCCTTGGCCTGGGAGGCCAAACTTCCCTCAAATTTGGCTTTGGCAGACTTTATTTGTCCTCTGAGTTGTTTGTTTAGTTTGATGAGAGTGCTTTTATCCTGCTGCGTGCTGCACCTCCTAATTTTTGCCATGATTTTCTTCCTTCTGTTATACAGCTTATTGATTTTTGTGATTCCACCAGGGTGGCTTGTTTTTTTTTAGCTAGTTCTGTGCTTCTTCCTGGTGGGTACATCTGCCTCTGTGCAGCTATTAACATGCTTGTATAGGGTTTCTGTGAACATTCCTGTATAGGCAGCAGGGTTCTCATGGTTTATGGGAGCTTGAAATTTTGCCAGGTTATCACTTAATAGCAGGAGGTTAGCCTTAGAGTAGTTCCTGAATATTCCAGGTTTAGCTGGGAGTCAGGGTTTTATTTTTACTTCAAAGAAGATCATTTTGTGGTTTGACCTTACCAGGGAAGACATTACACTTGGGGGTGTCCAGCATGCTCCCATATTAGTTCATAGGTTCATAGGTTGGTACTAGCCTAGCCATAACAATTCCCTGGCTATTACTTCCCTGGTCCCCTCTGAGGACCTGATCCAGGATGGTCACACCCCCTGGTTGGTGTATTGACTATCTGGTCCAGGGTGTTTGTGTTTACAAAATCCAGGAATCACCGTGCCTGTATATTTGGTGTCATACAGGATTCCCTGTTAATAGTGGTGTAATTAAAGTCACCCATAAATATGGTATTTGGTTAAATGGTTAGTGTTTCTAATAAGTTTGAATACATGGTATGGTTTTCCTGGGTCATAGAGGGGGGTGTATAGCTTGCAAGGAAGTGGTATTGGATTTTGCCTATGGTGATTTGAACATGGAGCAGCTCAAGTACATTGTCCTGTTTGACCAGCCTTGAAGTATATTTATTTTTGATGTAAATAGAGACACCTCCATCTTTAGTCCCTGTCTGTGAAGCAGCTGGTCTAAATGTGCGAAAGGCATTATAACCTTGCACTGTTGATGTGCTGTCAGCTGCTTTAAACCATGTCTCAGTGACCCCACAGACGTCTGCATTCTCTAGGGTGAAGAAAACTTCTAGGGAATAGAGTTTTTTTGTTTAGACTCCTAGCATTAAGCAGTCAAATCTTTAAATTTTCTTGGTTTTGATTTGCTATGTTGTAAGTATTTTCGGTTTGGCATTGCCTAAAAAAGGCACTATGAGGGAATACAATGTTTTAGCTAATCTTCAAAAGCCTAGAGGGGAGAGGTGCAGACCATCCCTGGGTGCTCTGTACAGTCTGGGCCTGATAGTGAATCAACATTTACTTTCCTAAGGACTTCATCTAATTCATTAATAGTAATGTATTTTTTAAATTCTTAACTCATTCAGGATTTTTTTTTACTTGCCCTTCCCTCTTATTTTCCTTCTTTTTACTCTGACACACATTTTCCACATGCTATCCTTTTTTACTTGTAAATTTCTCATGTGCTCTTTTTACCTTTCCTTTTACATTTTTATTTCCCTTATTATACTGATATCCTCCTTTATTATTTTACGTAACTATGCAGATACGTCTTCCCTTCTACCTAGTAAATAATATCTCTGCCTAAACAGTAATGCCATATTTTTCTCGATTTCTTTTTTCTATATAATAATTTTCTAAAGCCTGTAATATATATTCTATACATTTTTCCATACTTCAATTTCTCCTCCTGTCTTCCATTGGAAAAAGAAAAAAAAATGTTATCCTTATTTTTAAATTCAATCTGACATTCAGACTATTTTTTATAGAAGTCCTTCATGGTTATGTGATCCTTCCACAATTGGAATACCTCCCACTCTCCAATTTAATCCCATAATTTCTTATTTATTCTTTTTATTTCCTTTCTTATCTTACTATACTCTCTTTCTTCCAGCACCTCTAGCCATACTGAAAAATGGTCAGAAAAACCCTCACAACTGTATCACCATCTGGTAACCCATACCTTCCAATAATGCAAAATAATCAATTTGTTCCACACAGCTAATTTACCAGATTTTTATCACTTCCTGTATATTTTCATCTCTACCTTTCTTTTTTACATTTTCTCCATAAATTACAAAGTCCCCTGTAATTATTAATCACCACATAGTCTAATATTTGATGAAACAGACTCTCCCCTTCCTTGCTAGTTATATATGTATATTCTATCTTCTTCCGGCTTTTCCCAGTTAGGGGTTGCCACAGTGAATCACCTGTCCGCTCATAATTGGCAGTGGAGTTTTTTTTTACAGTGTCTAGTTGCCAGCCCGGCGCCCAACCTTCCACTGAAGGCACACACATGCACGCATTCACACCTAGGGCCAATTTAGAGTGTCCAATCCACCTACGGCATGTCTTTGGGATGTGGGAGGAAACCGGAGCACCCGGAGGAAACCCACGTGACCACAGGGAGGACATGCAGACTTCGCACAGTAGGCACCCCAGCTGAGGATCGAACTGGAGAACCTCTTGCTGTGAGGTGGCAACACTAACCGCTGCACCACTGTGGCCATGTATATAATGCTATAAATCTGTAAACATAGTCTTTCCACCTCACATTCACAACAGTTAACTTTCCAGCCCTTACCTATGTTATATCTAGTATATTGACTGTTTTTTTATACACCACAGTCACCCATGAACAACGTTCACTTCCTAAGGTCCATGTTATATTTCCACCTACAGTTGTTCTATTTGCAGCCTTTCTTCAGTTATTAGGAATCTTACATCTTCTCAACAGAATAACACCCACATATAATTTAGCACACCATTTCAATATGAGAAAAGTCCCCACAAAAGAAATATGATTTAAGCTGCCCAGCATAGCTTAATGTCCCTCTATGAACAGAGACAGTAACACTTGGAATGTGTTTCAGCATGCCTTTTTTCAAATTTCTAAACAGCTTCCAACCTCCACTCTCTATTCCATAAGTTTCCTCTCATCTCTGACTTTCACAATATTATAAACAGTTTCAGACAGACCCTGAATGCATTTTTTAATATTGCCTTCTTCCAGCATATCAGTTCTGAACTGTAAAGTAATATTTTTTAACATTTAAGTTACTTTACTGGGAAAAAAACTCACTCAGACCCAGCCACAGTCTGCTGTGAGGGAAAGGTTAGTTTGCTTTTACTTTCTTATATTTTGTATTGCTTCATTGCCTTCTTCTGTTTTGTATATTGTGAATTATTTTCTTTAAACTGTTTTACTTGTTTCTTCTTTTAACTGCATATTTAAAGTAGGAAAGAGACCACAAATGTGCCTCTTGTGAGTCACACAGAAATTGGAACAGGTCAATTAAGGTTAATTATCTGTGAACGGAACTAGGAATGAAACCTTCTATTTAAAGGGTAAAATAAAACATTTCAAGGTTTTACAGGAAAAGCTCACCCAAACTCTGCCACAGCTTGCTTTGTGGGAAAGGTTAGTTTGATTTTGATTTCTTGTAGTTTGCCTTACATCATTGTCATCTTCAATTTTGTATATTGTGATTTATTTGTTTTTACTTTAATTCTGCTTTTAATTGCATATTTAAACTAAGAAATTGATGACCGCTCTTTCTTTTGTGAGCCACACAAAAGTTTTCCCCACCCTCCTACCCTGGTACTGTTGTGTTTTTAAACTCAGCTGTCTTTCTAGTTAATGCTCCTTAAGTTAATTTGACATCATATTTCCTGCCCTCTCCTCTTTTGTTGGCTTTTGTGAGTAAGCACAAAATTATCATTTTGTGAAATCATTACCCTTCAGATATTTAAATGTATTGGCCATCCCACTGTATTCCATACAGCCAGAATACAAAGTACCCATCCTCTTCCAGTCTATCTTGCTCTTCTAAAATTAGTGTCTCTCAACTTAGATATCTAAAGCTTAAGTTATCCCCTCTTTCATATCTAACTGCTTAGTACACAATGCGGTTCTTAGGATACCAGCCAATTTTACCATTTTACCTTTAAAATCTGTAACATCTTACTCCAAGACCACCAGGTATTAAAGAGACCACATTCTGCCTTTCAATAGTCATCTTAGTGCTTCTGTTTTTCTCCTGGTGAGAGAAGGAGCATAGGATCATTATTTCCTAGAGACTGCTGATCACTGGGAAGCCTAATGACTGATTCATAGGTGCCAGCTTGGAATTTGTGCTTATATTTTGCTCCTGGTGAGAGAAAGAGCAGAGTGCATTGATTCCTGACTATTTCTGATTGGGAAGTGAGGGTCTGTGTTTGACCTTTCTCATTAGTCTGGTTGCTATTTAAGGCATCTAAGAGGCTACAGGAAGCCTACAGACCCTTGCATCATCTTGGACAAGACTGTTGATCATCAGAGACTGTGGCCTGCTTATCATCTTGGGTTTGGTGCTACTGTTTGGCTTCTGGTTTAAGAAGAAACAAAGGAGCATTTTATCCCAGCAGCATGAAGCTTTGGTGAGACCAGCACTAGTAGTAGCCAGGCAGTAGCCATTCAGGTAAATTCCCTTTTTCATCATTCTTGACAAAGCTAATTCTTTCTTTTCAGTAAGTACTGCTTGATTTGCTGTTGTCTAACCTAACTTCAGAATATATCCCTAAATACTTAATCCATAAATCATTAGGGTCTACTTATTAGTTTCCCCACCAGTGCCGTGTATAGTGCACCTTAATTTGCCATTTTTCCTGTAAAAGCACCCTTGACATTTCACCACTACCTAGTTGCACACAGCATAACTAGTTTGCAGTGACAAGTACTGCCCCCAGTGTTGCAAACCAAATACTCATAACACTACTTTCTGTTCTCACTCCAGCTGTCTGATCAGTAAAAAAAATGGTTTGTTTCCATGGTTAGGAACTTTCCCGCTATCTCTGTGACCAGCTTGGTGGATAAGGGCATCCCGAGGCAATGTAGAAATTGCCTCATGTTTATTGACAACCAGTTAATTCTCAAACAAATGATATGTTATGTCAGAGATGTATTTACACAATTTCACTGGAGACAAAGCTCTCACATAAATGCACTTCTAATGTCAATCAGGTTGCCAGTAGTGCACACTCTGCACCCATCACATACAGTTCAAAGCAGACATATAGACCTGCATATGCTGAGACACTTATATGTAACCTTACTAAACCCCAAATACCTCATAAATGAAATAAACATAAATACCATCAGAAGCTCCAAATGCACTCTAAGAAACAGCCACATCAACACATGCAGCCACATCTCATGAAGTTTCCACTTCTAAGCCCATAAGGCAAGTTACCACACAGTACCACATTCTCCTCAATGGAGACTCCATTGTGAGACACACTGATGTCCCTCTCACCAAGCTGAGTAATGTGAAAGTCAAGGTCAGTTGCTTATCAGGGGCCAGGATCCACCACATTACACATGCACTCAGGTCAATGGACCAAAAGTACCAGTATGATTCAGTCATAGTCCATGTAGATGTAAATAACCCGAGATGTACCTCCCTAGACCATATGAACAGACATCATGGATCTCTTAGAATGTGTGTCCCAGTCTGGTATGAGCCTATCACTGAGCAGCATTTTACCTTCTCCTAGGATGATGCCACCATATGAACAGAAGATAATTTACTTTAATAACTGGCTTAGTTTCTGGTGTCATTTTAAGGGGGATGCAATATTTGTCAGCATGGAAGGAGATGGTTAACAGACCATGCATATGCAACAATGTTCTCAGGGTTTATGGGGGCTTTCAAATATTAGCTAAAACATTGTCCTTCCCCATAGTGCCTATTTCAGGCAATGCCAAACTACAAGTACATCCGACAATAACAAATGAAAACCAAGAAAATCTAAAGGTGTTACTGCTCAGTGCTAGGAGTCTAAACAAAAAACTCCACTCCCTACAAGCTCTCCTTACCCTAGAGAATGCTCACATATGTGCAGTCACTGAGTCATAGTTTAAAGCCACAGAGAACACAACAGCAGTGCAAAGCTATAATGCCTTCCACACATGTACACAAGCTACTACACACACAGGGTCTGTAGGTGGAGGTTTCTCAATCTACACCAAAAATGAGTATACCTCAAGGCTGGTCAAACAGGACAATGCACTTGAGCTTCTCTATATTCAAACCACCATAGGGAAATTCGCACACCACTTCCATGCAAGCTATAGGTCCCTCTTTATGACCCAGGAAACCCATAACATATATTTAAACTTAATAGAAACACTCATCATCCAACCCAATACCATAATCATGGGTAATTTTAATTACCCAACTATTAACTGTAAATAATCTACAACACCAAACATACAGGTACAGAGATTCCTGGATTTTGTAAACATAAACTTCATGGACCAGATTGTAAACACATTAACCAAGTGTGCAAACATACTGGATCTGGTCTTCACTAATATGGGACAGTGCTGGACACCCCCGGTGTAATGTCTTCTCTGGTAAGATCAAACCACAAAATGGTCTCCTTTTAAGTAAAAATAAAAACTGGAACCCCAGCTAACCCTAGGATATTCAGGAACTACTCTAAGGCTAAGTAATAACCTGAAAAAAATGCAAGCCCCCATAAACCATGAGAACACTGCTGCCTACATGGAACTGTTCACAGAAACCCTATACAAGCATTTTAATGGTTGCATAAAAGCAGCTGTACCCACAGGAAGAAGTACAGAACTAACTCAAAAAACAAGCCACCCTGGTGAAACCACAACATCAACAGGCTGCATAACAGAAGGAAGAAAACCATGCTAAAACTAGGAGGTGCAGCACCCAGCAAGATAGAAGCACTCTCATCAAGCTAAAAAAAAAAATAACTCAGAGGACAAATAAAGTCTACCAAAGCCAAATTTGAGATGCATTTGGCCTCCCAGGTTAAGGACGACCACAAGACATTCTTTAGCTATGTCCACACCCTCAAAAGCAAAACACAATTGTGTCCAGAGTTTATTGGTAATGGAGCGACCTATACGGAGTCAGAAGTATAGTCCAAATGGAGAGATGGGGGGTCCAAATGGAGAGATGATAAATCAGCAAGCAAAAGAGAGTAGTATTGCTGGAACTGAATTCATCCTTAAGTCTTGATGAGTACCTTCATGAGGTGGACCCTGTTTTTCACAAAATCTAACCAAGACAACACTGATATATAGATTGTATTGTATATAGCATATATCATGGACAGAAGTAGGTTAAAAAATGAAAAGATTGCTGGGAGCACAAGACCCAGGATAAAAAATTGCCCAATCCTGGAAGGCACACTGGTGCCAGGGCTGAAAAAAAATGTCAGTGTAGAATCCTCAAGACACATAAACATTCCTACAATGGGGCCAGGCCAGGCCCAGGGGATGATGCCCCCCCCCCCCATTTGATGAAGGAAATTGATAGGCCAAAAAAGAACCATTAAGACAATAAAGTGGACTATTGAGGATAAGTAAGAAATTCTGTATTGTTACTATTATGCAAGTAACCCAGAATTTCCAGACAGAAGAGAAAACCGAAATTAGAGGAAAGAAAAATACTTGCAGAACAAAAACTGTCAGAAGCTTCAGATAAAAAATTGTGTTCATTAATACAACAGATTTATGAAAAACATTATATGGACCAAGAAACCTTGGGTCATTTGGAAAAAGAAGTGACTTTGAAAGTACAAAATATAAAGAATAAAATCTCGAAAATGTTGAAAGATATAAAAAAAGAAATATGGACATGGTAAAGAAAGAGATATCTGATATGGTGCAATATTTAGGCAAAGGAGAAAGCCAAATTATTCAATACAAAAAAAAACCAGCCCCAAAGATCTTCAAAGAGAAATACAGGCAAAGGCATAAAATGTCTCAATACAAAAAATAAGATTACAAAGAGGTAATGTAGAAGAGAAGATTAGTAAAGTAGAAGTTAAAAAAGTAGAAGTTGAAGTTGTGGAATACCTGCAAAGTGAAGGATTTAGTGTAGAAAGTATAGCACAGGTTATATCACAGCATGATAGAACAATGAGTCCCCCAACTAAGGAGAAACAGGAGAAGTAGAAATATGGACATGGGAAAGAAAAAAAATATTTAATTTATTTATTTATTTATTTTATTTTATTTTACATTTGCTAGCCGGGTATGTCAAACTGAGCTGAGTAGCCCTTTTTCAGTGGAGGCCCGGGGAGAAAAGCTTCATAAAATAGTCAGTTACACCTTATACAAAACCATTAATAAAAGGCCAATAGTTAAACAATTATACAATCCATTAGTAAAAATATGATACAGGTGGATATTAATAACAAGATTATAACAAAGGTTTACAATACACTGTACAACAATTGAAAATGAGAGAAACATTCACAGTTATGTGTTCAAGGAGAATAAGAAATGCAGTCTATGGATGTGAGATAAGTGTTAGGGAGACCAGACATCTAATATTATATGAGAGGATTTGTCAAATAAAAGTTAGGATTAAATTTTATTGAATGAAGCATAAGGGGGTAAGAAGTTTTGGTTGAGAGGTACTATTTTTAAGTAGGCTAGGAAGATGGAGGGTGAAGTAGGCTAATACAAAGTACAATATTTATGCAAAGGAGAAAGCAAAACTAATCAATACAAAAAGAGCAGCAACAAAGATATTTGAACAAAAATGCAGGCAAAGGCCTTCAGGTATGGAAAATCTTAAAATACAAAAAATAAGAAAACAAAGAGAAAAGGTAGAAAAGAGGGTTAGTATTGGACAAATTAAAGAAACAGAAACTGTAGTTATGGATTACCTGCAAAGTGAAGAATTAAATGTAGAAAATCTAATTGATAACATCACAGCAGGATGGAGCAACGGATCTCCAAATTTAGAAGAAACCATTGGAGTGTAAAACATCTGATCAGTTGCCATATGAGGATATTTTGGAGACTTCCATAGGAAACCAGTACAAAAGCTCAGCTGGAATTGCACAGCAAGGGAAGGAACAGGAAACTGTGACAAGTCTGACCCAGTCAGTGTTGTAGAGTGATAGGCCAGTGAGTTCCCATATGAAAGATCAACAGATGACACAGGATGAAACTGAACAGAATGTGGCACAGGAAGATGCTCTTGAATGTTCTATAGAATGCCTGCAGGAAATGGAGAACAAAGAATGTGCCCTCAGTTTAGAAGAAAATTATCTAAGAGAAGACTTGCTTGATTTAATAGAGATGGATAGACATATTAAGATCAATGAAAGAAATAGACTACAGAAAGTCAATAAAACCCAAAAAGTTAGCAGTTTGATGAAATGAACACAGTAATTAGGACTGTTCATAGAGATTCATGTGATATAACAGAAGTAAATAGGATATATTACTGTGCAGTTAAATGAATTACAGATAAAGGCTTACCACAAAAACACAGGGTAGTAAAGAAAGGAAGGGGAGAAACCAAATGCCATCATGGAAGTATCAAATAGAGAAAACTATAAAGCAATTAAGACAAGAAGTGTCACTGTTAAAAGAGTATAGAAGAGGGAACAGATCAACAAAAATACTCAAAAAGATAGGTGTGATAAAAGTACTGCACAGTATCGGAACAGGTACGGATCTGTTATGCACTATCACAAATAATAAACTAAAAATATCAGCACAGGCAAAAAACTTAGAAGACATGCAGATAAATATAAAGGAAAAGTACAAAATAAGCAATTTATTGATGATCCAAAAGAGAATTGGGAAGCAAGGCAAAAGGAATTGAAACACCACCAAAAAAGAAGAAATAGATACATTTTGAAGAAATATCTGTGAAGATCCTGTGGAACATAACAAAGATGCTAAATGGATAGAAAAGTAAAAGAAAGAATAATAGGTTCAAATGTTCTGGATATGAAATGGGATGAAGTAACAGCCAGATAGACTGAAACAAAGTTAAGAAAAGCTGCAAATTGGAAAACCCCAGACCCAGATGCAGTACCTAATTTCTGACTAAAAGTATTAACACCTTTACATGAAGATTTAGCCATGAGTAAGAACTATTTATATGCATATGTTAAACAGACACCATCCCGGTTAACAACAGGAAAAACAATATGCCTACTTAACAGCAAACCTGCAAGCTATTCTAAAAACTATAGGCCAATATCTTGCCTTCCGACAACATATAAAATATACACTAGAATTGATGCTGACAGAGTTTATAGTCATTAGAAGAAAACTCAGTCATGGAAATAGAACATAAGGGTAACAAAAGAAAGTCATAAGGAACAAAGGATCATTGGTTGTCATAATGGAGAACTGTAAAAAGGGGAAGAATCTAACTATGGCATGGACAGATGACAAAAAAGCATTTAATAGTATTCCACATTCATGGATAAAAGAGTGCTTAAAATGTATAAGATACACCCTATACTGACCGATTAAATTGCAGTGACCATAAAACAGTGGCAAACCACTTTGCAGCTAAACCATGATAAAGAACAAATTATTATTCCAGGGATAAAAATTAAAAGGAGGATATTCCAGGGTGACTCTTTTCATCATGGTTCTTCTGTCTTGCCCTTAATCCATTAAACTGTTTACTTAGATTAGGACATAGCTACAATTTGGCTCCCACAAAACAACAAAACATGCAGACTTCTCATCTTCTTTTTGTGGATGATTTAAAACTGTGCAGTTCATCAGTTGAGGAACTGAAAGCACAACTGCAAGTGGTCAAAACTTTTTCAAATGATATAAGACTGTCATCTGGTCTTGATCAGTGTGCAAATGCAACCTTTAAAGCAGGAAAGCTGCAGCACCAAAAATATATCAGTTTGGGACAAGAATGTGAGATAAAAGAACTTGAGCAAGAGGGAGTGTAAAAATATTTGAGAATTGACAAAGGATCAATAAAACATGAACAAATATAAATAAAACTTAGTAAAGAATATTTTAGAGGACTGACATTTATACTAAAAACAGTGTTGATACCTAGGAAAATGTCCAAGCTATAAACCAATTTGCTCTTCCTGTCCTAACTTACAGTTTTGAAGTGACTGACTGGCCCCAAAAGGTGTTGGATCTATTGGACAGGAAAACAAGAAGGATGCTTCATGCTCATCAAATGATTTATAAAAAACATTGTATACCAAAACTATATAATCTCCATTCTGAAGGAGGTAGGGGCCTCCTCGAAATTGATTACACGTATAGATCTGCAATCCTAGGACTGCATACAACTGCCCTCACAAGACCCAAATGTAGTAAAAGTTTTAAAACATGAGAATAAATATAAGATGACTTCCCTGTTTAGTTTAGCAGAAGCATATCAGTGTCAAGTGGGAATGGAATCAAACCAGAAGTAGATAAAATTTGGCAGCAACTGAATGTGCCAAAAAACAAAAGAAAGAATATAAGGTGAAGGATCAGATGAGAAGGCAAGAAATATAAAAAATGCATAAATATTTATTTATTTATTTATTTTATTTCCAATTTGATTACCAGGGAAGTCCACTGGGCCCAGAGAGCCCGTTTTCAGTGGAGGCCCGGGGAGAAAAGCTCCATGAAACAGAGTACAGTAAAGATAGCAGTCCAATAAAAATCGAAGTACAAGTAAAAATACAGATCAAATAATATAAAGCATGACCAATATTGCCCATAGTGGAAAAATATCATGCAGATACATTTTAACAAATTCACACAGTTAAAGTCAAAAGTCAAAACCTATTTCCAGTATTTACAGAGTGTGAGAGATCGTATGGGAATTAGTTATAGAAGGTTATAGTCAGCTATAAGGTGCTTAGGAACTCAGGAGAATACCCTCCCAGGGGCTTTTGTAAAGAGTTCTAGATAGGGAGAATGTAGTTACATTTCCATTTGGAGGGGAGGTAGGTGTAAAGCTGAGCTTTGAAGTTGTTTGTGTTTGACATTGTCCTTAGTGTGGAAGGTAACGAGTTCCATTTCTTACCTAAGGAGGAGAGGAGAAGTTGTCCAGCAGGACGTTTAGGTTTGTGGACAGCAATTAAGTTTTCGTGTTCAGATCTGAGAGCTCTATTTGGGGTGTATGGAGGAAGGATGTTAGAGCGGAGCATTTGGTTGGATTAAATATTAGTCTATGTGCTGTAGTGCGCTGGAGGAAGTCCAGGTAGTTTGTGAATTCTAACCAGTTGAGGGATTGGAGGGTAACACAGTGATGAGTGGAATGTTTGGCTTTGGTGTCAAATTCAGAAATGTTGCTATAGCAGCTTTCAGGTTTGGAAGTGATGGAAGAGAATAGGTTAGTTAGTAGCAGGGAGGGAAGGAAGTAAGAGGAGGCCAGAGTATGCCTGGTAGAAGTAGAGAGGAAGTGGTGGTTCCTGTATAGCATACCTAGTTTTTGGTGGGTTTTCTTTATATTTTGCTGAATATGGATGTCAAATTTGAGGTGTTCGTCTATAGTTACACCAAGTAGTTTGGCAAAGGGAACAACTTCGATCGTAGAGTTGCTTTGGCTAAGGACTTGGAAGGAATTTTTATCAAAAGAGAAAGATTTTGAGGGTGTGAATAGTAGTATTTTAGATTTGTTAGCATTGAGAGAAAGATGATTCTGGTGCATCCAGATCTCAGTAGTTGAGAAGGCAGGCTGAGTTTTAGATAGGAATTCAGGGAGGTTAGAAACAGAGCAGACAAGTGTAGAGTCATCTGCATATTGGATGACTTTGGCATTTGGAATATCAGAGTGAAAGTTATTGATAAAGATATTAAACAGCATTGGTCCAAGGATGGACCCCTGTGGTACTTCGGTAGGGGTGGGTAAGAAAGGTGAGGTGCCTTTTTTCCATTTCACAGCCTGAGATCTATCTGACAGATAGCTTGAGAACCAGGAAAGAGTGTTTTGGGAGAGATTTAGGTTTGAGTGGTGACTTAGAAGGTGCTAAGAAGAAGGAAGAAAGCCAGCGAAAAGTTATCAGTGAAGCTGAGAACTAGCTCAGAGGTAAGGAGGCACTGGCATAAGGCACTGTGTGTGTGGAATTAGAAGGATGCAGATTGTTGACAGGGGATAGGAACTGAAAACAGGGCAGTAGCAGTTTAGTATAATATAATAAGTATCAATAGCACTAAAACAGGGCAGTGGTAAATTAATAGAACAGTTACAGTACTTTTGGCTTGTATTACAAGATAGGTAGTGGTTGAAAATGCCACCTGGTGGCCTAACTGAATAAGTATAATGGTAAGCTAAAAGCACTCAGAGGAGGGGGAAAGAGCCTAGGAGAGTAAAGGGAGATAAAATCCATGGTAGACTGCTAGCGAATGCCCACAGGGTTAATATAGGGTCTATATTACAACATAGAAGTTTCAAAACGTCTAATGTTCTAATATCGACCCCTATTCAGTGAAAGCTGAAAATATCGAAGCAACAGAAAAACAAATTTTTTCCTAGGGAAAAAATTTGGTTGTCCATTTCTGTTGCTTTGGTATTTTCAGCGCAGTGGTGGAAAGTTACGGGTCGGGTTCAGATAAGTGTGCAATTGAGTGCCAGTTAGGTTAGTTAGGGTTAGGGTGAGGGTTAGGTATGTGTGCAATTGTGTGGACGTGAGGGTTAGGGCAGGTTAGGTGAGTTAGAGTTAGGGCGCGGGTTAGGTATGTGTGCGATTGTGTGGACGTGAGGGTTAGGGCGAGGTAGGTAAGTTAGGGTTAGGGCGCGAGTGAGGTGAGTGTGCAATAGTGACGGACCTTAGGGTTAGGGTTTGGGTTAAGGTAAGTGGATAGTTATGGTGTGTGTATAGTTTAGTGTAGGGTTAGGTGAAAGATTTTAGGTATATATATATATATGTGTGGATTGCTGTTTGTTTGGTGTGCTTGTGTTGTGTGTATGTGTTTTGGAACAGCAATTTTTTTCCCTAGGAAAAAATTCACTGTTCTGTATGTTCGTTGTTTTCATCTTTCGCTGAATTGGGGTTGATATTAGAACATTCGAAGTTTTGAAACTTCAATGTTCTAATATAGACCCTTAATATACAACAGTGGTAAGTATAAGATATAGTTTTATTTTACAATAGGGTACATACACATTTAAAGTTCGTTCTTGGGGAGGCAGAGTGGTTACAGAAGCACTGAAGGATCCCCTTAGGTGAACTTTACAAAAATCGTAATAAGAATCACAAACAAAAACAATACCAGGTAGTACTTACATGCGAGCACACTACTGGGGATTCCTATGAAGCAAGGCAGAAAAGCTAAGTCAAAATATGGTGCCTTTCTACATCAGGTTTTTTGATACCTCTGTAATCAAGCAGGAGTGGGTGGGAGGTGTGCAGGTTCAAGATGGGGGAAGGGGGTAGACACAAAGTAATACAAGGTTGAGAGTCAGAAAAACTGGACTAGACCAGCTGCTAAAAAGAAAACAGGAAAACCAAGCTAAGTCAATTCCAGGTCAGTGTAGTGCAGTATCTTCCTAATAACCACAAATCTTATGCTACTAATCTAGTACAATGTGGTGAAAAGGACCACCACTTCCACAGGGAAAAACAATTGAAGTATGGGCTGCAGGTACATAGGTAAACTTTTTCCAAGAGAAAGTAGTTTTAAGTATTTGACCTAGGAGTACAATAGGAAGAGAAAAAGGTGGGGACCAGTAGTATGTACGTATACAGTGAAAGGGGAAAGAATCTTCAGTTTAGAGGACAGATTAACTACAACACTAGCATACAAATATAGTTGCAAGTACAGAAGACTATTGGAATATCCTTGTGTTGATCAGGGCTGAACACAGGAATGGTTAAGGAGAGGTGAATTTAAACCAAAAGGTAAAAGGTAAATATTGGCTGCTGAAGGTAGTGGATTATGTTCACATTGGTTTAAAAAGTCCATTGAACATGTGGGAGAAACGGACAAATTTAGGTTTTGTAAAACAGAATTAGAAACAGTTGCACACCTTTTTGCTGGTTGTGATATACTAATGGCAAAAGGACTGTATACTGAAAGGCATAATAATGTGGCAGGACTGTTGCATTGGGGATTGTGCAAATACTATAATAGTGAATTAACTGAAAAGCAGTGGAAACATGAGCCACAAAGCATTATAGAAAATTATGAAGTTTATATCACATGGGGTCACCCATTACCCACAGTTCAAAAAAATAAATATGAGAAAAGCAGTTATAGTAGTCCATGAAAAGAAGACAGAAGAAACGATCATTGAAATTGCTACACCTAGTGACTACAGTGTCTTATGTACAGAGAGGCACAAAGTCATAAAATACCAGGATTTGCAGGCAGAAATGAGAGCAACACAGCAGAAGGATACCCAGACAGTTCCAACAGTAGTAAGAGCAATGGGTCTTATAAAAAATAATTTACAATCATACTTAGATATGTTACCGATACATGTAACTCCATACAAATTGCAGGAGTCATTACTTGGCACATTGCAGGTGCTGGGAAGAGCACTTTGGCTAACATCAAAGACTGAAACGATGCTAATTTCATGATCTTTAATCATACTTTGACTTAGGAATGTAGTCCATTCCCATCATGGTGTTAAAAACCCAAAAGACTTGGAGAAATTAAAAAAAAGCCAGACGATATAGCAAATCTACTGGCCAGCAAATTCAGCTCCAAATTTACACCTCTCTCCCCCCAACCTCCCCTCAGAAAATACAATCAAATATAACTCCCCCTGCTATCATCAGGGAACTGGTCCTTAATGCTCTCTCTAAGGCCAAGAACATTGCATCAATGGACCCAGACAATATCCCATGATGCCTTCTAAGTATCATGAAACATGACCTATCCCCTCTGGAATTGATATTTAACTAAATCCTCCAAACAGACTTCATGCCTCATGACTAGAGAACTGCAACAGTCATCCCTCTGCACAAAGGTAAGTCATCTGCAGATGCATAAGTCTCATATGCAAAGCCATGGAAAGAATTATCATAAAAATGATCAATAATTGCACAGGAAAACTTCAGACACTGAACCCAACCCAGCTTGGTTTCATCAAGGGCAGGTCATGCCTACTCAACCTGTTGAAAGTCTTTGAGAAGGTCGCCAAAGCAAAGGATGAGGGCAAAATGGCTCACACTGCCTACCTTGACCTGGCCAAAGCATTTGACACAATACCTCATTCAGGCATTGTTGACAAGCTCAAGAGATTAGGTGTAAACTGTTATGTTACCCAGCTGATAGCCAGCTGGCTCACAGACAGGATCCAGGTAGTTAGAATTAAGGGGTCCACCTCTACAAAGAGACCATTCCCAAGCCAAGTGCCTCAGGGATTGGTCCTGGGATCGCTACTTATTGACATTTACTTTTCTGAAGTCAAGGCCAATGTCAGTGGCCTCTGGCTGAGTAAATTTGTAGATGACTGCAAATTAGGAGTGATCACAGAATTCTGCACCGACACAAATTTCCTCCAGGAAGGGCTAGCACAGACAAATAACTGGTGTCAGAACCATGGACTAAAACCAAATACCAAGAAATGCATTACAGTATCTTTTGCGGAGTCATCCGCCTCTGGTAACTGTCATATTGACAAAACACCCCTGAGAGTTTTCCCAGTAGTTTCGGGACTTGGGGACATACATATACAATAATCTAGCCTTAATCTAGTCTGCTGTAGGGATGAAATTATTCTATGTTCTGCAACTTATAAACAAAGGTGTGGCACCTAGGTCCAAGGAAGTTATTGTTCCACTGTATTTGGCATTCATCAGGCCTGTTATTGAGTACAGCGCCCCATTTGGTATGTCCCTAACCAGGCATATCCAACAACTGGAATGTCCACAGATGTTACTCACTAAAATAATAGAGGACATTAAGTATCATGTGCTGTACAGACCACCTCAAGGCCCTATCCCTGTTTGTCTCCTACAGGGTGTTGAGGGGAGATCTATACCTGGTATACAGGGCATTGTCAGACCCTACTCTGATGGACCTCCTGCATATCCACAAAACAAACAGCACCAGAATTACCCATTCTAAAGACTTAAACCTTGCCTGTGATATCAATAAGACCTGCTGAAAAGATATGTATGTATCCCAGAGACTATCTGTTCTCTGAAACAGGCTGCTCATCATTGTGAAGCAGAGTTCCTCCCTAACCGAATTAAAGTGTAACTTGGACAATTGGATGGGAAACAGGAAATTCATCCCAGGTTTGACAGCTATGTCTCTGATGGACACAGGAAGCCTGTAAATGGTTCATCTTCCAGGCCCCGGCTTGTAAATGTTTAATCCCCCAAGCCCCTGGTACTAGAACCTGTCAGAAATTTGGGATACATGGCTAGGCTTAAAAAGCCCTTGTGGTTGTTAGCCTAGTAAACACCTATGAACCTATAAACTTCTAGAAAACAAATAATTGTTCCATGGGTAAATGCCCTTCTTTTTGTTATATGGTTTTAGAAATTTCATTAGTCCACCAGTTTCAAATGTTAAGTCACAAAAAGTCCCAGTATATATAAAAGACAACATTTCTGGAGCTTTAAATCTCAGAACAGTTACCAAATATCTGTCTATTATGGTGTCTTTATTTGATCGTTTCTTCTTTTTAAATACAGTTTTACTTACAGTTTGTTGCTGCTCTACTTTTTTGCCTGCTGTCACTCCTGCACATGTTTTTGTTACTGCATTATCTGCAGTCACAAAACCAGACACCTTCTCAGTTTGTTGCTGCTTTCCTCTTTTACTTTGTCACTGCTGCAATGCATTTTGTGCCGCCACATCACCTAGTTGCATTTCTACATTACCATCCTCAGCAATTCCAAAAAAAAAGGTTATCTGCCATCTTACCCCAGGAAACAACAGAACTGTCCCTTGGATCATCCTGCTCAATTGTTTTTAATAGAACATCATCTGCAGGCCCTTTTGTCATGCATTCTGTTATCTGCACCACTTCAACAGACTAGCTTGAGACAACTAAACGCTGCTCATTTGTAACATCCACCACACAGCAATCTTTATTTGCATTCTGAAGCTCCAGTTATTAAAATACAGTGTTGTCCAAATTCTCATTTTCCACATCCAAACCCTCCATAGCCTTTCTTTCCTCCTCCTCCATGCTTCTGCTTCACTTAGGCCTCTTCCTTCCTGCTATAGCAGCCCTCCGGTACCATCTAGCAGCTCCAAAGAGTAAGGGAAGTTCTTCAGTGTCTTTTCTAAATTTACATTAGTAATATAAATACCAGCTTGGGTTTCTCCTGAAATAAAGCACATAACAAATGGAAATAATCTGACCAACAAAGGATAACTAACTAAATAAAATAAACTTACAAGAATCTTGGATATGCTTAATGACCTTAGTGACATCCCCATCCTTAGCTCAAGGGAGGCAGGATACTGCGATTCTCTCTCACCTCACCCAATTTTGATAGCACATAGTCAGTTTGTCTAATCACTGAATTGCCATTATGAATGGTTTTACAGTACGTTCTTTTTGGCTTTAAAAATTATTTTAGCACTAGAGCTTTAAACTTGTTTCTTGTGAGTTATGCCCAGTGACTCTGTGTCTATGAAATGTAGCAGTTCAAGGTAACGTGCAATAGAACCAAGAGGGCTTGGGAAGGGGACAAGTAAGTACCCCAGAGTAAGTTATGTTGGAGGTAGAGAGATACTCGGTGAGCATTTAATGTACAGATAGTTTTGCCTCTCATTTAGGTAGATGTGTGCATCATTCACACTTAGATTCACTGCCACTCCCCAACTAAAAGGAATCAGTAAGTATGCATCAATATAGGCTTTGTCTGAGGAGTGTGAATGCCAGATGGTTGGAGATGGAGAGTTTAGCTGTTCACTACATTCTTTGATCTAGGAGAAGAGTGTGTAGAATTAGGGTACAGAGGGTGGGGTGTTTTAAAAATCTATAGGGAGATTGCATTATTCACCTTATCTTGACTATGAGCTAAAAGGTGGCATTTCAGTCAAAATATGAAATGCAGCATTGTACAGGACAGACTTGCATGCTATGTTATAATTACCATGCAGATGGTTTTAAATGCAGACACCTGAAGTAGTGTGATAGGAGAGCAAATGCTCCTGAAAGGAGTATGTAATTGATAAAAGCTGTCTGATAACTTATCTACGGGTGGCCAGCATTCTAGGTCTGTGGAACACAAGAGGAGGGTAAATTAATTTAACTAAAAGGAAGTGCCTTCATAAAATTATATTGTTATGATCAGACACAAGTAATCCCTTTGAAGTTAAAAAAGCAACACAAACATTTGCTTCCTGGACCTAACCTAACACTTTTACAGTGCCAAGAAAAATACATAAAAAACTGCACTAAAAGAAGAGAAAAGGGTAAGAAAATCAAAACTATTCACGAGCAGTTTTACCTTATGAAAAAATGTTTGTAACCATTTGGGGTTTAAGGTATTTTTAATTAGGACTATAACGCATTAAGTTAGTGAATTGCTTCCAAAAGACTGCAAAACCTGTCATTTAAGTAGAGATCCATTTTATGTAGTTCTACATTAAAAAGGCTTCATCGTATTTTCATAGTCTGATTAAAAATGTCAAGCACTGTGGCATACAGGGATAAAAGTTTGATGATGATCAATATCAACTGGCTTCTCACTTATTTATTTATTTTATTTAACATTTGCTTACCGGAAAGTCCAACTTGGAACGAGCCAATTTTCAGCAGAGGCCTGGAGAAAAGTGATTCAGACTTGTAACACGGGAAGAAACCAGTGAAGCTGGAGGAAACTCATATAAACACAGGGAGGACACGCAGACTCCACACAGAAGGCACCCCAGCTAAGAATCAAACCGGAGGACCTCTTGCTGTGAGAAAACAATGCAAACTGCTACACCACTGCACCATCCTTGTGCTGGAAGAGACAGGCAGGGAGGGGTGGGATTCAGAGATTGGCACCAGTTTCACCTATCCTTGGGGAAGGAGAGTCGATAGCTGGCTAGTTGACTGCTGTCATGCACATGCAATCTGAAGCTCGCACTGCACTGCATTGAAATGGTCAGGACAGGGGATGTGTACTTGGTGATCCCAGAGTAGTGATAATGGTCATTACTGGAAATGTGTAACATCTGATGGAAATTGCTTTGGCTAGTATACCTGTCCAGATCAACTGTCTTGTAATATCCTAAGAAGACTATGGCATGTGGGTAGAGACATGCATGCATGCACACACACACACACACACACACACACACACACACACACACACACACACAGCAAAGACATAGAACTCTCCACAGAGATGCAGATACATCAGCCACCGGGATCTGTCTTTGTACTTCACTGAATGCATTGTCTTTGCTGAGGTACCAGCAAGAGCAAAAACACATCTCCGTGGCTGCCTAGGTGATGTCCCCTCTGGTCAGCTATCTCCGCCTTGCTGACAGTACCTGGTATATGGGATCAAATAAGATGAAGGCCAAGGAGAGGCATGATGGAGGGCCTGCATGGAAGTGAAAAATGTCTAGAAAAAAAGACCAAACCTTAAAAAAAAAATGCAAACTACAGGGTTCAGCACAAATACGTGCTCTGGTTTTCTCTATTTTCACAGGAGCACTATCAGTTTGTTAAACTAATGTTTGTTTCTTCCTTGGAAGCTGAAATGTACATTTTCTGTACTTACTAACCATCAAAGAATTAATCTGTTTTGAAGTATTTTTTCATCTTGTTTTGAAGTATTTTGTCATCTCTACATTTTCTAACCGTTGTATATATTATGTTCGTTTCTGCAGACTACAGAAAGAACAGAATGAAAAGCAGGATAACACGAGCATCATACAAAGTAAATGCTCTGAAGATGAAGATGGACAGAACAATAATATACTGAGACCAGATTATGTAGCCTGACAATTCATTGTTATAGCTTCAGCTAAAATCTATTGATAATAATAATAATAATAATAATAATAATAATAATAATGTAGCAGCTTAACTCCACTTTGCACCTTGTAGCCAAAACACAGGTACTAGGGTATATTTTACTGAAAATTATGTTAATAGCTATTTTTAGTAATACAGTTGTACAGTAGCTCAACCTGTCAATAATAATATACATATATATTTTGTGTCTTTATTTGATTAAATTAATACTATACAATTTATAAAGTTCTAACGGATAGCCATGACATACAGCGAAATTCAGCTGACCATAATGTTTAAGCTACAGCTGAGGAAATGTACTTTCGCAAACATTTTGCTTACAACTTTCTTTTGGTTCATGTATATATTAGAAGAAACTTTGCTAGGCGCAGGACATTTTTTAGTCTTTTTCATTTTTTATAAACTGCACGTGACAGTATGCAGGCATATTCATCTGCTGAGAAGGCTTCTGGTATAGCTTTTACAAATCATAACTGAGTTTTTTCCTGTTGGATTAATATTTATTAACTTCCTTAATGCCAGATAGATAGATATATACTATTTGTTTTTCATTTCTTCTTACTGAAGCAGTTTGGCATCTGAAATAATATGGAATGATACTAAAAAGCTGTACTGGTATGACATTATCATGTTAACTTTATTTAAAGGTTTTTATCAAAAATGTTCTCCCTCATTCTTGTTTGAATTCTTACCTTTTTATTATAATTATGTCTAGACCGAGTGAACACTGGAACTATAAAGGGCTTGAATGACTGATTTTAGGGTGATAACACTATAACATGACAAGCAATTAAGTTCCAAAGCAGCCATAATTTGTAGCATTGTTATGTACAAATATTTGAAATAGAAGTGAACGTTTGATGGGATTGTTCTCAGTCAGCATGTGTTAAATTGCCATATCATTACTTTTATTTGAAATACATAAAAAGATTTTGTTGATCAAGCATCCCATATTCGCCTTTATTTCTGAAGTTATTTTTGTAAACTCCTGATATTTTACTTTCAGTTAGAC
Organism: Protopterus annectens; assembly: GCF_019279795.1. Taxonomy (NCBI): domain Eukaryota; kingdom Metazoa; phylum Chordata; order Ceratodontiformes; family Protopteridae; genus Protopterus; species Protopterus annectens. Next base: position 1,212,415,647 of record NC_056733.1, on the reverse strand, counting down.
TCCATTATTTGCAAATGACGAGTAAGTAATATGCAAATCTGCAGTGGTATAACCTGGTGTATGTATATATATATATATATATATATATATATATATATATATATATATATATATATATAATATATACATAAAAATAGCAAACTAGAGAAACAACACACCCAAGCAAACCAAGACAAAACTGTGAATTAAAACCAAACTTGGTTGTCAGGCTCTAAGGCACCTCTCAAACTGGACAAAGACCACTGAGATGTATTTTTAGCACTTTTGTTTCCTTTATTCAAATTCACAGAACTTCATCAGAAAATACACTCACTAAAACAGCAATTTCTTCAATACATTTGTAAATACAACTTGTTAACTTGTTCTAATACAAAGAAGTGAAACTTATGGAACCCTGTACCCTGCAAGTTCCTTGGCAAAATTTGGGTTGGATTCAATAAAGCCTATACTAAGTGTACCCTGTTCTGAGGGAACAGACAACACAGACATAACTCACCCCTTCTTCCTCCTAATTTTAGTTTTCCTACTGATATTCTTGCAAATTTAAATGTTGACAGGGACTCATCTGGTTACCACAAAGTGTAGACTATATGTAAACTTAATGGAATCTTTCTGAGTGACTAGAAAGCACAAAAAATGTGATAAGAATTTTATTGAACACATATGTGTATGTATAGTGTACACTTCGTGTACACTTAGTGTAGGCTTTATTGAATCCAGCACTTTATCTTTAATAGTTTGTTCTGTTCCCATATCCTAAGTCTAAGTTTCCTAAAACTGCATCAGTGTTAAATAAAATATTTTGAGGCATGCAGTAATCTTTTTATTTTCCACAAGCCAATACTGGTGCCCATATTGTATAACATCACTGCATACTGTTTAATCAGTCCATTTAGCAGTAGTATTTATTGATTAATACCAATAACAGAAGAATTCCAGATTGCTTTCCCTGTAAGTTCAGAATGCTGTTAAACTTGTGCTGTTTCTTGAATTTATGCTGTATTGTTTAGCTCCCAAGACTAGTTACAAAAATACTTTAAATTCATGTTCAAATATTTAAGGAAAGTCACTTTATATACAAAAACACATTATAAAAATAAAGATTTAAGACAGAGACATGAAACGCATGTTCCCTAAAAAGGCTATTGCATCTCATAAGACTATTTGAAAGACCACTTTGTGGCATTGTCATGCAAATTTCCCTTTATGCAACAAATGTTAAACCAATATGAATATTGTATGTCAAATATTTTGCTCATTTTAAAGTGATGCATTAGCTCCAATGCATTTTGTGTCGCTTATGAAGCAGCTGTGTAGAGTGACTGAAGTTAGAATGTCAAGTATTCAATGTACATCTGTAGGTAGTAGGGTTCCTTTCAGAATGTCGAAATACTGAAACCTCAAATTTCATATGGTCAAGGCCATATGATCGAAGTTTCAGAATTTTGAAATTCTGAACGGAGATCTGCATACAGCTCAGAATGGGAGATTTCCCTTTTCCTCATCGTAGTGTAATCTCGGAGTTGGTATATTTAAGTAGAGGGGGTGCATAATCATTTAATTAGTTGTTTTTTGGGGGGGATTTGTTTTGGAATTTCAATATTCCAAAACATCGGTCATATGGTCTTGATCGTATGACATTCGATGTTTCGGAAGTTCGAAATTCCATAGTGAATCCATGTAGTAACATGGTACATTTAGGCAAGTCAAAGCCTTTATAAAGCTAATATCATGTCATGTTATTGAATTCCTCAGTACTAAGCATAAACTTTTTTGAAATATTTGTTTTTTTTTCTTCAGTGCAATGTTTCTTGACCACACATAAAATGTACTGAGTATTTCATTTAGCACAATTGTTTAAAATGCATTTTTGTTGAGTATAATCTATAAATTATTCAAGTATCACTACACTACTAATATTTTACCATTCTTTTCTAGATGGTTCCTAATATTTCCGCAGATTGTGAACATAATCATGTCTTTTCAGTCTGAAGTGTGCTTCTGTTTTAATGTTATCCTTCAGGGTTAACTATTAACTGTAAAATCTAAGTAGTACCCAAGTTAAAACAAGTACCAGTTGCAAAATGTTACTTTGTTACTCTTATGATACCATCCCTGTCATTATGCCTTTGGTACCCATAATGACCAACTATTGGCAATCTGACATAATAATAATAATAATAATAATACAATGAATATATGGCATTGCACATCTGAATTTTTGTATGAAAGTATATAGAGTTCATATTCTAGGACTGAACAAGTGGATAAAGATATAAATATATAGAGAAAATGTATATAGTTTGAAAAAAAAAAATATATATATATATATATATATATATATATATATATATATATTTCTAAATCTGCTTATGTTAGGGAACTAAATTACTTTGTAACCATGGAAGAAATTGATACATTTTATTTGAAGAACATCTTAGACAGTATCTTAAAAAATGCGAAACCTGTCACATGTTCACAGAAAATATTGACATGAATGAGAATGAACAGCAAAGCTGTAATACCTGTTTGTACCTGTAAGGTGGTGGTGTATTCTAAGACTGCAGAATTACACCTTGGAAATTGGAATTCAAGCAGATATTGAGCAACAACCCACCTCATCTACTGCAGAAATCCTGGCTACAAATAAGGACTTCCTGAAACCATGTGTTGATAGTAAATACACCAAGGTGAAGTTTGGCATTAATTTGTACTAAACATTAAATGAAGTATTGCATACTTACCCTAACTTCTTGTGTGCAACAGCTGTTCAAAAGACAAATGTTTTGGTATGAATGTTGAATTCAAACTCTTATATAGTTATATTAAAAGACAAGTAAAACAACTAGAGTCATTTTTATGAAAATCATAAAACTGAAATAGAATTCATGATACTTTAGGGGTAGAGTACATTTTGGGCAACATCATGAATCAAAAAGTGACTGGGGTAGTAATCCGAAGGGAGGAAGTGAGTCAGCTGATATGGTATTGCCACCACCAATGAATAAAAGCAAAAAAGGTAGAGGCATAAAAAAGAAAAAGGGGAAATTGCTGACAATGCACTACAAACCGAGTGCCTAATTGTTATCTCATCCCCTGCAATGCAGCTCTTTTGAATGTGCACCTTTAGCTCTTAGTGGGCGTGGCCTGAGCCTCTAAAAAAATTAAGTTGTCACCATACAGCTCTAACAAATACTCATTGACAGAGGTAAAAAATAAATATGGTTGTGTTTGCCATCATGTATGCTTCAAGATAAAATAGTCTGATGCCTTGTAGGTAGCATGGTTTGGGAATTATTAATGCAAATATGAACAAGCAATGTTTGACACCTAATTGCGCAGTAGGACGTAACTGCAGAAACACCTGTTGCACTCGGCTGTAATGAGTATTAAAAGGGTTGAATAAGTAAATGACATTTTTCATTCTCCACAACAAAGGAAATAAATGAGCTGATCTTGGTATAGGAGTGTGACGCACTTCAATCCGATTCTACTTATTTGCTTATTGATAAGGGTGGCCATACCAGAGCTTAGCTCAAATGGGTAAAGTCAGACTCCAGTAAAAGACTTTCCACAGGAAGCTTTCAATCTATCCAACTAAATAACTAGCCAATCTGTCCACCCTAAGTAAATTGGCAGATGGATAACTGAAAGACAAGATGAAAAATCAGACTTAAAGCCCCACATTTTAGAAGGTTGTATACTTGGGGCATAAGAAACATGTTGCAGAGAACAGAGTGTCAGAATATCATAGTTAGCCATCTAAGGCACCATACAATGAGATATCAAAAATTATATCTTGAATCTTAGTAAGCATCATGTTAGATGCAAGGAAATTGTTGTAGTGACAGAAAATAAACATATGATGAGAAAAAGTAATAACATTTTTTAGGTGATGTTGATTTATTGAGTTTTAGTAACAACCAGTAATTCAAGATAACTTTTTGTGACCTTTCTGTTCCCAAGCATAATTCAGTAGATGCAAAATCTGTAAGCAGCTCGATTAGTGTACTCAGGAGTTTAGCACTCAACATGAATAATAAAACATATTCATTAATTTATGGGAATATTATAACCTTAAACATCATTACTATTGTCAGAGTGGGTTACATTTGAGGTATACTGGCAATGGCGTTCTAGGTACCAAAATTACAAATGTAATAAAAGATTTTTAAAAGTCACACAGTTAAGATCGTAAATGTTTATACAAAATTGAAAAGACTTAACATATATACTTATTATACATATAAATGCAGGAAGTCCAACCAATAAATTTCCTGATCTGTATAATACTATCCTTGAAGAAAAGACAGATGTTACTGAAACCTGGCTTAACAATGACCATCCTCTTTTGAATATTCCAGAATACACTGGGTACCGCAGTACTAGGGATGAGAGAGCTGGTGGTGTTTCTATATATGTTCAGGACTAACTGTGGCCTTTTCTTAAACTTTGATATGAAGCATTTGAAATTATCTGTATAAGGCTAGGAAAAGGAAATTGTAACCTTACTGTCATAGGATTCTACAGAAGTCCTAATTAACTTCTGAGGAATGGATGTTTAAATCTGTTTTTTATGACTCTGTTACTGCTTTTTCAGCCATATTGTGTGGTGACATAAAAGCACCTAACGTATGTTGTGACACTTTTTTACAACCTAAAAGAATTTTAAATGTATTTTATTAGAACCCTGTGTTTGACACAGCTAAAGGGAAAAAGTGTGAGGTT